>NW_016690181.1:13882228-14167302 GCF_001604755.1 Lepidothrix coronata | reverse complement strand
AATACACTCTGTTTATGGGACAGCAATGCCATGGATAAAACTCTTCTAATGTAAGAGCTGATATGTCTGTTAGCACAGTTAAATATGGCAGTAGTTAAAGTTGTTGTTTTCCCATACAGAACAGAACAAGGCCTGCAGTGGGGTTAGGGTTGTAATACTTCTGAAATCATAGAATTGCCTGAGCTGGAAAGGACCTCAAAGATCATCTAGTGCCGTGCCAGGGACACCTTCCACTAGACCAGCTTGCTCAGAGCTCCAATCTGACCTTGAACACTTCAGGGATGGGGCATCCATAGCTTTCCTGGGCAGTTTGTTCCAGTGCCTCACTACCTTCACAGTAAAGAATTTCTTACTAATATGTAATCTAAACCTCTCCTTTTTTCAGTTTGAAGTCATTCCCCCTTGTCCTGTCACTACCTGCTCTCTCCATCTTTCTTGTAGGCTATTGGAAGGCAACAGTTAGGTAACCCTGAAGCTTTCTCTTTTCCAGGCTGAACAATCCCAATTCTCTGAGCCTTTTCTCATAGGAAAAATTTTAATCAACTTGGGGGCCCTCCTCTGGACTTGCTCCAACAGGTCAATGTCCTTCCTGACATGCCTTCCTAGGCATGAGCTACGTATAATGAAGGTGTATACAGAACAGTTAAGTAGCAGTATTCATCATTTTGGAATAACATCCATAACGAAGCTGATAAATAGATACGAAGTTATGCTTGTTCTCTTTTTGGTATTTACATCATCTTTCTCATACCTTTGAAAGCTAACTTTTGACTGGAATGCTGACCTGCAGGGATAAATTTTATGCTCCCTGTACTGCGAGTATGTTTAAAAAACAAAACAAAAACCCTAGACAAAACACAATTACAAAACACACACATGCTAACCACTCATAAATAAAACATTTTGAGGATCTCTGACTGCTACTGAGAGAGTAACATCAGTACTACAGTTGCCTATCCAGTATTACAGGGCAGGAGTTCTAGTAGAAGTACAGAGATTTTTTATTTCAGGCCATAACTACTTACTTCATTCATTGTAGAAATTTGTAACCTTTGGATTAAGGTCTCCAAAGTTCTAATAAAGCCACATTCTTCTGCGAGTCCCATCTCCAGCAAATCTTAACGCTCTTGTTTTGTGTGCTTAGGGTGAATATTTTGATCAGTCACATGTGGCTCTACCAAATATTTCAAAGTTCTTCTTGCATCAAGCTCTGGAAGAGAGAAAAGCCGCAGAGGCATTGATGAAGTATCAGCAAGAAAGAGGAGGCCACTACTGTTCTAAAACCATCCAGGTGGGTAGTAGACAGCAAGCTTTCAAGCAGCTGCAGTCCATTTACCTTATCGAATTACATTGTTGGTACTTCAGATCTCTGCATTCATCCATTATGAGATTTCCAGCTATAATTTACCTGACATATTAGTGTACACGGTTTTGTTCTTGATTGCGATGCTTAGAAACTGTCAGACATAACAGTCCTAACACTATGTGGTTGCATTCTAGCCCAAAAGAATATGAACAGTATTCTCCTTTCCTTTTACTCAGCTGGACACTGATGTTTCCAGTGTGCTGTAACGGATTATGAGACTCCTTAAACTGTGCTGAAACAGCCCACTTGTCTCCTTCACACTAAGTAGAAGCCTAGACATGATTAGCACGTAAGAAAGGTGGTAAGGAAGGAGGTAGAAGAAACATCCAGCTTGAGGCAGTAGTTGATTTGCTAAAGCACAGCTCAGGACAGAATGTGAACTACAGATTTAACTTGGGCTTGCACAGGTGCACAGTTGCAAAAGAATAACTCAAAGTTTTCAGGGAAAAAAATAACCCACCTCATTTATTTAAGACCAAGGAGCTGATTCTCCTCTACCAAATTAGTTTTCTGTAAATAGTTAATACAGAATGCTCTTTTTTGGTCCATCATAGCAGTTGTTAATCTGTAGAAAGTAAAAAGGCCATTGTGAAAATCTTTCTAAATTGTCAGTTTGAAATGGGGAAGACCTTAGGGTGGCCTTTCAGTACTTAAAGGACGCCTACAGGAAATAGAGGGAGGGACTCTTTTTCAAGGAGTGCAGTGATAGGATTAGGGATAAGAATTTTTAATTGAAAGAGGGTGGATTTAGATTAGGAAGAACCTGTTTACTATGAGGGTGGGGAGACACTGGAACAAGTTGCCCGGAGTAGTGGTGAATGGCCCATCCCTGAGAGTGTTCTAGACCAGGCTGGATGGGGCTTTGAGCAGCCTGGTCAAGTGAAAGGTGTTCCTGCCCACAGCAGGAGATTGGAATGAGATGATTTTTTAAGGTCCCTTCCAACCCCAGCCATTCTGTGATTGGGTTTCCTGGTGTAAGAATGCTCCTCAGACATAGCTGCTGCTATCTAAATCCATTCCTTGAAAAAGTGCTTGGCCCCTGCTACCTGTGTGTGATCACAGCTATGGCACTCTGTAAAAAACAGATGCTCTAAACTAGGAGTTGTTGCAAAATCCTAATACAACTTGTTTGGAGCACCAGATTAAGTTGCAGGAAACCACTGATGAATACAGTAAGATCAACTCTTCTGAATAAATACAATTCTGTCTTTGTTTTTAGAAACCAAACTGTGATTATGCAGTCGGTCTGATGAAAGCCCTGGAATTAGCAATGGTACAGTGGAAAACTATGCTACGATATTTTGAAGAGCTTTATGCCCTGAGTGTTGAAAATGCAGACCCTCATAGTGCAAGCACTATGAAGAAGCAATTTATTGCGCCCAAAATCCGGAAGATCAAGCTAATGGGAGATCTACTCACCAATGCTCGCAGGCTTGACTGTTCCCAAGATGGCAGAAATAGTCTTGGGGATTACTTCATGGACCGGTTGCAGAAAGAGTTCAGAACAAGCATAGAGCCAGAGTCTAGTGATCACTGCAGCCCCTGCCAGCCTCTGCAGCAGTGCACAGGAGCTGCAGAAGGTCTGAAGCGACCCCAGAGAGAATCTTCCCAGCACAGAAATGGCATAGGGCCAATATATGCAACTATACACTGCACTACAATGCTGCCACAGTGTAACGATGGGACAGGAGCAAAAGTGAAGCAGGGCAGGGAGGGCCTTTAATGCTGTGGCTGCTATGGGGCAGTTCCTAAGGCAAACTTTTACAGAGGGTGGAATTGGGACCAGAACTCAGGAGACATGATCCTGTATCACTCCTGTTTTACACCCTGCCCCCTCATCCTCTATTGAGTCAAAATCTAGCCCATACCATTATTTTGTTTAAATGTTAGCAAGGTTGCCAGCTACCTAGATTGTCAGCACTAGTCACACCTAATCTATGCAATTCTTCCTAGAAGCCAAAAGCTTTTAAACTTCTTTTCTGTTTTAAATGATTAACAGGATTATTTAGTGCAAATTTTTAACAGTATATATAATTTTTATTAAAAAAAAGAAACCACTGCAGCTTTAGTACAAGAAAAGTTTTATGTGGCAGGAAATCCAAATATTTAGTTTTATATTCCTGAATATTTTATATTCCTGAATATATATATTAGATATTTTACATTACTAACAAGTATACTAGCATAATGAACTTGTTTTTAAAAAGACTTGGTTTAAAACAAAGTTTTCTTATTTCTATCATAGTAGCAATTTAAATAAGTAGTCAAAATAATTTACGTATCAGGATGAGTAATCTACTTCTTCAGGATGAAGGATGCAACACTGGGAATAAGAAAACATGCTGGTTTTCTCTACAGTTATGTGCCTAGTTGGCTTTTCTCATTGTCAGAAAACAGATGAGAGATAAATTAGGAGTTTTCATTAGCTGAGATCTTTACAGGTTCTATTGCATATTTTGCAAGTGTCACAAGACACTAGCTCTAGGGCTCTGTCCAGACTTAACCTAGGATGGTTGCTTTAGTTTTCATACAGACCCCTATTTCAGCTAGCTCAATTATGGTATTACTATTCTACTCCTGCTATTTCTTGTATTCCCTATTTGGTCCCAAGTAGAGGCATAAGATCCTAGCGAAAAAGCAGCACACTTAACTAGTATTGCATCAGAGAGAGTGGCCACTCATTAGTTTTGCCTTTCAGTTGGGGCAGTATTAGCCAGTTTGGTTAAAGTTCAGAGGTGTCCAAATTCTTTTCCTTCGTCTCCTGCAGGAGTGCCTTGCTTTTTGTACCCTGGCTCCCAAGGTCACTTAAGAAGAGCAACTGGCTAGATCAGCTACCTGCAGCTAGGGTTTTTTTTTTTTTGTCGCTATACACAACATCTTTTATGCAATTGGGGTTTGATTCATTGAAAGATTGTCTCACACTTTCATGTAATACTGTAAGTGATACTCCTATTCTTGAAAATAAATTCAGTTCAATGTTACAAATGGTTCTTTGCCTCTCCATTTTATTCCTCAATTCACCAGCCAAGTATGCTGGTATTATTCTCCAAGAGATTTTGCATATGTATACAAAACTTCACCAGTACTTTTCTTCATGCAAGAAAGTTTGATGGAAGAGTATGCCACAGAGTGAAAATAAATGCCGGAAAACTTCATTACTACAAAAACACTGCACAATGAAACATTTTCTGTAAACTCTGCTGTTAATACACAGCTGCAGTTGAATAGCAATTTCTGCAAAGCCCACCTACTTTCTGTTGGTGGTGTAACACGGGACACACAATTACAATGTAGATGCTTTCCCAATCTTTTTGTTAATGGGATTCAACATTAGTGGAGGGGGGACACACAACCACTTTAAAACAACCCCTGTATTCATCTATAAGAGTACTGCAATGTGCCAGAAGAGTGGCTCAAAGCACTTTTACCAACATGCTGGATTTGCCGATGTTGAGATGGCTGCTCTCTAAAACAGCAGTAGTTTAAAAGCTATTTCCATCTGGGCTAGATTCCATCACCCATTCTCATGCTGAGCATACCTTATTCAACAATTAGTTCCACTGACTGCAACTCAACATGAATAAGAGCAATGGAATCCGTCCCTCTCAGTATTAAAATACAGCTTGCTAAGTGTGAACAGAGCAAAGCTACTAACTGAAGTATAAAACTAGTGCTATATAAAACCCCTTCAAACACTACTGGTAATGTTTGACCTACTCCTACAACAACTTTCTCCTTTAAGAGTTGGTACCTTCTGAAATGTAGGTACAGCCTTCTCGATGGTTTCCTGCACTTAAGACTGTCTTTTACCTTAAGCAAATTCCAACATAACAACCTAACATCGAAATTTTTCAAAGCAAGACTTACCTCTTATTTTTCTGTGAAATACTACCACGTCCATTTCTCAGGCTTCTCATACTCATCTTCTAGCCAACTGTATCCACAGATTCTCAGAATTTAGGGCTTTCTCTCTCCCTTTTCCAAAATTCACTTTCCGGGCCCTCTGCCTGAAAAGACAGATAACCTCACAATCAGCTGTTTTCCCAGTCTCTATCTTCTGAAAAAGAAAAGAGAAATCAGTTACTGTAGATAATAAGCTCTTCTTGTCCACATGCTGCTTCTGCTGAGGGCACATATGCTTGTGAATATGGTCTCAGATTTGTTAATAATACCTGTCTGTTGTGTATAGGGTGAGTCTGGCCACGCTTCTTAGCATAAGTACAATCTGCCTCTGACTTCCCATTTTCCTTTTCAATCACCTCCTGAAAAAAGAAGATGAAGGATGAAATGTGGAACAGGTGTAAGGGGAACAGTGCTTATAGAAACTTTACAAATTCTCCTTCTCTGCTGAATGCTTGTTCATATACACTCTCAGTATCTGTACTTCCAAAGTGATGCCCAAACCATCCAAATACACGATCTGGGGAAGCTCTGAATAGCTAGTTCTCTAAAGAGATTCCAAACTGGAATCTCTGGAGAGACCTAATCTTTACTGAAATTAAGAGTTACAGCCACAGAGGCTTCCAAAGAGGTTTAACAATAGAATATTTGTAATATTTGCCATAAACACTAGCTATGGTTTCTGACTCTCAGTGAGAAATGCACTTAAAGTCTCCAGGTGGAGACCATGCCGCCCTTCGTCCTCTTCACTGTAGCCACATAAAATTAAGAAAAGCATCTCAGGATTTGTTCTTTGCAAGGACTTTTTTTCAGGCCCCACTGTACAAGGCAACATCTTTCTGGACAAACCTGGACATACTGGAAAGCGGATGTTAGTTCTGGTAGCAGCAGCAGGGAATCACAGAATTGTTAGGGTTGAAGGGACCTCTGGAGGTCATCTGGTCCAACACCAGAGGAAGGTGTCCTCAAGGGCACCTTCACTGGAAGATCACTGCACGGAATTCACCATCTGGTCATGGCCTTCTCCTGACCTTTGCACTTGGCTGAGTGCAAAGCACTTAACTGCATTCATGGGCAAATACTGGCAAACTCCTCTGAGTGCTTGTCAAAGTCTCACCATTTGTTACCACATTGCCCAAGGTAACCACTATGTGCTCAAGTCCCAGGGTATCTTTTCCTGGGGTTACATACAAGCTAGAAATGAGCAGTGGCAGAATAGGCCACAATACTGACTAAATATTAGGTAAAATTACCTTTTCCACAGATTAAAACAATGGTCTGGAAAGATTTTAAGTGTCTAGAGTGGGTCAGACTGCCAGCACCAAGCCTTGATATCCAAATTTACATGTTTAGTTGTTAGAATATGTTATGGCATACAACTATTTCTCATTTATACTTACTTTGCATTATTGTATGCCTTGCACTACTTTGAATACAAATTATTTTTACTTTATTAACTGTTCAATAAAGATTTTAAAATAAATCTGTGTATTCCTTCTGGATCAAAGAACCTGTGTAATAACAGTGAAGTTTCCAAAAGTTTGCTACTCTGCCTCTCAGAGACAGCTGGGAGATATATTTCTAAATGTGTAAGGGTGGTCAATAGCCAATCTCCCTGGGACATATCGCTTTTCAGCATTGGATACAGTGAAAGAGCGGACTTGTACAGAGTCCAAAACATATAGTTTTATCTTTAAATAAAACTTTTATCTTTTGGGGATAATGATAGAAGGTGACTTACAGTTCTTATTGTTCTCTGTACTTGAAAACATTTAAGTAAATAGAAAATGGGGACTGCAGATTAGGAATTTTTGCAAAAAAATCGGATCATATAACAACAAAAGAAATCACCATCACAACAGCCCCTACAAGAAGTCATAGGCACGGGGATTGGGGGTTGGTCATTGATGGATGTCTTTTACCTTTTCAGATTCTGTGAGTCCTTGCCCCACTGAAGACAGAGCTTTGTCATTGATTTTGAAAGAGTTAAAATTTCACCAATGTTTATAACTGCAGAACAGAGATTAATTGTAGCTCTTGGTACATTAAAAATATGCATAACTATTTCAACCATGAAGTCAACGAAATCATATAGTTGAATTACTGAAGTGCCTCTGAAAAGAACCTAATTTCTCATCTCAAACGATATTCCAAAAACAGAGTAAAAACTCTTAGCACCCTTGAGAGGCGTTACCAAAACCCATCCTATTTTTCCAAGCTCCAAACTGCCACTGCTCTCCAACTGCAGTGTGAAACGCCTCTGCACGGGGTGGACTCCACCTCTGCAAAGGTTCCAGAATAAAGGTAAACAGAGGCTCGAGCTGAAAGAGGAACCTGAAATGCGAATTTACACAAGGACACCTGAATTCCGAGGGAAAGGCCGGCGCACTCCACGGCCCTCGGGCACAGCGGCTTTTCCTGACGGGAAAAGCCGACACCGCCCCCCACAGGCGGCCCGGCCGCCGTGCGGGTCCCGCGGCCACGACCCGCCCGTCGCGCTGCTCCCGCACGGTCCCGGCTCTCCGCGGTGCCTCGGGGCCGTGCGGGGTGGCTCGGTCCCGGCTCTCCGCGGTGTCCCCGGCCCTGGCACCGCCCGCTCTCACGAATGTCTCGGCAGTAGTTACCCTCGTGGCCGCAGAGCCGCGGCCGGCGCGGAGAGACCTGTCCCGGCGCCGGGGGCTTCTTCCCTGGGAGAAGCCAGCGGAGCCGCCAGCAGTGTGCGGTGCCGTGCGGTGCCAGCGCGGCGCGCCGCTGTCCCCCCGGGCGGGCGGCCGGCGGTCCCGGCACCTCCGGGCATCGGGGCGCTTCGCTCCCCCTGGCGCGCCGGCGGCGCGGGCTGCTCAGAGCTAAAAGCAGGGGGGAAAAGAGCGTTCCGCGCAGCCGAGCGCCCGGGGCGGCTGGGCTCGGGGCTGCCGGGCTCGGGGCTGCCCCAGCGCCCGCGGAACACCGCGCCCCCCCCGCCGCCCCGGTCCCCGACCCGCCCGGCCGCGCCCCCCGACCCGCCCCGTCCCGTCCCGACCCGCCGCGCTGGGGGGCTCGGCCATAAATACGGCCTCGAGTGGCGCTCCAGGACCGGCGCGGCTGGGGAGGGGGCCGGGGCAGCAGGCAGCGCTGGTGGCCTCGCCTGGGAGAGGCTGCGAGGGTCTCTGCTCCGCGCACCCGCCCGGCCACGGAACCGCCCGGTGGAAGCCCCCTCCTTTCTGATCCCCTCGCTCTCCCCTCTGGCCCAGCCGCTGACCCGTCTGCCGCCCCCATGGACTTACTGGGCCCCATGGAGATGACGGAGGGCTCCCTCTGCTCCTTCACGACTGCTGATGACTTCTATGATGACCCGTGCTTCAACACATCGGACATGCACTTCTTTGAGGACCTGGACCCCCGGCTGGTGCACGTGGGGGGTCTTCTGAAGCCCGAGGAGCACCCACACCACCATGGACATCACCACGGGCACGAGGAGGAGCATGTCCGGGCACCCAGTGGGCACCACCAGGCCGGCCGCTGCCTGCTGTGGGCGTGCAAGGCTTGCAAGAGGAAGACCACCAACGCCGACCGCCGCAAGGCTGCCACCATGAGGGAGCGGCGGCGGCTCAGCAAGGTCAACGAGGCCTTCGAGACCCTCAAGCGCTGCACCTCCACCAACCCCAACCAGCGCCTGCCCAAGGTGGAGATCCTGCGCAATGCCATCCGCTACATCGAGAGCCTGCAGGCCCTGCTGCGGGAGCAGGAGGATGCTTATTACCCCGTGCTGGAGCACTACAGCGGGGAATCGGATGCCTCCAGCCCCCGCTCCAACTGCTCTGACGGCATGGTGAGTGCCCTAGGGAGGACTCCCTGCCACCAAGGTGTGCTGGACATTGTCGGTCCAAACCTGAGCAGGGCAAGTCTCCTCTTCCTGCCTTTCCTATAGCAGCTGCCTTCTGTACCTCTCCAGGCAGAAGACAAAGTCCTCTCTCATGCCTTGAACTCCCACGGCAAAGGGAGGTGGGGTTCCCACATCCCACGATCTCAGGGAAAGAAGAAAAATCTCTTACACACTTTTTTCCAGGGATGAGAAGTTAAGCAGGTGTCCTGAGGACTTTGGGAAGCTGCCTGGGATGGGTACCTGGGGGCATGGTGAGGTCTGAGCCCTACCTGTGCTCCTGTAGCTCCTGAGGCATCTCTTGTTTCCATCTTCTGCTGTATCATTATCTTTGAATCCTCTACGGATTCAAAGCAGAGAGGAAGGGCCCTCTTGGACATAGTAGTTACATGGGAATCTTGTTTTCTGCCATTCATCAGGATAGCAGGAGGAGGGTCTAAGCAACAGGAATTGTTTTTCTTGATCCGTAAGAAAATTGTTCTCTATTTCTCTTCTCACTCACTTCATCCCCTCCATAGACATTTACCAGCAATAGGAAGGAGAATCCAGGCTTTCAGTGCTGTTTGTACATTATGGGGATGGGAGAAGAAGGGTGGGGGCCAGAGGGGGTGTCTCATCATCACATCTTTAGACTGGGACTATAGGTGCAGACTCTGGTCTGATTCTAGGGTGTGGGACACAGTGACTGGAGTGCAGGACAGATATCTGGATGGGATATCAACAGCATTTTAAAATTGGAGATTGTTTTCTGTGCTCTGGTGGAAATAATCATTACTGAGTTGAATACCTGTGATTATAAGATAGTTGACAGACTGGAAAAAAGATTTACCAAAATGATCCCTCTTCAAAATACAGCCTCTTTTAACACAAAGAGTAATTTCATTAGGGATTAAAGTAATGGAAACAAACATATTGGTCAATGTTTTGGAGTTTTTTCTGAATGAAATGGAAATGGGAAAAGAAACTAAAGGAAATACAAAGGGACGAGGGTAGACAGAAGCTTTTTAAGAGGAACTCATGTTTTGAAAAATCTTCAAAAACTAACTAAAAGATCTCATTGCCCTTTCAGTTTTCCTGTTGTAAGCTGAAAATATATGTAGGGCTGTATCTGATCAGAATGCTGGAAAGCCTCATATCATCTGTAAAGCTTCAGCATTTGATGCAATAGTGGTAACTTTCCTGTGGAACAGCTGTGCCACATAAAATATTCTGGGGTGGATCCACTTATCTTTTTCCTCATTCGAAGAAACTACAACTTGACGGCATTTCAGCCAGGACTGGAATGATGGCCTAGACTAAAGATTGAAATACTGGGATTTCTGTAAGTGCAGTGACCTCACTCAGATTTCTCTCCTTTCCAGATGGAGTACAGCGGGCCTCCGTGCAGCTCTCGCCGAAGAAACAGCTATGACAGCAGCTACTACACGGAATCACCAAATGGTGAGTACGTGCCGTAACGGCAGTGTGGAACATGGAGACAGAGGCAGGCAGTGCAGCAAACTACCCTGTGCCCGCTCTGTCTCCAGCTGGACTGAAAGAGGAACCTGCCTTTCCAGCCAGCAAGCTGTTGCTGCCGAGAGAGGCATTGAATTTCCTCTAGATGTATTTGCAAATATGAGGATATCTTATAGCCGCGTTTCCTATTTTGCAAATACAACATTTGGATAAAAGTATTTTCCTCTCTGCAACTAAGTTTCTGTGTTTAACCATGTTTTGCATGAAGACTCTTCCTACTTTATGTGTCATTGATCCAAAGTGGAGAAATTTTGGATTGATTTCAAATCTTCACTTTCTATGGACTAAGTGAAGCCATGGCCTCAGAGCAGCACATTGTGGTTGGGCCTCTTTTCCATTTTGCAATGACAATCTCTGTTTTCCAATAATTGGCATCCTTCACTAATATTAATTTCCTCTGAATCTTCACATACTCACAAGTGCCTACTAATGTTAAGTACCCACTGGATAATCTGAGCACCTTTTTGTCTGTTTTTTAGATCCAAAGCATGGGAAGAGTTCTGTTGTGTCCAGTCTCGATTGCCTCTCAAGCATTGTAGAGAGGATTTCTACAGATAATTCCACATGTCCTATACTGCCTCCAGTGGAAACTGTTGCTGAAGGGAGTCCCTGTTCCCCCCCAGAAGGAGTGAGTCTGAATGATAGTGGAGCCCAAATTCCTTCCCCCACCAACTGCACCCCACTTCCCCAGGATAACAGCAGCAGCAACCCCATCTACCAAGTGCTGTAAGGGCTGGTCCAGCTGGACTGCACTGAAAACAATTTGCTCCATCTGGCCCTGCTTGAGACCTTCCTTCTAAGATTGAAAAGACTTCTTAAGACTTGTTCCAGTTTTAAAATATCACTCAAAATTCCTTCAAATATATAACTTTTCAAACCTGTATCACTTCAAAATACACATAGTTATTTATTGGTTGTTAAAGTTATTTAATATGACTAGAGATAAAATTGTATACCACGAAATGGCCAATGTTTAAACTGGGCTGTGGGGAATAGGAACCTGGCTCTTGAATGTGGAGGAAAATAGAAATCTAGAACAGCAGTGGCACGAGAGATCCTTCCTATTACTCCTGTTCTGGCCAAAATAAGGTTGTGGACCATTTTTTTTTTTAAATTTTTTGTATAATTGTAAATAAGAGTTGCTTTGCAAAAAAAAAAAAAAAAAAAGGAAAAAAGGAGAGGAAAAAAAAAAAAAAAAAAAGAAAAAAAAGAAAAAAAAAAAAAAAAGGAAAAAAAGGATAAGAAAGAAAAAAAGAAATGAAATCAAAAATTAAAACAAAAAGGGGGAAAATTTAAAAATATTTAATATTGCTTGGTTTGTTGTGTCAAACTTTAACTTTATATATTTATACGATGTGATTGCCAAGAATGTTTTCAACAGTATTCTAAATAAAGACCCTTATTTATAAAATCCGTGGTGTTATCTTGACTTTCATTAGGACTTCTAGAATTACTAGTGCCTTTAGGAGTGGTATTAGATTGCTGCCTTGGCAGGAAGAAGATACAGGCTCTGATTCAGCAAAGAAATCAAGAACATGCTTCAGTTGCACTACTTTCAACTACTTTGCATAAATATGTTGCTGAAAAGGGATCTACTTTCCCCATATTCTATCTTGGTGATTTCTAAACCAAGACCTGAGCATCATAGGTCATTATTAAAGGGATCAGTAAATAAGCATGTTTCTCCTCCTGCCCCCAAAATTTACAATTATATTATAGGATTTGATCTTATAAAGATGTATTAAAACTAGGGATCACAAAAAATTAGACTCCCTAAATTCCAGTGCAGCTACTGAAACTTAAAGTCATACAACAGTATGACAACAGTATCTCACAAGACCAAATACTACCTTTTTGGACAAATGTTCCCATTTTTCATTCAACTTCTAATTTTCAAGTGTTTGTACCACACTCATGTATTCTCAGGTACTAGAAACTAATTGCAAAGGATTTTTTGTCATAAAGTTCAAGTTATAGATCACAGCTTTCCTCAAGTTCAGATTGGAATTTAGGCCAAAGATAGGCAGTTTTAATTTGGATTTGAACTTTATGCATCTCTGGCAGCACTGCTCCAGGGATTTACTTCTTGTTTAGAGCTCTCTAAAAATAACCAGAGGGCTGTGTTTCATTCAGTATATATGTGTAACCTTGAAAGCTTTCCATGCAACTGAAAAATGTTAAGCCCTGAGCAGGTTGTCATTGGAAAGTAACAATCAGGGCACTTCTGTGCATCTGGATAAGAATATCCAGCAGCTACAACCAGTGTGAAACAACCTATGATTTATGGCTTTTGTATAAACATAACAGTAAAATAAAAATGAAAAACACACTGAAAACCAATTTAGATATCGTCATCAGCTCTAAATACTCTGATGACAGATTATCATTGTATTCTCTGTTAAGTCACTATTAAAAAGGGAATTTGTACAATTCTTACCTTTCAAGCAGGAAAAGTAAAGAGGGAACAGCTAATTCCAGGGAATATCTCTGACTCCTTTAATCATGTATGGCCTTGAAGATCAATGTTCTGTGGAGAGGGGCAAGCTGCCCTTTGTTGAGCAGAGCAGCGCAGTTGCTTCTCCTTCTTCCTGAGGCAGAGTCGTGCTTCAAGCTTGCTGATTTTCCCTGTCCCAGAGGTACAGAAAAGGTAGCAGCCATGGGGATTTCCTCCACATCCAGATGCTTGTGCTCATGGTTGATGATAAATCAGTGTTGAGGCTCAGGACCATTTGGCGGAGCAGGCCAGACTCCCACGGATCGGAGGGGACTCCAAGGCAGGACTGTCCCCTCAGTATCTTCAAAGTCCAACCTCGTAAAGGTCTCCTATTGATTTCACTATGGGCAGAAAACACTCCAGCCCACAAAGATTGAGCTTATCCCTTTCATTTTTCCAGTAAAAATAAAAATCAAATGAATTGGAGAATGTGCTCATTCATACTAGCATGATACAGGAGGGTGTCTACTAAGGTCAGAAAAATGGCCCAGGTTAAGTTGGATGCCCATATCACTAACTTACAAACACTAAAGAGAGACAGTTGCCTCACAAATCAGGGCCTCACACATCACTAATAACATTTTCATTGCCTTCAGCAAACACTTGATCAGGCCCACAATACAAAAAATGCTTTTGTGAAATATTAAAGATCTTATCGTCCCCATATAATTTGAGGTTGGTAAAAGTATCAATTTTACTGTCATTAAATGGCAACCAAAAAACATTTTGCCAGCTGAGGAACTACAGAGGCTCTGTATATACTGGCAGCACACAGTTTATGCCTGCCTTGCCACAGCACCCCACTTATGTGGGACACAACAGGGCGTACCTGGCTGTAAAGCTGGCACGGCAGAGCAGGCACAGGGCGCTTGTGCTCAACAATGTACACGTAGTTCCATGTGAAGTCATGTATATTGCATTTCACTGATTTATTTTAGCACCCAAGTTTCCACATACTGATGTTAATGTTACAACAGAGAACAGGCATTTAGCACATCCCAAAATAGATGGATGGATGATGAAGAAAAAATATTCATAGATTTCCTATGCAGAGCCCACCTTTCTTCCATTGATGTCATTGAGAAAAGTCCACTGGAGTAGGGCCAAAGGCTATCAGTGCCAATAAATACATTTTTGGTTAAAAATATATTTATTTTGGTACTTAAGTAAGGAAAATTGTTCCCTGTATTATTTCTTCCTGTTTCTTTCTGAGGTAATATATTTAAAACAAATGCCTATGGCTTCTCTACTCCCCTGTGCATCAAGAGGACAGCATGTTACTGACAGAAATATATCCCAGTCTATGACTAAATATTTTGCAGGTAGCAATATTTGGTTCAGAGCTTGAGTTTAGCTCTGACAGACCTAGGATCAAATGTAAGACTGATTCAACATTTACAAACTTTGTCTTGTAGAATCAGCCCTGAATGCTTCAGGAGCCCAGTTTAAGAATCAAAGTCCAGCCTGTCTTGGTCTACAGAAACACTCCAGCATGGGCTACAAACAAATAGTCTGAAATCTTCAGTTTATGCCACACAGGTTCCAGTCCAATATTCTGCAGGATGCAGAACTTAAAGAAAGACCATCTGAGTTTAAAAAATCTGAATCCCGCAGATTGCACCAACACGCAAAGCCTGGGTGAAACTGGGGGTGACAGCAAACCAGATCATTCCTTACCTCAAGCTGCCTCAACAGGACAGTATAGAGCCCACCTGAATGGGGGTTTGGAGCTCTTCACTAAAGATATTACAATTATCTGATGCTTCATATGGAACACTACCTCCCAAGGGAAAGTCATCCAGATACAGTCAAAGGAAAGTAGCTGTCTTTGAACATAACAATAAGTGCGTATTTTAGGAATGTTTGATTTAATTTGGTAACTTAGGAAAGCACTGCATGACAAACCTAGTATTACTGGTTTGTCTTATTCAAACTATTGCTATGGAAAAAGTGAAGAGGAATAAATTTATACTTCACTTATATATGCTAAATGCTCTGATTTTAGATTTTATCAGGTAATTTGCATAAATGAAAATGAAGATGATCCTTTTTCTACTTTGAATATTTCACAACAAAGTGCAGTAAAGTTGCTGGGTTTTCAAATAGCAATGTTAAACACAATTTCCCATATTACCATTAAAACTGCTACAGAAATTTTTCACATTCACCTGAAGATTCAATTTTAGGTAAAAGATATATGAACTATTTGTGATACAATTTTTTCCTTTAAAAATATTTTGTCATCTGTATCCAAAAATATTAAAGAAATATTAAGTTGACAGTTGCTTTGCACCAGATGCTGCCCTTCTAAAATGACTTGTCATTTTCAACTCAAGATAAAGACCTTACAAACCCCCATGAATGTAGAAGCAAAAACAGTTTTCATTTTACATTTCATATTTTGCAGAGATATTTGAAAGGTTCAAATTATGCAAAGGGCAAAACCTGCTCATTTTACTCATAAAAATAGTATTATCATCTTCAGAAGAACTACATCTCAGAAGGCAAAGAAACATTTGTACCTCATACCCCATAAATTTTAATGAGAATAAATAAATATTTCCTATTTCTTTAAAAAATTTTAATTATTTCCTTGAAATCAGTGGCAAAACTTCCAACTTTAGTAGGAATAGTTTCAAACTATTGCACAGAATACTGTCTGAGATAGTGTTCAGATAGCAGTGCAAAGCCATGACAAACCTACTGTTGTGTCCCTTTGCTCGTGCTCTGGTCACTGACCCTCCTGTATCACAAGGCCTTCAGATACACAGATCCCCCGAGCACAACCCTCTGAACAAGATGCCAGGCTTTAGTGCTCACCTGATCTTGAAAATACAAACCAGAAACTATCCCCATAATAGCACTGAAAGCCTACAACAGTTCCAAAATGTGTGGCTGACACGGAGCCTGTGATAGCAGGAGATGGTATGAAGGTCATCGCGCATAACTCGCATGTGGCAATCTTGGCTTCGCAAGCAGTAGGTGGTAAAATGGTCTTTGTAGAGTCAGAGTGCAAATCTCTGACAACACGTCCTAGAGATCGTCTTGTGAGGCGCATCCAAGTACCTCATTAAGCACTATTTACTAATGCTTATCAGCTCACCCTCCTCCAGCCTTTCAAATCACTTGTTTTCCAGTAAAACTGTTGAACAGTCTAGACTTCCCCTCATGATCAATGCAGCGTGCTCCCCTCTCAACAGGTTTGTTGCACAACTGGGAATGTCATTAAGTGGAGACCTTTCAATATTTGAGATTTCAGGGCTATTGAGGGAGAGAATGGTCTGTAGCATAATACAGAAAAGCTCCCAGATAGTCCTTTCCCTCTCAGATCCCACCAGGAATTAGGAAAATGTCTGGCATAGAGCCACTTGGATCAGTAAAAGGAGTGCAGAAGTTTCCCTATGGACCCAGAAATCTACCTACTGCATACACAGACACTTCTGAATACAGACCTTAACATTGTAACTTAATGATGAAAACTGACCTGTTCTGTAATCACTGGGTGATAGAAAACCTCAGGGTTTTCCCAACAATACAGTCAGCGTGGCACTGAACTCCAATTTTCTTTCTAAAACATCAGTAACTTTATCTTCTACAAGCATATTAACATCAACAAGTGTGCTATTTTATGTAATAATTAATAACCTCATATTTATCAATAGGGAGGCAAACACAGTAAGTATTTATAAAAAAAAGTACTAAAAACTCTGGCAGACAATAACCTAGAAGAGTGAGGGAGATTAATCAGAAGACTGAGGGAGGTTGTAATTTTGGTTGGGGGGGTGGTGGGGTTTTTTTTGTTTGGAGTCAGATTCACTCCGAGGTCTGTGTCTCAGCACACTTACCTAGTGCTGCATGTCCACGGCAGTAAAATGGGGTCTCCCAATCTCCACAGTCCTCCCTAACACATCTGAACTCACCTTGAACCTTTTTTGGTCCAACAGCCACATCTGCTGGGCAAGATGTAAACTGCATTTCTCCCTGAAATTGTCACTTGGTGAATTCCATGTTCTATCATCTTTCTAGAATGGAAAATTGGTTGGTGCAGAAACAGCAAAAATATTTACAGTCTTCAGTCAGCACCTGGAGCCCCCTACACTACGAACAGCAGGAAAAATATATTGGGAAAGCCAAACTCTTCCCTACCAAGTACCTTCTACAAAAACACAGAGGAAAAAAATGTAGGAATAGTATAATTGGAATTTTTTTTAATACTGTGCATATTTGGGGGGTATTTTATTTTGTTTTAAGTAAAAAAGAAAGACAAAAGGGAGAGAGAAAATGAAAGGTCTTTGAAGGTGTTGTATGGCCTGTGCTGTGAGCAATTGTCCCGGGGGAGACAGGTTGCTTACCAGAAGGCAGGTGGGGCAGATGCACAGGAAGAGGAGATGACAGCAAGACCACACTGCAATCCTCTGGTGACCAAGTCCCTCAGTAGGGCACAAATCATGACCAGCAGATCGAGGGAGGTGATTCTTCCCCTCTACTCTGCTCTGGTGAGACCCCAGTTCTGCATCCAACTCTGGACCTCCCAGCACAGGAAGAACATCGATCGACCTGTTGGAGTGAGTCCAGGGGAGGGTCACCAAGATGATTAGAGGGATGGAGCACCTCTCCTACGAGGAAAGGCTGAGAGAATTGAGATTGTTCATACTGGAAAAGAGAAGGCTCCAGGGAGATCTAATTGCAGCCTTCCCATACCTGAAGGGAGCCTCCAAGACAGATGGAAAGGGACTATTTTCAAGAGCATGTAGAGACAGGACAAGGTGGAATGGCTTCAAACTGAGAGTAGGTTTGGATTAGATATTAGGAAAAAATTCTCTACTTGAGGGTGGTGAGGCACTGGAACAGGCTGCCCAGAGAATCTCTGGATGCTCCATCCCTGAAAGTGTTCAAGGCCAGGTTGGATGGAGCTCTGAGCAACCTGATCTAGTGGAAGGTGTCCCTCCCCACATCAGAGGGGTTAGAACTAGATGGCCTTTAATGTCCCTTCCAACCCCAACCATTCTATGACTCATTTTATAATTCTGTGAAGTCACGTTGGTGTGCACAGTAACCCCCACCCAGCACACAGGTATAGAATAGCACAAGCTGAGAAACAATCCTACCCATTTGGAAAGACCATTTGAAGCCATATAAGGGAAAGGTAAGCAAGTGTAGAGGGGACTGCCTAAAGATCACCTACATACTGAAGTATTAACCCAGCATGTTAATTTATTTCTTCCAGAGTTGCCCTGACTGTTGCATTTAACATCTCTCTTGGAAGTGCTTCAAACTAAATTCCTTTCTTTCACATTGATACTTTACCTCTGAATCCTAAACCAAATAAAGCAATACCTTTCTGTTATGAATGTCTTTGCTTTTTTTATGCCACCTGTGGGTTTCCTGAGGCTGGAGCCTACATTATCCATGTGCCTGTGGTACTAAGAGGTACTTTTGATTGCTGCTGCTTGATGTAGTGTAAAAGGAAAGTACATTATTACTAACAAGTAGTGTGTAAGCTTTTCTCCAGACCACCTGAGGGCAGCATTTCCATGAAAAAGAGGACTTGGACATCTTTTTTTTAGTGCATATATTTTTATTTTTCCTAAACTTTCATATCTAACTCTTCCTCAGCTCAAGTAGAGAGTATCATTTCACAGCAAGACAACTGAAATTAATGAGCCAAATCTCTACCTAGTGTAAATTCATCAGTCTTATTGGCAGTTGACACATAAGGTTACCCTTATCTGTTGGAATTATCACAGGAAGTACAAACTCATGGTTTGAGTTTGGATGCTCAAAGTTGCATTTTTATGTGAAAAACCATAGGCTTGTTGGAATGAAGACCATCATAAAGCAAAGCTGTTATACAACAGCTTGTAAAGGGAGACCTTCAAACAGGGCACGTAATGCTCTCAATTGCAGAGAAATACCATAGAAATACAAATGTATGCAGGGAGGTACATGTGTCACACATGTTCCTCTGCATGGAAAAGGTCATACTTACACACCTTTGTTCCTTTTGGAAAGGAAGCATGGTATGTGCTAGGCACACATGCTCTACGCTCTCAAAAGCTGTTCTCTACAGAACTACACACTTGAAACAGCTTGCACTTGAAAGCCAGCTGCACAAAATGTAGTCCCAAACATGCTTTTCAAAAGCTTCACAAATCCCAATTACATTAAGCGATATGAAAATAAGCAACAAAGTAATGTGCCTAATTAACAAAGCAAGAGATGGAGCCAGCCATTTAGTTTGAAGTACTTCCAAGAGAGATGTTAAATGCAACGGTCAGGGCAACTCTGGAAGAAATAAATTAACATGCTGGGTTAATACTTCAAGCTCTGTGGGAGTAAAAAGTGTGTGTAGTGAAAGGAAACAAAGGTAAAAATATCACAGGGTGCTATTTTGTTTGTTTGCCAAGGACACTTTAGCTTTGGCCATTTATTGTTCTTCATGGTATGCTAGAAATTATGCAAGAAGACGTGAAAGTATCAGCATTGTGTCACTGGATTTCCTAAATTTATCTTTTCCCTATCTGTTAAGTCTTAGCTCAAGGTCAGGAGAAACAACCATTTTGAGTGAAGGAATTATGAGATAAGACACATTCACAAAATATACTTTAATGGTGTTCTTTTACCTTTAATACTATCTGCAACCACAGCCTAAAAGATTCCTCTCACCACAGCACTTCTGTGAGCAATTATCTCTGGTGGTTTGTTCAGAGAATACCCTGTACATGTCTTTTGTTCCACAATAGTGGTTGTTTTCTGGTCCCCATAGCTAAGAACTAACTGATTCTAAATCTTAGATACCTGTCATTGGGTAAGCTCAGGCCATCACAAACTCTCAAATTCCAGCAAGTAGTGTGGCTTGAATCTGTTCCAGTACTCATCTGTTGGCAGCTGTTTCCATCTGCTCCTTCTTGAACCGTTCTGCTCAGTCCCTGGGGAAGTACAGAAAGATTGTCACGCAATGAACTTGCTTGTTGTGAGGTGGCTGCTCATGTTTTACCCGAATCTGTCATTTCACCTCGTCTGCTCTCTGGCCTTTTTTTGCCATAAGAATTCTGAGTTCTGTTGCGCATCAAAGGGAAAAAAAACCCCAACACCTATTCCTAGATGTGGATGACAAAATGTTATTCCTTCTTTAAAGTACAAATAATTATTATTAAAAAGAGATACAGAAAAGATGGATCAGATCACTTAATCCTCACACCTGCTAGGTACGTAGTGATTCCTGCGTGTATGTTTTGTAGCTAAACATGTCTGACATATCTTTGCTTTGTAATGAGGGAAGACATATGCCCTTCAAGCACTCCATGACCATTAACTGTGGCCTTTTTTTGTTTGTTTTTGTGGTTAAACACAAAGTGTAGGAAAAAAAAACAAACAAAAAATGACATTTTCTGTTTTAGACACCAGTGGTTAGGTTTCCAGACTTGCAGCTGAGCCTTTAGGAACTTTGGTTGACTGAGCAAATGTCTATGTGCATAAGGCTCCTCTATTAAATTATCCTATTGCTATTTATGTACTAGTTAACTTGATATCTACAGACTAATATTAACTGACCAGAGTGAAGCAAAAGGTTTTACTTTTCCTTAACAAAGATAATTACTTTTATATTTTCATCTGTGAAAGTTTTAATTCATATTTTCATATACCATCTCTAGCCTGATTTCCTACTGGACCAAATTGTCCTCAAATCTCTTGGGCATCCAAACAGGTATGCCTGAAAACTCAAACTTTAGTGTGCCAAAACATCCTTTTTTAGTTTTTTCTTGCAAAGCACATCCCTAAATATAAGCGGCATTCTGAAGATCCTACTCAGTCTTAGACTGGGAGGTGAGAAATACTCAATAAGACAAGCAATACAACACAACATGGAAACAAAGCTGAAGAAAATTCCATTAGTAACCCAAATGCAATCACCTGGATTTTGCCCTAACCAGAATTATACATATTTGTGGATATATAGGCGAAAACACCTCCTAAGGACTGCATGAAGCAGACACTCAGGAAAACTGACAGCAATTTCATTGACTTCCCACATCACCTCTTCTGTGGTGCACTGTCCTTTGGAGCACACATCTCTCTGCTTGGACTATGCAGTAGCCAAAATGGGCCACAGAAGTACCACTGTAGTACTTCTGCATGAAGATCTTTCCATATAATGAAGGGCTCTTAAGGGGTTTGGCATGATAAAGCAAACAAAAAGCATCTTTGCCCACATCCTGAATTACTACTGCATGGGCAATCTTTTTCTCCACTTTTTAACAGGCAGGATGACTATAAGCTGGAGAACAATTTTAAAAGAACCTGTAGAAATCTATCTTATTTTTTATTACAGTATGACAAATTACAAAGAAAAAAAAAGGCCTTTGCTTTGGATTTGAGAACTGGACACCACTTTTCTCTCATTCCTTCATAGGAAAGCCAGTGAACATGCTATTGCAGGCTGTCTTATAGGATGAGAATCCATCCTAGAAAAACAGAAAGGTCCAGTTTTGCATGACAATGGAGCATAACTGAAGGAAGACCCACTTTGATTTCTTGTTGCCAGCTCTGAATATCTTGTCCCATTGTGATCTTCCTCTGCTTCCTTGTTATTCCCCAGTCCCTTCTACTGTCTACCTAGAGGCAAAGACTACAACTGCAGAACGTGGCAGAATCCACAGATGAATCAGACTGAGTCAGTAAACAATGACTAAAATGCAGTCTCTTGGGAACAAACATATCACTATGCTTCTTAACCTAAACCATTTAAATACAAGCCTGCTGCAAATGTAATACGTTACCAGGTCACAATCTGGAGGGATGGGACAACCCTTTTGCACTGAGGCTCCTATAGAACGCTTTCCCAGGTCCTGAAAACTCTGGGTAGAGCATCTTCCTGCTTTCTGGAGAACAGATACCATTCATTATAGTTTATGCCAGCAAGAGAAGGGTGAGGACAAGCTGATAGAGGTGCTATCCCTTCACTCTTTCCTTTAATCTAGCTCTCAACACCTCATTTAACTGGAACAAAAGGCTGCTGTTAATGCTGAGCCACAGGCCTAGGCATGAGACAGGATCAGGAAATCTGCATTCCCAGCAGCTGGCCCAAGATTTGTGACAGAAGGTGGATTCTGCTTTCCATTCACTCACACTTATATTGTATAAATCCTGGTTACTGACAAAAGAAATGCAGCAGATTTCATCTCCAGTGCCAATTATTTAACTAGCATCACTGGAACTATTATACTTTATATCTCTTCGTATGCAGCATACAAATAATTACTTCAACAGGATTAAATGTCACATTTCACGGGACTGGCTGCGTAAATATTTACAAAGCTAAAGAACAGCAAAGACATCTCAGAGTTATTGATTCATGTCAAATATTGAGAAGCTGGGTTAATCAAGGGATTTAAGTAATGCTTTAAACTTTGAGTCAGCATTGTTGAGATTTATTTAAACTACTCTTGCCTTTCAACATCTAAAGTTTTACAAATCGTTTATAACAATAAAGATTTACAGGCCATTTTCCCATCTGCTTTTCTGAGAACATTTCAGTTACTATTGTGAACTCAGAGTAGGCTGAAGAAGTAATAACAGCTGTGAAAAGTGAATCATTACACAAAAACAAAGTTCTAATTTCAATTTAAAAAGTGAAGAAAGAAATTTTCTAATTATTAGAGAAATAGTCAGCTGATGGGCAAGCACACACATTGTATAAAATAGAGAATGTTCCATACTGCTCGGTCAGAAACAGACATTAATATTTATTTTTTTTCCTGGTTAAATGAAAAAGATACACTTGCAGCACTGAGAAGTGCATGCTTTTTTCAAGAAAAGACTAGCACCTCCTGTTCTGTATTCTGTATATAGTAGATGTGAAATACATATGTCTGTATCTATGTGTTTGTGTCTGTTGCTATGTTCATGCACCTGCAAATTGGCTGAGCTTTTAAAAACATAATGACAGCATTAGTAGAGTTTTGTTTTCAGAAAAAGCTGCCTAGGTCAGCCTAAAAAACTCAAGGACCTTTTAGGCCTCCCCAAAACAAATCATCTAATAAAATAAAGCCAAATCCCTAGCCCTTTCTGAAACTCTAGTCACAGTACATGTTAGGAGTTAAATAGCTCAGACCTATGTGTGCTCTTTCAGAAATGCAGACCCAAGCCCTCAGGATGGCTGCTCTCAGCTCATAGTAACACACGTTTACCAGCTTCCATAAGTATGTTTTGTTATGCGCTGCCACAAAAATTCCAACTGTGTAAGCTGAATTTTCCTGATCACCAGCTGCCTTTTTTTGCTGGATCACACCTAGATCAGCAGGAAGAAGACAAGAGACAAATCTATACCCTTCCTTTAAGTCCACATTGTAACAAAGTGGCACATTAGCCAAGCTGTGTGCCTGATTTCAGATACTTAAAATAGATTTTGCGGTGATTTAGCCCCATGATTTCTTGAGAAACAATTATTTCTGTTTTGGGGAATGCCTCATCAAACACAAATCCCGACAATTTTACTACAGCCTTGACTAGAGGATGTGCTCCAAGAGAAGCACAGTGTCTGACCCATTCCAGCTACATGCTGGATTCAAGCACGTGCTGGGGGTGAGACAGAAAACTCAACAGTTGTTTACAGTGCTCACTGCCCTTTTTGCCAGAAAGAAGCAATATTCTCTTTCCCTACAGGAAAGACAGTTTGGAAACACTTCTAGTCCTTTAGCAAGCAGCAGAACACTCCTTCCCACTCCTTCCACCACCTTGCCTTGCTCGTGTGCACCATTCTCATCATTTTATCTGCTCAGTTCTGTCTCCCATAAATTTTCAGCAAAACCAAATGAATTCAGGTGGGAGTTTCTCTCAGTTAATGGAGTGAGTAAAGACCAATGATGATCTCTATCATGTCACAATATTACTTCCATTTTTTTCCAGAGCAACTTCCATTTATCTCACAATTTGATATGCACTTTCTGAAGGATCCCAAAGGAATTTGCAGATCAAAAAGAACCTTCACTTGGAAATGTCAGCCCAATACAAATGGATGAAAAACAAATGCAACTCAGCAGGCAGAGCACAGTAAATACTTCTCAGCTCAAAGCAAAGCCATGCAACAGTTGAAGAACATGGATGAACATGAAGTACATATTCAAGCAAAAGTGAAGTAATTAAGAATGAAAAATCTAGATATAAAAGTTCAGGAACTAGCATTTAGCCATTACTTCCGCTGCTCTGGTTACTCTCATTAAAAGCATCAAGACTTCTTTGCATCAGGCTTTGGGCTACACAGCTCTTCAGACATGCAGCATCTCTATGACTCCCGCAGTCAACATTAAGCACCAACCCACAGTTTTCTCCTTCATTCTCATTCTTTCTGTGGAAGACTTTAATCCAATTAATGACAATTCAAAGGGGTAAATCTAACCTTTCAGGAAAGTAATATCATCTGTGCAATTGCAGTTCCTTTATTTTCAAATGATTTTCAAGGACAAAGTGAGTACATTGCATGCTGAAATGCATCCCAGCTTTCCATTTGAAGACCTCAAACCAAATGATTTACAATGATCAATGTTAACAGATAAAGCAATTCACAGCATGATGTAATCTAAAACTGATAAAGAACTGCACTGAAATACTGTTGAGTTGTCATGAATTTAATGCAAGAGAGCACAGGCTGAATTATAGCATTCATATATTGCAAAACTGGTGTTCCAGCCCTGGCTGCCTTTTGTTTTGAGTTTATAATTCTTACAAATAATTCTCTCCCTCTCAGCTTCCTCCAGCTTTAAAAGCATTTTGAATGTGCTCTCCAGTTGCATTCAGAGTTGTGCACGAAGTCACAGGTTCTCTCAACATCCTTTTTCCCCTCTTCAAATTGTTACAATTGGTACACATTTTTCTCTGAAGATAAAGTGACTGATGAACTCAGAGCTAGGCTTAAATTTTAAGAGTGAGAGCTTTGTTAGTTGTCACTGTTGCTGGTATCCTCACCAGGAACCTTTATGAAAGAAGAGGCTAAAGAGGTGTTTAGAATCAGGTACTCTTGATACACTAACAAAGCACCAAAGCATACAGTTCCTTATGTGCAACTTTGTGCCTATGCAGTTCTGTCAATCCAGCATCTTCTGTAAGTGGTAAAATGTCTTCATGAAAAATATAACCAATTTTTAAAAAATGAAAATTTCACTTCAAATATATGAGTTACTAAGTTTAGGAATGCTAGGGAATATATGCTCAGTCATCTCACACATTGAGAAAAAAGCTCCTTTGGAGTTAGATAGAAATCACTGCAGTTGTCAGCTAAAGCAGTAAGTAGAGAATAGGAGGATTAACAACAGTGAACCCACACTAGCTATTTTTTAGTTTGTAGACAGAATTTAGACTTCTGTCTAAAAGACAACCTGCCTTTCATTGTATATGATTACCTGGGGATGCTGAAGTATAGGGCAGCAAAGGTGATCCCAGTACACCAGATACAGAGGTGAAAGAAGGACTCAGTCTTCCTGTGTCATCAGAACACAGGAGACAGTGAGGTGACCTAACATGAGTGATAAAATTAGTAAGGGGACTCGCTCTCTTTTTCTGCTGCACAGTAGTTTAAAAACTAAATAATATCTATGGCTTGAAGTTATTCTTCCACCGTCACCACTAAATATGTTGATTTAGAAGAACAGCTAAGGTTATAAGTAGACCAAATTACTAAGGACTGCTCTAAGTGCATATATACTCTCCTGGGTAGTAGCTGAGCAACTCTGGCCTCTCAGAAGGCTCCCACAAAGGAGGCCTTCAGAGAGACCTTTCTAAACTCTACAGCTTATTTTCTCCACTTATGCCAGGTTTTAGCCAGCCCCAGCTCAGTGTAGATGATCATCAAAATCTCTCACCAGTTATTAAAATGAACTCAGGAAACAAAATGTATTTCCAAGGCTAATAGCTTTTAATGCATTTTAAAAAATTCTGATAACACCACCTGCTGCTGCTGCTATACCAGAATCCTTTTCCAAACTGACTGTGAACTATTTGCATAACCTACTAACTTTGTGCCTCCTACAGAGGGCTCCCAGCTCTATTAAAGTTGGTTTAGTTCTTTTTAACATGCAAAACTTAGTAAGGTTAATTATTAAGTTAACTTAAAATGACAAGTGGTATCACAGAAAAACTAGATAATTCCTGGACTTACACATCCACCTTCACATTAAGTCCTCCTTAAAGATGCTGAACATAAACCAGATGTTTAAATATTTAAAGGCGTCAAACATAAACCAGAACAAAAAGCAGTTATAATACTGTTATTTTTCAGTGGGACTAGAAGGACAGAAGTGCCACTGTATTGTTTGGGATTAACCAAACTTCCATGGAAGTTTTCTGTCTGCAAATTAGATCTTGGAAAATTAGTTACCTGTCATAGTCCAAACATTTCTAATTATAGAAAGTTATTTTTTTAAATTAAACTAGAATTTTATATCATTATATGGCAAGCTTAAAGCAAAACTTTGCTCACAGCACCTGCTAGACTGTCTTAAAACTTTCATTTCATGCAAACCAACAACCACCTATCTCGTGGTATCAGCTATCACTAATCAAACAAATGCAAATCATGCTATAGTCTACCATGCAAAGCAAAGTCTTTGTGTCTTAATATGCAGTTATTTTGTGCCCCAATCCTTGTTAAATAAAGATATTATTTTCCAATACTTTCCCTCTCAAGCTTCAATATAAGCTTCAAACATGATATCTTTCATCTTCTGCAACAAAGTAATGTATAAACTTCACGTTCCAATTTATATTTCTAAAAGACCTTCTATTTCAGTAGCTACCTTGCTCCAGATCTCACAAGCTCCTGTTCGCCCATCAATCTCTGATTTGGGGTCCTCTCATATGTCTTTTGAAATATCCAACTCTTCTGTCTCTACCAACACTCCTTTTTCAATTACAGCTTTAGTATCTTCAAAGAAACCTTGCAGGTCACTTAAGCGTGGCCTCCTCACCTGAGTCCATAAAAACTATCTTTAAACAAGCTTTTTAGCTTTTAATATATACTTTCAGATGACTTCTGAAATTCGGTACCACTCTCTTTCAGTTCCCCAGACAAGAAGGGAAATCCAAGCAACAGAAGCTGCATGATATCCCTTTCATCCCCACAGTCACCTTAGTTCCCAACACTGAAATTCCTAAAGAGGAATCATTCAGGGGGGTAAGGTAACATGGGAGGCAGGAGCTAATGAGCCAGGAAAGAGCCTCTGGAGTTGTGGATGTGACCAGAAGGACCCACTAGACTAGGATTTAGAGGTCCTTAATTTCTTTCCTGGATTACCTGCCTTCCTCAGCCTTCATAACTCTCAAAACCTACTCCACGGTGCTTTCCCATTGATCCCCAGATCTATTATTATCAAAAGGAGTGACTTACTATGATTAAAAAATAATTTCTGTGTGTATGATTTCTATCAGTGAGTGAACATCTTCATTTCCTTTCTTAAGGCCAGGCTTGGGTTCACAGACCTACCCTCTTCTCCCTCTGTGCGCTCAAGCTGGCAATTCTCAAGGACTTTAGAAAGCATTTCTGTACTTGTGATTCTCATATTCTCCCTCTGTCATCAACCTTTCTGCCTCTGTTCAGTCCCAGTGCTCAAGTGGCTGTCTGGCATCTCTTCGTGGAGGTTTTGTCATCAGTTTTTTCTAGCTAAAATGCAGAGTTGCCTTGATTTAGCCTCACTTTCCCTTTTCTCTTTCACTGCTGCTGACAACAGTAACATACTCCCATTCCTAGTGTCCTCTCTCCCCTTTCCCAAGAGTCACACACCAGGTCCCAGGCCTTCCTTCTACCCCACCAGCTTCAAGACTAATCTGTTACCATTTTCACTGATAAACTGCTGGTTAGACCCCTTTGGAATATCCTACCACAACTACTGCAAAGTTTTCTTCTCTGCATCCCAAACATGCAATGCTCTTTTGCAACCCAGTGCTCTTTTGCAACCCAAAGAAGCTGTGAGTGGCCAAACACCTCTTCTCACAAACCTGACCACACCACTTGCTCTTTGACAGCCCTCCACTTGTTCCTCACCTACTGTTCCCATACATCCAAATCTCTGTCCTACTTCAAAGCTCAACCTAACTGGCTTCCTCTAGTCTACACTCTTCTGTTAAGCATGGTATTGTCCCTACCTCTTCTGCACTCCAGCAGTATTCCTTAACCATGTACCCTTCAATTGTATGTTTCTCCACTCTATCCATTCATCGTGACATGACCTCCCATGATCAATCCACAATGGCTCAGCTCTTCAGGCTCTCCCATAAGTCCATTCCTCCTGAGATGCTGGCAGCAAATAAAACAAAACACAGGACGTGTCTACATACCTCTGTCACTTCCCTTCCACACAACCATCTTCCTGCTGTTCTTCAAGCTCCTCACAAACCAGGAACCGGATTTTTTTTTAAACGTCCCTTGGCATTCATTGTGAATGAAGGAGAACAAAAAAAGAATAAACAACACAAACCCAAATTGCAACTTCCTACCAACAACAGTGTCAGGAAAGAAACAAGTGAACAGTAGGAAAAGCAGGAGAAAAGATGGAGAAGTGGGGCAGATATGTGGGACCATGTAAAAGCGTGATAAGAAATGACAACTCCTGGGCACCCCTGCCCGTGATATGAGAAATTTATGCCTGGGTTGATCTTGAGTTTTGCCCTTCAGCGAGTCCAGTTCCGGCAGGACGAGCACAACCGTGACTCACTTCAGTGGTGCTTGAGAGGGTCACCCAGAGCGCAGCGCGGGGCAGCACCGCACACGCGAAGGAGACCCCCCCAGTGGGGACTCCCCGCTGCGGGAAGGAGGCCGGCGACTCGGGAGGTGAGCTGTGGGGGGAGGAGGGCGCTCTCCTTCCAGCCGCGGGCACCGGAGCAGACATCCTCGTCCCAGCGGCACGGGTGGGGGAAGCGCGGGACGCGGCGGCCGAGGGGCGGCGGGGCCGGGGGGGGCGCGGCCGGCGCTAGGACCGGGCGGGAGCGGCGCCTGCGCGGCGGTGCCCGGCGGGCGGGCGGGCTGCACCGAGCGCTCGGCAGCGGCGGCGGCGGCAGCGGGAGGAGCAGCGGCAGCGCCGCGGGTCCCGCCGCCCGCACCGGCAGCGCTCAACCCGGGCCGGAGGGGCGGAGGCGGGAGCGCGGCGCTGTCCCTTCAGCACCGGCGGCGCCCCCCGCCCCGCACCGCCGGGAGGGGCGCGGGCACAGCCCCGCCGTATCCCCGCGGCGGCTGCAGCCAGCACCGGCCCCCCGCAGCAGCCCCGCGCACCTGTGGGCAGCGCCGGCGCCGCGATTTTCCTCCCCCCCTTTTTTTTTCTTTCTTTTTTTCTTTTTTTTTTTTTTTTTTTTTAGCCTGTGCTTTTGGCCACGTCCAACCAGGGGAGGGCCCTCCCCCTCCGGCACCGCAGCGCCCGCGCTCCCGGAGCATGGCCCCCCCTGCCCCTGCCCCTCCGCCGCGGCTGCAGCTGCCGCGGACCCCGAGCGTCTGACTCCAGACGGAGGCGGCGCATCTCCGGGAGCCACCGGCACCGGCATCGCCTCGGAGCGGCCCCGGGGGAGCGGGGCTGGCCGGGGCCCCTCGCCCCCGCGGGCCCGGAGCGGGGCTCGGCTTAGGCACCGACTGCCGCCGAGCAGCCTTACGGGCTTGCTGCCTGCCGTGCTTGCTTGGATGAGTCTGCGACATGCCTAATAAGAGACGAGATGGGCCAGGGCGACGAGAGCGACCGCATTGTGATCAACGTGGGAGGGACTAGGCACCAGACTTACCGCAGCACCCTGCGCACCCTGCCCGGCACGCGGCTGGCCTGGATCGCTGAGCCCGATGCCCACAGCCACTTCGACTATGACCCCCGCACGGATGAGTTTTTCTTCGACCGGCACCCGGGCGTCTTCGCCCACATCCTGAATTACTACCGCACTGGCAAGCTGCACTGCCCCGCGGACGTGTGCGGGCCCCTGTATGAGGAGGAGCTGGCCTTCTGGGGCATCGATGAGACTGATGTGGAGCCCTGCTGTTGGATGACCTACCGGCAGCACCGCGACGCCGAAGAGGCTCTGGACAGCTTTGGTGGGGCGCCCCTGGATAGCAGTGCTGAGGACGGAGACATAGATGGCACCGGAGACTCTGGTGATGGTGAAGATGAGCTGGAGATGACAAAACGCCTAGCACTTAGTGACTCCCCAGATGGCAGGTCTGGGGGCTTCTGGAGACGGTGGCAGCCCCGCATCTGGGCGCTCTTTGAGGATCCCTACTCCTCCAGATATGCAAGGGTAAGCTATGCAATCAGCACCCTCATCAAAACACTCGAACCTCCCTGCAGTCCCACTTTCTCCCAGCATCATCAGGGTTATCTCCACTGTCAGAGCAGAGCAGCCATCCATGTGTGTGGCCATACAAAAATCATGCAGGGGCTACGGGGATGTAACCCACGCTCTCAAGCAGGCCTCATGCATGGGGCACAAGTGGACACCAAGGCATGAGCTTGTGTACTCATATGTGGGCTTCCAGAGACCCTTATTTTCTAACAGGCTCCTAAAACTCCACAGCTTGGGGCAGGGTCCCATTCATGGGCCAGGGAGATCTCCATTATACCAGGTAATTTCCCTCTATGCATAGATTTTTACAGTCAGTCATCCCTCAGTAAAGAGAGACACCTTGTCAGGCCCTTTTATGAGCTAATGGCTAATCCCTAATCCCTTTATGAGATGGAGAAATGATCATGGGAGCAGGCAGTCCCTGGGGGACCGGGGGATTTGGAGAGTTTCTCAGCTTGGACTGGAAAGGAAGTCTGTCCCTTTCTCTTATACATACCAAGTTAAATATTTATGATCATGCTTCTCTGCGAATGGGTAATTCAGTTGCCCACTTACCTTCTCACTCTGTCATTTTCCCTTGTGGGAAATGCAAAGTATTAATCAGAGGAGAGGGTTTCATTGATGTTGAAGGGACACTGTTTGACAGCTTTCTTGCTTGGAACTGAAGGACAACTCCTCCCCTCGTGGTGCCTGCGGTTGTTTTGGAAAGGGAATGCACACTGGTGCAGTTCACAGCATAGCCGTGGATAAAGATGGTCTGTAACAGTTGCCCGACTCCTTTAAGTAGACACCTTTCATTCTATGACATATGAAGATAATTACATTAATTAGGGCCCGATTCTGCTCCTGAAATCAAAAGTAATGAAAACATTTACTTCAGGAACAGCAGCAGGATTAACCCCCACGATACCCATATTGATTAAGCAGGAAAACAGATGAAGGATAGTGCCTTCACAAAGAAATTGGCTTGCATAGGTTTTATTCCTCCCTTATATGTACCTTTGTTGCAGCTTAATTGTTGCTAGCCCTCGGTAGGGATGAGTGGTGCTTTGGTGGGGGAGGATGATCAGTGTTCCTGAGGAGGATCAAAGAAGTGAGATCAGATTAGGGAGAAAATTGGATGGATGGAGGAAAGAGAAGTGGAAATGCAGGGAGCAGGGAGCTGGTCATGTATGAATGGGTGGTGGAATAGCAGCTGCTGGAGACTTTCCGTCTGAGCAGAGATCTCCAGCAGGGAGACACCAGGTCTGCAAACTGAATGAATGGGGAAAGCTGGAGCAGAGCCTGGAGTTACATCTTGCTGCATTTCTAAAGATTCTTGTTTGCATATCCTTTAGAGACTTCTTCCCTGAACAAAGGAGTTCATATTTTAAATTAATTTCTTTATACAGAGTGGGGGATAAAGCAATAATAAAATATTTACCATAAGAGGAAAAGGTGTTGCTGTTGTATTGCAGCTTTCAAAGCCCCGATTTCTGCCAAAGGAACATGGAAACAGAAAGGGAAGGCTGGCGGGTATCCTTCAAAATGCTTGGTTTCCATTATTCAAGCCCAGTGTTAGCAGGCGTTGAGTTGAATAGCAGATTTCTCTGGTACCCAGGAATCTGTTGGTAAAACACATTTCAAGTCAAAGCTGTGTGCTTGTCCAAGATTTTGCGGAGTGGTTCAAAAGTCAAAGGGATAATGTTGTCCCAAGGAAAAGGATACAGAGGCTAAAACACCCTCTAGCTCGGAGGCATTATGATATTTTAGGTGGAAAGACAAAAATCTATAACCAATATTAGGAGTCTTTGTGATGCACAAACTGGAATTCTAGGAGGATATAGATTCCATTTTCTAATTCTCTAAGGGTATTTTCATTTAGCAGTAGGTGTTTTACAAAGTGATTTGGGTTTGTTTGTTTGGGGGGGGGTTTCAGTGAATTATATACCATTTATTCACAATCACATGTGCATACCTGTTAGAATTTTCAGCTCCTGATTGATCTCTAACTTGTTATTTCCTTAAAGGATTGTTAAACTAGATAAATATTTATTCTGGGCAAAGTGTATACTGAATATTTTGTGGGTTAAATATGATTCTTTAACTTGTATCTATGGAGACGTAGGCCATATGCATTAATATTTTGCATGGAAGAAGATGGCTTTCATCATCAACACATGCACACACTGTCCATTAAGACGACATTATAAGACACTTAACATTTTCTAATAAAAGCCATATGTTATGGTTATGGATATAAAAAGAGATGGGAGTTTGATTTATTGTCCTGTAACCTAACACAGACATTGCAAAAAGACCTCAAACTCACAAAAGCTAATTTACAGTAAAATAATTGATAGCAGCATTAACAAGTGAATGGTATATTAAAGCAATCATTATTAGAGTCAGGCAACAAATCCACTGTTACCTCACTTTTAATGGCGTACGCTACTTTCAATTACAAACTGTATTTCAGTTATGCAAAAATCTAAATTCACATGGTCATTTTGTCCACAAAAAAAAAAAAAATCACAAAAAATTCCCTTCTTAAATGGAATTGATACCTGTACTAAGGGTGGTTATTATATACGTTTGGTGTTTACATATGGCACCAAAATGCATGTCAAAATAACATCTTAGTGTAAGCATTAGTTTACATAACCATTATACTGTTACACTTGGGCAAGTAAAAGGAATACAGTCTATGAATATAAAGACTAAATGAAAACCTGCATATCTGTATAAAGCAAGATTTCTCTGTGCTCTATCTGGTAAGCTAATTCAGTGAATGTTTAGGAACTGTCTATGAAAAGCTCAGCATTTACTCAAATCCAGCCATTCTTGGAGGATTTTGATGGACACTGCTTGCAAATACAAGTACATTTGACTGTTTTGCTTCACCCGGACCTGACTCATACTAAATTACATCTCATCTCATTGTAGACTGCCAGGGAAGACTGGAAGTGCACTTGTGTATGTCAGGCAAAATCAGCTAACTCTGCAAATTTTGTTTATTTCTAAGCTTAGTTTGATAAAGCAAAGCTCTCGGTCACTAATCTTTTGTCTTTTGGTGCAACATAGTCAACAGTTTCTTGTTAAAACAATAGGGGCTGACACTAATTTCTTAAAAAATGTAGTTATTTCTAAAAAAATTGAACACTTCCAAAAAATTGCATCATATTCTATATCTGTAATAAGAAAAGGTAGCTTGTTTCAAATCACAGATTTCCTTAGACACCTACCTTAGTAAGATAAAGGTGTTATACTTCTTGTAAACTTAAAGAATCCACATTTGGGTACCAGAGGCAAAGTCGGGTTCCTGGAGGTCTGAACAGAGTAACAGACAAGGTGATGGAAAAGATCTGATTTGTAGAAATACTGAGTGTGTATGAAGATAGGCAGGCATCCAGGAGTATTGTCAAAAGCATCTGATCAGGCAGCTGAATATCACTGCATGTCAATGGATATTGTGCACCTAAATTGGCGAGACGTTTCTTTAAAGCTCATTAGAACTGTCTTTTTTGCATCATCAGACAACTTTGCAAATTTATTTTTCATAAGTGGCTGCAAAGGGGGAAATAGAGTCCCACAGAAAGCTACGGAAGTACACTAAAGCAGCATATCCAAGAGTTTCATTGTAGTAGAGTTCCTGCCCTCTGCACTTACTAGACTTCATTGGTCCTAAGTACACAAATGTGTGAAAAATACTTTCTTGTCATCTGCTCTCCTTTATGTCTGGTCATGCTATTCTTCCACTAGTGAAGCTCCCACTGACTTCCTGGGGACTTTGGCAGGCAGGTATCTAACATATTTGTCCCCCTTCCTCCTCCTCCTCCCCCCCAGCAGGATAAGGTTGTGTTTGTGTTAATTCACATTCCTTGGGTTACTCAGTGTTTGGGAACAAGGAGCTTTCAGCTGAGATTCTGCGCTAGTGCTCACATACAAATCGGACAGTTAAACTTCATTAATGAACCCTCAGGAAAGCTTTTGTAGTCCTTCCAAATAAAAATTTTTACTATTTTTAAATAAAACCTTGTAGAGGTCCTATGGAAAGTCCTCAACAGCTTGACTTGCTATCCTGGCATATGCTATACCGCTTTGATCTGTAAGAGGAAAAGCAAAACTCTCACTCACCCTTCCCTCATGTTTTCCCTTCACATCCTGCAGAAGAATTTGCTTTCCTCAGTGGGTGATTTTTGAAGGACAAGTTTCTGACACTGAGAAGGAGACAGGAAAAAGTGGTAAAGAGATGAGGAAAAGGTATTTCCCAGGGATTTCTTACTGCTTTCTTTTGTACATTCAAGAGCATTTCAACCATGCTATGTTCATTTAAACTGATTTTTCTCTCTATAAACTACAACCCATAGGCATGAGAAAGTTTATGGGATCCTAGTTCCTGAATAACCATACTGTCTTGACGATTAGAGGCTGGGGTGATTCTGCTCATTCTTTACTCCTGCCCAGGACAGCTAAACTCAGGAATTGAGGCAAGTATCAGGGAGAGGGAATAGATACTCATCATCCTTCACAAGGGTAGTTTATTCCACAGCCATCTGATGCAGGACACATTTCGCACAGGAGCGTTCCACAGACAGTGGTCTGAGGTCTCCCACCAAAGGTGAGCAGAGAGGGAAAGGACGAGACTTGCGCCACACACTTTCCTCTACCCACAGGACCCCTTCTTCCTCAAGGACAGATCGCATCAAAGGCGCCCTGATGGAGCTGCTCTCCCACCCTGGGCCTTTCTGGAAGGTCTCTCCTGCAGAGGCATATCTAATCCTGCACTGAAGCTGGCTGCAGGAATTCTCACCATATACTTTGACAATTAACGAGACAGCCTAATTTTAACTGCACGCTGCATTACAGCTCCGGAAAAATGAGAATCTTTCAACGTTAAATGAGGTTTCCCTTGCACTTCTAGTATAATGGAATTACAGACATCTATTAACTACCATTCCATCATTCATTATTAATATAGTTCCTAAAATTCCATTTTATTCCTATTTTCTCCCATCAAGGAACATGCTACTGCAAATCCTTACATAACCCATTAGTGAGCATGGTAGTCTTCTCTGCGTCCCGACCAAAGAAGTCTCTGCGATGCCAGTTAGAAAGTGTTCACTGCTCATGCCAGCTCTCACATTCAGTCTCTATCAAATTGGTCAAGGTGGGGGCAGGCACACAATAACTCCCGGGAATTGTCCCTCCGACTTCAGAAGTAATACCTTTTTAAACCAACACACACACAAAATTAAAAAAATATCACAGCAGCCATGCAGAATCATGACTTCAACAGTATGAGTTGATCAGAAACACATAGGAAGATAGGATGTTTGCCCAGAATATCTTACAATCTCTTTGAAGTCACAGTCTCACAGGGAGATGAGAGGGATGATGTTATCCACCTGACAAATCCATGGCTGCCTAGTACAGACTTAACAGTTTTAATTCAAGGACTTTTTTTAATCCATTCGCCTATTTCCAATTTTATTTCTATTATTCTAAAACCTTAAAAAAGAACAGCATCTGTTCCCATTTTAATTTATTTTTTTTAATCTTACTTAATTTTAATGTTTCTAGGTTACAAAATTTACTTGATTTAGCCAAGGCTGTGATTGTATGGATCATACCATCATATGCATACACATATATATGCCTTCCTATCGCTGCCACCTCCTACGATGCTGAGTGGGATTTCCATATGAGGAAGGACTTCAAAATTAAACCATCCCAAAATATTTCTGCAAATGTAACCGTGGTGCCACTGAAATCGATATGAATTTAGTGACTGGGTTCAGAATGATATTTGGTCCCTTCTATCTTTAATCCATCCCTATGTGCCTTCAGTTATTTTCTTTGCCCTTCTCCTGACATTTGCTATTTTGGTTTTGGTTAGGGCAGGAAAAGGCAACAAAATACTGGTATTCTCAGTTGGTATATAACGAAAAAAAAGATAAAAAGATTGGTGGATCAGTTATAATATTTCTACTGTAGAACTGCTTAAGAAAATGTGATATATTAGACTATACCTAGAAAAACTATTTTTCCATCTTGTTTTTCCCTTCTGTTGTGCAGTCTAGTATTTAACAGTATTCATCTTTTTTATTTGTAAAAATATGTGACTGATCTGTGTATATTTATAGTAGTACTTTAGTAGAGTCTATACATATTGCCTTTCTTAACATAAGGAGAGATGTTAGCAAATCAGCAACAGAGGGCCCAGCCTTACTGTTACTGAAACTCAGTGCCAAAATTATCACCAGCTTCAAGGATAGAATTGAATTTTCCTGCAGTGTGGTTCAGGATAACAAATTAATTGCAGTGTACTGCTTTTTTAATAGATGCATTGCATATTTCCATTCCAAAGCACTGAAGTGCAATAGATCTTAGCAATTTATTAGGAATATACATATTCAAATATGTATTTTCATAACCTTTTAAAGACATGAGCATCTTTAGCACACTGCATCAAAACATAGAACTCTGATACTGACAAAGCTCATCATGATCTTACTGGCTTTTTTTACTGCACAGGGCTATAGAATACATCCCATCAAACCACATGACTTCAATTAATGTTCAACTAAATCATATCCAAGTTCTGTGTTTCATAATAAAAAGGGCAAGCAGGGCTATTTAAATTGAAAAATTGGGCCCTAATTGATAATCAAGTTCATAATTCTTTCTGTATGAATACAGATGGCAAAACTGAGTTTCCATTTTCTATAGGCTTGATTTTGTGAAATTTCAGTGCATTCTTGGGAGGTAAGACTAATAAAACAGCCATTTTGAGATCTTTGCAATTGTCTTACAATTAGCTTCTCAGTTACTATATGCTGAATTTGATCTGAGGAAAGAACAGTTTAGAAGGCTGACTTGGCTTTCTCTACTGAATATTGCATTACATAAATATGTGATTCACTCCAAATGGTACACAGAAGTGTTAGCATCGGATGAAATCAGAGAAATCTATGAATCTATGGAGAACCACCCCCTCCCCCTGGAATATAAACCAAATGCTGTCATTTCTGGAATAATTTTTACATTTCTCTCCTGTGCTCTCTAAGTACCCAGATTTTGCTATATTCACTCCTACTCCTGTAGTGATAGCTTACTCCAGGAATATCCTCGTTTCCTGCAGGCTGAGAACAAGGTACCACCCAACACGGGTAAAGGTGAAAGGACCAGGCCCTAATTGATTTTCATTTCTTTTAGATAAGATTTATAAGATATAACAGGGGTGCTAATAAATCATGCTGTAAAAATTATGAATAAATCTCAGTCCAAGGCTTTTTGCAGTGATTGCTTATGATGTAAGACCTTTAATGACAGTAAGTTAAAATTGCATTGTAATGGCCTTTTGTAAATGCAATAAATCTCAGGTTTCAGTGCACTGCAGACAGCCAGCAATGTGTGTGCTGCACATGAGCTTCCAACACAGGCACACACTGCTGGCACACACTTACGTAATTATGTTGATACTTCAGGAGCGGCAGTAAATCTCAGCACTGCTAGATTTGAGAAAACCTTGGGTCAAGACCACTGTGGTGTTGTGACTACATGAAATGGCTTAAAATATCATACTGACTTTTTACTTGAAAACCTGGGAAAGAATGTCCCTTTTAAAAAGCAGTGAGATGGTTTTAAATAAGAACGGCAAAACCTATTGCTACCGAGTCTTATAATTTTCAGAGACAAATACAAGTTAAAACATACATTTTTGTCTGCACAATCAAACCTAATCCATCTTCTTTTAAAAAGTTAAAAACGTACATGGAAATACACCGATAGCATAATAGCTACTTGTTTCCATTGAAGCAGAATTCCTATTCCTGCCCACCTTTGCCCTCAAAAAACACATTCTCAAATACAGAAAGATCTGGTCAGTTCAGGTTGCTTATCATTTGAAACATAACAGAAATTTAGCTGCAGATTTCACTTTGAAAATTCATTCAAATAACCCTGTTCTATTTTTTCAGTTTAGATTCTTGCAGTCTTTATTACACTGGATCAATTGACAGGCATAGATGGTGGAGGCCAGTTTTTTTAATTTATCCAGTTATTAATTAAATGAAAATGCTTCAAATTTGATAACAGACTTCAAAACAAAATTAATAGGGAGATATCTCTAAAATGCTGAGCACCTACAACCTCCAGTGGAGGGGAGGTCATGTCTTATAACAGAAAAGGACATGGGCAAGAAGTTAAGAGACCATCAGTAAAATCCCACCTCACCTTGTGGGGCCACTGCCCTAGTGATCACTGATTTTAGGGGTATCCAGCCAGAGAGCCAGGCAGACCTATTTCAGGTAAAATTTTTCAGGACAAGGACAATTGTGTAATTGCCACAACACACAATGCAAAAGGGCTTGCCTTCACAGCAGCCTTTGATCCCTACTCTAAAAACATGACAACATGATATCAGCCACATTGTGCTATTCCCGTTTCTTTTTTTAGCATGGATCTCCCCATCACTTCTAGTGTGGAGTTCTGCAAGAAATCTAGTGACAGTACGTCTTAGCACTTCTTAGGAACGTGTCCCGCATAATGCAGAACTGATTTTAACCCAGGGGTTTTCAGTAAAGCCCTTGTAAGGACAAACCAGAACAGCCTAACCATGTTGTGATAGCTCAACCAATACCTGAAGCAATCGCTGTGGGGTGGTGCTTGGTTTTCTGGTTTTGGGGCAGTAGCAGATCGACTTAGATATGAATTTTGCTTAAGCAATATTGAAATTTAGTGTCCTGTTGTTTAGTGTTCAGTTGGTAGGAGTTCGCTGTCTATGGTACCAAGAAGTCCCTAAGGCGCTAGTGATTTTATTAAAAGACCTAATGTAAATTTCAAAACCGTATAGATTACTTGAAATGTTAGTTATGTCTAAGCAGCAGGAAATCAATAGTGCAAAAGTGTATTCACTGTTCTAAAGAAAGCATCTTTTGGAGAACCTGCTTCACTAAGCAAAGAAGCTCAGTTTTCATTGTGTCAGTGGTGTGGACTAAAGGCAAATAAAAAGGTTGAAATTCAGTAACAATTCTATAGCATCTTCCATTCCAAACCACAATTTCATCTTTGTATATGTACTACCGGCATCTATAGCAACTCCTAAAAATGCACATTTACTGTTCTCAAAGGATTTCTTGGCTAGGGCAGCAGGGTACACCTTTGTTCTTACTAGGTGATTTTTAACATTCATTCAGAACAGTCCACATGTTATCAGACATATAAACAGAGCTACATGGTGGGAATTTATTAGAAAGGAAAAAGCAAACCCTTAAAAAAGTTCCCACACCTCAGATTTGGACAAAAGATTGCAAGTAACTGAATTATTGCAGTTTATCAAGTGAGCATTTGTTAGTGGATCTCACAAATACCATTATTTGTGCATCCTACTTGCATGCCTATCTTAGCTTTGAAGAATCCTCTCGGGGAGCATCTACAGCATGCCGGGAGTACGAAGGCAGGCTGTATACATGTAGCTCAGCAAATGAACGTTTGCAATGGCACAAGCACACAAACACCCCGTTATATTAGCTCAGTATGCCACATCATCTGGGGATGCTTCAGCCCTTCGAATTTTACTGTGTGTGAAATCATACAAGACATTTAATCTTAGCATGTCATTTTCAAAAGGAAAACAACATTTCTCAGGTTACTTGCTTTGTATTTTTCCCTCTCTCCCTTACTATATGTGTATTACAGTCACTAGCACAATAGGGTTACAATTTCTGTGACACCTCTAAATGCTATTGCTATAAGAACAGTAAGTTGACAGCATCTAAGGGAAGACTTTACACTATACTCAGACGTAATGTTTTCCAAACCAACCTGGACTGAAGCAGAAGGTCACCCAAAGCTATGAGTTTTCGAAAGGTGCAGTATTCTTAGGAGCTGTGACACCCAGTGCACAGGCAGCAGGGCTTCTCCATCAACCTTCTCCATCACTCCTGCATCACGGACATCGAGCGGTCACTTCCTACATCTTCACTTCTGAGGGTAGACTCACAAAAGGATGTCGCTATGAGAATTCGAACTTAAAATTCCCAAGACGCTAACCCTGCAGATGTAATTTTTTTAAATGCATACTGGAATTTCCCAGTGCCTACAATATTGTTTCTGCCTGTGCCCAGAACTGCTTTCATACTGTTGGCAACTACCTTGCATCAAAGCCCTGTTAATGCCCATAATTTTTCTTCACTAACAGGAAAAGTCCTTTAAATATATTTGCTGAACACACACGGAATCTAAGCTGTTTTCAAAAACATGCTCAAATGAAAATAGGATATATTTGTAGCGTGAAACAGTCCCCTGGATGCAATAATCCAGTGACTACAGTTTTTTGCTTAGAATGGGATATTTCAAGTTTAATGTTTTCCTCCAACTGCAGGATTTCAAATTTTCATCTGTCCCTGCTCAAGAGACCTCCCACTTCAGCTGCATAATCCAGGCAGTTAGTGAAACTCATCCAGTTTGCACAGCAGGAGGAATTCACAAACCAATATATTGGGTACACGGCAAAGCAGAATTTCCCAATAATGTGGAAGTAAGAAGCTGTTCCTGTGTGGTAATTCTGGGCTACTGAATTCAGCAAGATTAGTAGCAGAAAACATATATACATACTGACATTATCAGAGACAGTGTAATGTTAGTGCGTGACAACTGGTCTTTTATTTTCAATCACTCACAATTTGGAAGCCAGTCCCTATTTAGGAAATAACCATGTGTCATCCTCATGCAGTTGAGTCCAGGGTGAGCCGTGTACAATGATTTAGGGATCTCTGTGCAGCCCCTATGGAGAATGAATGGACAAAATACACGGAAAAGTATGAGCTAACATGCAAAAGTAGATGATATGCAGAATTAGAACTTTTTCACCCCAGAGTCTGAGCAGTTCTGTCATCCTGCAAAGTGAGCTCCCAAGTCAGTGTGAGGACACATCACATAATTTGTTTTGAAAAGACCTATGTTTCCCAGGGCTATCAATCTGTCACCTCTCAGTTGTGCCATGTAAACACAAGCATTCTTAAAATCTCTGAAGGCTGCCTTTTCATCAATATTTTAACATAAATATTCTTTTAATTTAAATGGAAATTGATCACTTACATTTTATTACTTTTAATAAAAATGCATTATCACCATTAAAGGAAAGCAATCTCAGTTAAACTATTGCCAGCATAAATTTAACTTGGAAAAGCACTAGAACAAGTATTTGCTAAATTAGAGCCTTTTACAGCATGTATGCTTTAGTTCTGGTATTAAAATCAACACAGAAGTGATCAATAGACATTCTAGCTATTACATTCACTGCCTTCATGATACACATAAAACTAGTTCAAAATCTTACTGGAAACTGTGAAGGGTATATTCTTAAATATCCCTCTCTGCTATAATTTACCTTATATAGGAGACTTGCCAGGGGCTCTAATGAAGCAGAGACAGTTTTGCAGTTTTACCATCTGTTATCAAATCTACTCCTGCTATAACAGAAACACAATTGTATTAGAATTTAGGAGTGACAAACATTGAAAAAAATATTTTCTTTCATTGTTTAAATAGCTTTTCTGGGTAGTCCAAAGAACAAAATGTTTGGACAATAAAAAAAAAAAAAAACAAACATTTCAAGACTGATTTAATCAAAAACAAGATATAGTAAAAGAATAGTGGTACAATTGATCTATATAACCACGACACAAGTATAAATAAGAAATCACATTATTTCACAACCTACATATTTAGACCCTAATTCAGGGTAGCACGTCCTATTTTCATATAGAAGAAAAAAAAAATCAAAAAATCCCACACATTTGAAATGTGAATGTCATTGAAAATTTTAGAAATGCTACACCTATGCTATCTAATATATTACGACAGGACCAAATTGTAGAGAACTTAGAAACTGAATCCTCCTAACACTCTTTCCATCCTAAGGAAGGACCTTCAGGGTAAAAACTCCAAAGAACAGTACAGTTTAGCTTCACTTGTGTGCAATGGACTAAAAATGAATACTTAATATTTATGTGAATCATTGTCAGTGTCAAGTAAGATGAAACTTATAAAAATAGATCCAAATCAGGGAATGAGTTTTAAGACTCAGTGGGTAAATGCCTCTTTACGTACGGTATTATTTATAGATATTTTTTAATCTGTTCTGTCATCTTGTCTCTTAAATTATTAGAAAGGAAGAAAGAAGGAACTCCGGCAAATGTAGATAAAAGAAAAATCTTACTGGGAACTGTGGCAAGAATATGAGCAAAAGCCAGAAAGTTTAAAGCTTGTGTTCCCAGGCCCCTTGCTTCCTGTATAAAAATGTATATTTTTTTTTTACTAACTATGCTGTTACAATAGGAGGAATGCTGTTTTCAAGATTCTGTGTTTGACATCCAAAAGACCTGGTACCACATCTGAAAACAATCTAATCACATGCCAGTTTCAGGTGTTGGGCTGAGTCTTGTCTCCGTGGTCCCGTGAAGCGTTGGACATCCTGCAGTGGCCAAATTCTCCTTTAGATATAAATGTTGAGCTCACAAAGAAGGCCACAACAGAAATTTCAGCATCAAATCTCAATTTTCATAGCTCCCTTAGAAGTCAATGGCAGCTGCAGATGGTCTCTTCAAATTGATCCCCAAAGATTCTAAGTATTAAAAACTTAAAATGTCAGTTGTGGTAGCTTTGTGCATCTATTTACCATCATCCGATAAGGAAATTGCCAGTACTAATATCTGTCGGCATCAACAAGGTTCTATGAGTCTGGATCATTCATGGAAATACTTTAACAAACTTCTACAAAAAGGACAAGATATAACCAAAATATGACTAGAATTTGAAACAAGTAATCAATATTGAAGGGCAAAATACTCAAGACAATTGGATGAAGGTCACCTTGTAAGAAAATTCAAAGGAAGGGGGCATATTCATAGAACTTCTGCTGGGTTCTTTGTAAACAAGGGAAAGTTGTTTCACATGTAGGAATCTGGGAAGGTCATCGCTATTTTCCTTCTGCTAGCAGGTGGAGAACTCTCCTTTGAAGCAATTAAAGCTTTTTCTTCCTTTAAACAGAGACTTGCAGAATATCTATCAGACAGGAATTAAAACAGGACAAAGCGGGCAGCTACTCTGTTCCCTGCATCTACCTGGTTGTGGAATACATGGGCTTTTGCTTTAACCATTCAATTACCGTCTTCATAAGTACCATCTTTAATACTCTCTTCGTCCAGGTAGGATTTCAAAGTAGCTGTATGTCTGCTGAGAACACCACACAGAGCTGCTGTTTGGTTTGAAGGCATTTCTTGCAAATATAAAAGTTTTCCTGCTCTTGACTTCAGCAGCAAGGTCTAACTCAGACCAGTGAGAAATTACATCTAATATTTTTGTCCTAATTGTCCTAAATGTATTTTAGAAGTGAAATGTACATGTTTACAGGTGCAAGAATTGTGGTAAATTTAAACAGAGATCCTAGACGTAAATGCTAGGAACAATAGTTTTTTGTTTTTTTTTTTTTTAATTGTCACAAGGATATCTGAGCATATTGTTCATCCCAGCAGTTAACCAGGTTTTATTTAACAATGTCAGTCTAACAGATGCAATTTCCACTTACGATAACTGTGGGCACATCAATAATTTTAGCAACTGCAAAACTCATAGTGGAAGTACTTTCCTGTGACATTCCGTGCTCCTCACTTTCACAACTGCGGGGGGAAAAAAAAAGAAAGAAATTTCTACTATGAGCTTGTATATGACTGTCCAGATGCAGCAATAGTTTGGTCTAAAGACCTTCTTACAAGAGCAGTAATGTAAATGGATGGCAAAGGGCTCAGAAATACATCCAGAAATTATGTGTGGAAACTACATTCACGAGTCTCACACCATGTGTATTGAGAGACTAGAAGCTGTATTTTGAGAGGAATATCAATAAAGACTTAGATACAAATGAAAAAAAATACCTTCTCATTTACTACCTGCACTGCATATGGTGCTAACTGTAATCAAGAAAAATTTCAGGATAACACGAAGCTCTCAAGCTGCATAATTCCTGCTAGCATTCACTGCAGTACTGCTATTAAAATGCCCACAGGCCACAAAAACACTCTTAAGCCAACTCACTAGCCCAAATTGTAACTTCCAGTTAACAAAACTCACCACAGGCTTGGCAGCTTAGGGTAGAATATTTATTTTTTTTAAATACACCTACCTTTGTCAAAATGCTAAGTGGTCACTCGTTTTTCAGTCTCCACTGTGCTGAGGCAATGATTTTATTTTTTTAAACACACACACACAGAAAGACATGAGTCAAAAGTAAAGTCACCCTGCATGGCACCAGCCCCTCTAACATTTATCACATGGGCTTACTTGTCTTTCAAATCCAGATACTCATAAGGGTTGCAAGGAAGAAAAAAGATCGCTGCATCGATCTTTGTGGGGTTTTGTGTTTTTGAAAGTTTTGCAGATGATGTTTGGGAAGCCTTCTCACAATACACAGACTTTTTGGCTAAGAAACCAGTTTTGAAGTATCAACAGTATTGTATGTATTCCACAGTTTCAGATCCAGAGCTGGAAAAATAAATGTAGATACATTTTGCCAAGAAAAGATGTTTTTTCCCTCCCATTTCTCTCCTTCCTCTCAAGTAACATTTATTCCAAGTTTCTCCTTTTTCCTCATGAGAAAAAACCCAGTGTTTTCTCCCCATCCAGCATTAGTTTCTTTTTCTCTCCTCACACTGACTTAATAAAAAAGAGAAAATGAAAATGGTGGTCAGAAGGAAAGAACAAACCAGCAGAGTTTAAGAGGGAATGACTAGGAGATTAAAAGGAAATAACTTTCTGTACAATATTTTGCTCAAACCTTTGGATAAGGAAAAAGCCTTGGCAGTTTGAAGTCTGAAGGACAAATATGACAAACTTTATAGAATGTTTTCAAGGAAAAAAAGGATTTTTTTTTCCAAATTGCTTTTATAATTTCCATTGAGTTATTTAAAAATACACATCAGCCGCTTGCAGTCCTTTTGCTTGTATGAGGTGAGGGGGGTTGTTTGTTTTTAAATTAGTTGAGAATAAAAACAGGTTTCCACATAGATTAGAAAAAAATTTCTTCTAATGATTCTCAACTTGGCACTGTGTTTTTCTAGCCCTTTCTGGACATGAAACCATTCTCCCCCTTTAGAAGCATGAACATCTTCTTGTCCATCTGATAGTTCCTCTTTCACCCAGAGCCTGTGGCACAGATTCTGGTTTTTAAATGAAGTTTTAATGGTTGTTGAATATCTGCTCTCCTGCTTACGGAGCACGGGGTGCTGTGCAGTGGAGGAACTGCAGTCATCACTGGGCACGAGAAGGACACTCTCCTGAATGGGAACTGCAGAAAACGGTTGCAATGTAAGCAAGGAGAAGGAAAATGCCTGGAGTAGGATGTATCTCCTAGAAATAGGAGATGGAAGGAGGCTTCGGAACTAGAAAAACAAATCACCGTAGGGAGAAGTCTATCCCCTCAATGTTCACTGGATATTGAGGAACAAACGGAGTTAGGACCCTGGAAAAGGAAGATAGGATGACAAATCACCAGCTTACAAGTAGGGAAACAAGACTGTCCAGAGCTTGAAATCTCAGACTGTAGCCACTTACAGCAAATCCTTTTCCAGTAACGTGAGAACAACCTAATGAGAATAATTCAGATGAATTAGCAATATGCACTACCTTCTGCACGAGAGTCCAGGAAGAAGGCAATTTGCAATAAGAGATTTTGTGGTCAAAAGAGCATATTTTGCTCTTGCAAGCTTGCCGAAGAATAGAATAGGGTTAGGCTACCCAGTGAAAAGCTTTGTGTATTGTCACCAGTGCTAACACTGGAAAAGCCTTTGCTGTAGGGACACGTGAGGATTTTGGACAGCGTGTTCTTATGCACTCATTTTTTTCTGTGGCCTGTGAAGGTCAAACACCTTGATGGCTGGCACAAGAGCTGGGCACTGAAAAAAAAAATAGAGAAGAGAAAGAAAGCAAGCTCTTCATCTCTAAGAGCTGTAGAGCAAATACTTCAGCCTTCCAACCCAGCCAAACCAACTTCTCCTCTTAGGAGTCCTGCACAAGAATTATGCTCTTCACCACACACAGACTTTTCAGCTGTGATCCAAGACTAAATGGAATTTGAGGAGAAAACAACAACTGGCTTAAATATCTAGGGCACTTGTGAAAGTGAGAGCATGCCATAGGCTTTTGCTCTGTCAGACTAAAAAATGCCATGCTAATTTCAGCAGCAGTTCACATAGGTATTACTCTGGGGGTGATTCTCACTCATCCTTTTGCCCTTGTTTGATTGCATTAATTAAAAAGAAAAAAGTCTGGAATAAATGAGCAACCTTTAGTTGAGAATATTTGCTGTCTAATGAAAAGATGTGGCTTGTTAGTGCATTCTGTTCACTGAGGTTTCCAGTGTGATTATATGTGTGAGATTCAGTGGCAGATACAGTGATGGAGTTGAAGCAACAAGAAAATAAGGCAGCAGGCAGAAGTGTTATGATCTTATGTGGGAAATCCAGAAATGAACTAACTCTTCTAACTTCAAATGTGACCTCTGGCAAGCCACAGCTTCTTGGTGGTGATTTACATCTCTAATCATGATAATAGAACGTTATTTACCTGGGTATTGTGGAGGGTATTGTGGAGACTAACGGTTGCACAGAAATTTGGAGATAAACTGGAGATACTAGATGAATTTTCAGTATCATGTTTACTCTAAGCAGGTGAAGTGAGGACACCTTCTCGACACAGAAAGAACTAAAGTTTGCTCAAAATAAAACAGAGATCAGAAGGCAATCTTATCTTTGCTTCATTCTGATTATTCAGCATTCCTCAATAAGATTGACAGGAAATGAGAAAACAAAGCTTTTGTGGATCAGGAAGGTAAAATCTAGTAACATGTAACACTACATCTACAAAACAACAGTTAAAAATAAAAGTATTTTTGCTCCTTCGGATGAAAAATTTACACAAGACCCACCAACCAGAATGTGTCTAAAAGATTATTTACAGATCTAACAAATAACTTTTAGTTAAATAATGACAAAATTTAAATATATCTCTCCTCAAATAGACGTTTTAAAGTTAAATCACTAACAGACTTAACTATAACTTTCATTTGAAGTGGCCCTACTTTGCGGCAACCTGATGAAGTCAGAAAATATGTTTAAGTGAGTTAACCCCTTGTCCCCGTAATCTATATAGCCTGACTAGAGGTTTTGAATTGAAGGAGCAAGTTCAGCATCAGCCCTGAAGTGCCAATAGAATGAACCCTTGATTTTTATCGTGGCTTATCTTGTCAGAAAACACATTGCCTTCCCAGAATAGGCAGACTTACTATGAGCTGAGAGCTGTGTCTAGCAAAGTGGGTTTCTTCCAAGAAGACCAACACCCTACAGAAGAAGATGCCAGAGCAGATGCTGTATATGCTGAAGCCTGACACATGCTGAATCTCCCTGAGCAATCACAGAAAGGCACAAAGCATAGTGGGAGCAGTCACCTTTTTCTCAGCTGAGCTGGCTCTATCTCCAGGATCATTGTCATATTACAAGATCTCTGACACGAAGGCATCAGGCAGATGAGCTGATCACTTCCCAAGGAAACACTCAGCCAGAAGTGACAGAGGTACTATTACAGATGAGGATGGGAGGCAGAAAAGTCAGGAGAGGATGACGCTTAGACATCTTCTGTCACTGGCAGTGTGTTGGGACAGGGAGTAGCCTAGTTATTGCCCTGAAGAATCAAGGAGCAAGGCAGATGATAAACCAATTGTACATCTCTCTGAAAATACCCTTTGACTAGGATGCAGACGTAGAGTGTGTTGGAGACACGTGAACAGCACAAGACTCACTGACTAGTGCCTCTTTCCACTGTAATAGCCTGGTAATTCTTGCTCCAGATGAACAGAAAATGGTTAGATGCCTTGGGCATTGCCCAGGGGCCATTATGTTCCTCAAAACACTGTACTGCTTTTGAGAGATTAATTCTAGCTCATATTTACCATGGATTTGTTTCTTTATGGCATACAGGAATGGCCTGCAATTGCTTATATCCTCATTGTCTAATTCAAGAGATCATAAGTGTTAAATTTGACCTCGCTGCGTTCTTTTTTTCCCTTGAGTAATTCCTGAAGGGACCAGGAATTACTCCTCTTTCAAACTGAAGAACGAGGGAAAGTTGCTAGAATTTTAACAAAAACAAAACAGAAAACCCCCCTATCCCTTTCTTCCTCAGTGTTCACTGATTATAATTAATGTGAAGTTAATCAAAACTCAAAGCACAACCAGAAAAAAGGTCAAAAAGCAATTATATTAGAAATGTGTTCCCCAGTCAATTGCTTACTTTTGAGACTTTAGCAGTGTTGTAATTTCAGTACTTATGCAACCACCATAGAATTTTCTAGGTCTGAATTTTACTTCAAAAGTAAAAACTTCTCACCAACAACCCCTTCAGGTCCAAGCCCAAGAACCTTTTCCTCATGGAGGTGGGGTGGAGGGGAAGGAATGAGCTTCCTTCACACTCTGAGCCTCCTCAGATGCCACCACTGCATCAGAGAAGAAATTATCACACACCTTCCTGCTCACTGCAGATCAAGTCAAGGACACTTGGAATCATGCGGGAGACACTGCCTCATAGCCCACAGCCCTTGTAGAAAGAAATCCTCCAGGGAAATCAGTTTATGGTAGATTTCATGTTGTGCCAGGTTAACAGTATATGTATCCCTGTCCTTTTAGCACAGGCTGGAAGAAACGGTATTTGCTAAAGCTGCATAGCCAGAAAGTGTACTTGAAAAACACACAGTGTAGTCAGATGTCTGTTTGTAACATTTATGACTTGGCAGATTGACTTGCACATTAGGCACACATTTGATGGTTAATTTTGAGCCCTAATGCAGCAGAGCAGTCTTCTACCTGGCTGGTGTCTATCCTTTTCAAAAGGCAAAGGAGTGCATAAATTATGTTTAAAAAGAGGTAGGCATTTTCTACCCACAGTGTGGAGTCACTGTAGGTGGATTATTATCCAGGAATACCGAAGAGGCAAGAAGTCTGTGATTTAACCCATTCTTTTTAGTCTCCCTGACTGCTACTGTTTCTACTGCAAACAGTCTGAAATTATCTATATGACAGAATTTTTCAGGTAGTTCAGCGGCACAACAGCTGCATTTTAGACAGTCAGCAGGAGTTAAAGCCCTAAAGCAAGGGCTTTATTCTGAAATTATACCAGGTAAGCCCTGCAGTAGCATCCAGTTGTCTCTGCTGATGTTGGCAACTATGAGGTTGTTCCAATTTACTCCCTCACCAGGTCCTGCTCTACAAATGCCATGTATTAGCAGAACAGGATGAACTCTCAACCACCTTACAGATGACCAGCAGGATTTTGAAACCTATTTCTTCTGCAGTACTCCTGGGAAAATAGAAAGCAATAGCTTTCACACTGCAAACTGAGACATTTTTACGTCAGGATACAGGCATGACCTTTAGCTAACACAAACAGGCATAGAGATGTTCAGCTGAACATAGCTACCTCACTTACTCCAGCTGAGAACCTGGTCTTCAACACTGAGCTTAAGGAAAACATTGTGAATTGCAATGAAGAAAAATATACAGCATCAGGGCTGAGCATCCCTAAATTCCAATGATTTGCCTACAAATTGCTGACAGTGAGCATCTTCAGAAATAGGACCTATAAGAATAGCCAAAAAAGAGAAGGATTTATAAATGTATAAGATGAGGTTTAGATTATCTTAGGTATCCCTGTTCTATATTTAATATTTATGCAAAGAGAATAGTATTTTGCTTGTCCATTATGTAATTTCCAGAAATTCAAAATACTTCACAAAAATTACTTAATCCTTTCAGTGCCTTTCAGTGAGATATGCAAGTATTCTTTCAATTTTCTCACAAAATCTGTGATCTGAGGCACACAAACATACACACTTTTTTCTTAAGTTACTCAAAAGAAATCATTAACAAAAATGAGAAAGGAATCCTGCCTTCTGCTGCTTAAAAAGAATTTCACCACACTCATCATTGTAAATAGGTTTAAACCGGTCAAAGGCAATAATATTAAATCCAGGAGTACCTCTGCAGTGCTTAATTCCAATGGATGCTGCTCTAAAACCTAGAGATTCTTTTACCTGAGAAGGGTAGCAAAGGCTCAGTATTTTCTGTGCAGATTGGCATCTGTTATATCATCTTGGTCTTTTTCCCTCCATACCCGTCTTTGTTCTCCAGAAAACATGCAAATGTCTTAGACTCACTGAGGGCCATGAAGGTGCAGGCAGGGACATGAATTCATCCCCATCCCTTCCTGACCAGTCACAGGGAGGAGGCCAAGAGCTGCTGGCCAGTGCAGCCTTCAAGAGAAAGAGACCATGAAACGTGATCCACATCCACCTTTTGAGAGGAAAGAGGGGGGATATTTGCAGTGAAAAGAAAAGCTGTACCACGTTAGTCAAGAGAGGTGTTCATGCCTGAGGACACAGATGAGAGAGGAATCCCTCAAGAAGGAAGAGGAGTACAGAAACACTTCTCTCCTTGGCAGCAGCATAGCACCTGCCCTTCGCACCTTCCTCCTTGCCATCCTCTGCAGATGCTTTCCCTCAGTGACTTGACCATACTGGCTTGCAAGATGCTCAGTTTAAAACCATTGCCAGTAGACTGAAATTCTTTTTTTCTGTTCTGCACCACGGGGGCATTGGGCAGAATTTCCATCATCAGACATCTCACACCCCACAACAAAGAATACTAAAATGTACCAGAACTCCTTCACCTTCTTTCAGCAGCCTGTGTGTGGGACAGTGTAAGGGTTCCATTTTAAATCCCAAACATGTGGGATCCCTTCATGCTCCTGTGTTTTCTTATAGCAATACTTCAGGTAAACAAAAGTCTGGGCAATGACTTTCTGACTACCTTGAACTCCTAAGACAGGTCTCTTAAATAAAGCACTGCTCAGCTCTTCTCTTGGAGTTCTTGAGTAGTTGTTTTATTTTGCTTGATAATTGACCCCTGTACTTACTTGTATAGCTGAGCTGAAGTTCTTATCTGTGATCCTGTCAGGGCTGAAATTTTTATTTTGCAACTATTTCCACTTTTTACCCACAAAAAAAAAAAATTAAAAAAGTGAATATAAAGAAAAAAAGATTTTTTTTCTCCGATCTTTTGTAATACAGATTGTCGGGAATACTTTTAAGGTAACATGAATTAAGAGCACCATCAGCATAATTTTAAATTCTGTTTCAAGACTGCCAAATCTGCTGCTCAGGAGCAGATATAGAGATTTCCAAAAATAACATTTCTACCATGAAAAATTCACAGAAAATTCCCAAAAAAAACCCAAAAATATTTTGAAATCACACTACAGCCTTTATTACTTTATCATCCTGAATGTTATTTAGTATTTTCTTGGAAGAGGACTCAGAGGGCCCAGTACAGAAGAAGACAATGCTATGATAGCTCATTTAAGTGGGGAGACTGAGATAGTTTTCAGTGTTAATTAATACAAGCAGAAGAACCTCAGTTTATACAAATACATACATCCACATATATATGTAAACTCTGAGAAATATTTCCTTCTTTTCTACAAATGTGGAGCCTGGCTGGAGACTGAAAAAGACATCTTGCTACAGAAAATAGACATCCCGTCCCAAAATTAACCTCTGGGATCTTAAGTCATTACATTTTTAAATATAGAAAAGTTACTGTCATTTTTTAATAAGTTTTCATACTCTTCTTGATCCCTGAAAATATGAACTGATAGCAATCTGTTTCTATAGGTGTGAATTATGAATAATTAAATAATCCCTACACATTTGTGAATACTTCTAAAGCATTCATAAAACAGTTTCTGACATACTCCAGAGACAGCCATACGTGACAAGGCCTTTGGCCTCCTATATCAGAGTCCACCAATCAACCCAGTTTTCCCTTTGCATATTCCTAAGGTTGTGACCCTCTGTAAGAAAAGGATAACACCAGTGGAAACAGGAATTTAAATGCTATCTCTCATTATCAGTGGCTTTTTCTCAGCAGAATAATTTCCTATCATAGGAAGACAGAAACTAAGGCATTATGTTAACACCCATGCATCCAATTTTAAATCCCATGTTACTCCAACACATTAAAATCAGTTTTCCCAAGGAGAAGGATACTTTCCCCAAGGGTAGCTGTCATCTTGGATCTCATTGGCTTTCACATCTCTTACTGACCATTTTTTTAATAATAGTGTAATTATTACTTTTTGAAATCATCTTTGGTCAAGGACCAAAAGGAAAAACAGATTGAGAAGCTACTGATTTAGGAAACTGAAACAGAAGGGGTTGGAGCTTGCTAAGGCATCTGATGAATTCAGGCACATGCTGCAATGTACTACACTATTTTTACAGAAGAATTAGGTGCCACATCGCTTATACAGTGCACACAGATACTGTGACGTTCTCAGGGGACTGACTTTACACACCCCTCGTTCGTGCATCCTGCACTAAGGGAAGTGAATGAGGAAGCACAGCTTTAGGGTTTATCTGACTAGAGCAGGACACATTGGCAGTCACAGTACTGAGAGCCAGCACAGCAGCCTGGATGTTATCCGTCTAATTTCAGTATCTAATCTCTCTAGACACCTATAATCTAACACTCACTGGTGTGCTCCATCTTAGCTGATAGTGAAGTCATTTAATACAAGTGGGTAGCGAGGTAGGTGACAAGCTGATTGATGGCAATATCTTCATTTAAAACTATACAACACTCCCAGACAGAGGTCTAGAGCAGCTCAGGAGTAGAGTTCTGCCTAAATTAGTTGGTATCCGTGCAAGTTTATCATACCAAAGTGTGGCTTATGCAATCTACTAAATCATTCTTCTAAAAAGAATTTGAGCTACCTCAAGCCCATTTCTTAGAGCAAAGAGTGTCAGCACCTTACAGGATACTCAACAGTGAGACTACGGTGAAAATCGTAATTTCTCCCTCCTGACAGTGAGAATCTGCTTTTCCAGTACCTTACAGTAACCAAAAGGAATACTGACTCCTTCCTTGAAGCTACCTCTGCTTCAGCTGTGACCTCTAATGCCCCAGCAGCAAAGCTGGTGCTGTCTGACAACAAGCACATACATGCACCGACACTGCTCATGGTCAGGGTCATGACTCTGTCCTACACATTGTGCAAGTGACAATCAGACAGACCCTTTGAAGCAAATTTGGTATCCACCATTTGCTACAAATAGATGAGGGAAGCCAGTAAGCACAAATATAGAGATTCTCCTGCATATAGAGAACGGTTCCTGCATATTAATACACATAATTAAAGTGTGGGAAAGCCTTTGCCCCTTTATTTCTTCATGGAACTCCTGCTTGGAGAGCCCAGGAGGGCACACTGGATCCTACAGTGAATGCTATAAAAGGTGCATTCTGGATGAGTCTCCAGTCAAAGCCCAAAGGCAGGGTCATGTAAAGGAAAAAAGGGCTATACTGAGTTTAGAGAGCAGAAAGGTCTGTTCCTTTCCTTTCTTAAGGGCCTTGAGCACATTGGGTAAATAATCCATGCCTGCTTCTCTCCATTTCTTAAGCCCAGCTGCTTCTAGGTAAAGCAATGGCAGAAGAGCTGCTGTCCACCCCTGTATTACCATAGATACACAACCTGACTACAACCTCTGCTGCCAGAAATTACCTCAAATCCAATGGATCTGTAGCCAACCTTTTGTTCTGCCTTAAGGAAAAAGATAAGGGCAAATTAGGTTCTTTTTCACCTCCACCAGCACTTCCATGGAAACTGAGTCCAATCAGTTTCAAACTCACTGTTCAGACCTGCACAAGAGCTTCTGAATGCATTTTTATATAGCTCCTGTGGAAAAAAATCAAAACACATTCCTCTTAATTCATTAAAGAATACTAGGGGTAGTGGTTAATTCCACCCAAATTCTTCTATGCTCCATTCAAGGTCTACATCATAGGGCTGTTTCCAATCCAACAGCAGCACAAAGACGAGCTTTCAGTAAAACCTGCATTGTCCAAAGTGTTCAAATGGGCATAACTAACAGCATTTCCCTCTGAAGGTCTGAATCTACGTTATTTGTGATGAGACTGTGAGATACCAGCATTTTACACCCTTTGAACAGCAGGGGTAAAATGAAGAGAATTTTTATGCCAGCGATTGTCTTTCTTAATGAAGGAGCTTTGTCTCCCAGTGCCATGTGTTGTTGCAGTTTCTGTGGTAACGACTGATTGCAGAGAGAAAGAAGTGGCGGCTCAGAAGTCAGTGTAAATTGCTGGCATGTAAACAACGGCTACCTTGGGGTCTGCTTTATATATACTTTTTCTGACTTGGTTTATGGTCAATTTCTGTGAGGTAATTGTTAATGTCTACAATATTTATTAATTGCATTTTGGAAGCTATTGAGTAAATGTCCTATATGCCATACTCTGCCATATGCAAATGCAACTTCTAATTTAGGTTAAAACCCATTTGATTTTTGTCCACATAGACAAAATTCATTCTGTAGTCCACCTAAAAACTAAGATGTGAGCTTTCTTAATGAAAATCACAAAACAGAAAACATAAAATTATAGAGTATAAAATATACACATATATACGAGCAAACCAAAGCAAATAAAAGATTACATGATATGAAAGAAAAGAGCAGGTAAAGCCTTTTTCTGTTCTGCTTTCATGGAAGAAGTTGTTGGGTATTAATCTCAGGAAGCAAAGAATTTCAAGTGACTGAAATGAAGCAACAAAGATGTCTAGGCTTAATAGTTTTCATTTTAAAAGGCAATTCATATTCACAGTTAAGGTTTCAGTAACCATACGTAAAACCTTTAAAATAACTCAGAAAATGCCTTCAGAAATCAAGACTGCAATGGTTGGTGCCATTTTTTTCACTACCCACATCTACTCACACCCTACTTCTCTAGAAACACATTCTCAAAATGGAAGCAGCTTCTCAAGCCCCAAGTTGTGTTTCTGGTTTTCTGAATTCCCACAGAGTACTGAAGTTTCATTGAGTAGAAACTAAGGCACCCAGACAAATTTGTTTAGTCATGAAAGTAACAGAAGAATGGAAGACAAACAAGTTGCAAGAATGGAAACTCCTGAACTAGTTTTCTACCAGCTTCTCACAATCCACATATGTTTTATGAAATGTGTTTGTGTTGACTAGGATATAGGACTAGCTCCTTAAAAAAAATGGGGCACAGTCATTCATTTCTCTCAGTCCAGCTCTGAAGAATGCTCTTTAACACAAAGGTTTCAGACTACCATAATCACATCATTCTCAACTAAACTACTTTCTTACCTGAGGGGCAAAAGCGATACCAAATATTCTGTAGAAATATGTTGATGAATACCAATCACTTTGCAGGCCAAATCCTACTGCAGTCAGTAACAGATTTATACTAGCAGAAGCAAGATGGAGCTGTTTCTGGAAGTCGCTTGATGTACCGGTTACATGGCTGAAAATAAACAGCCCCAGAACCGTATATTGTGCTCGAAAACCCCAGTTGTTCTGCTGTTAGACCTGACCATGGCAAAGCTGACTTCACTTGGCTGTGGTACCCATGAGCCAGGGAAATGGAGGTTTCCAGCTCATCCTGGAGCACTCAGGCTCAGCAGTGCTACAGCTGCATTTCCAGCTGTTACAGCACATTCTTTAATATTACATTACTTCAGTTTCCGAGTGGAGGTGGACCTCAAGTTGCTCCCCACGAGGGAGTTCTTCTGGGCAGTGCTGCTCTTTGGCTTTCAGCATTTCCTTTCACAACAGGCAAGAGCTGTTCCCGTCACCTCCTGGCTGTTTGTCATTGCTCTCCAACATCATATCAGGCTGTCACACCAGGACAGCTACAGAGCTGCAGGCATATTGAGTCAGCACAGCTTCACAGCGATGGGGGCGGCCTTTGAAAGGCAGGAGGGCACCCTCCCCTCCCAGCACAACAGCTGCTCCGATGGGGACAGCCTCGGGTCACCCAGAGCTGCTCTCACACCACAGGCTCCAAGGCTGCCCAGTACAATCACGTAAGCAAAAAGAAAAAAGCCAAATCCTAAAGGCCACACTAAAGATGTCCCCCGTGGATTAGCTTTGTTTTAATCAATTAAAATGACACATCTGCCATGTGTCAACAGAGCCTTCATTTCTCCTTGCTGTAGCCTCTCCTTCATCTCTCAGTACTATGATATGATCTCCTCAGTCAGTTCAGATGGTCAAATCTGGATGCAATCCACTTTCAGTTTGGGCCTGTTCCTGCCCAGGACTTTTAGATAACCCCATGTTTAAAGGCACCTAGGATCCAATCCATGACCTTGGAAAAGGATGATCAGCAGCTTGTCTATCCAAAGGTCTGATTCTGAATGAAGAATTCAGTGCTCAGTTCAGGCACCCATTTTCATGAAACGTTATTGTCTGGTGGATGCTGAAAGGCAACACTTCAGGCACCTGATGGATACAGAAGGAGAGTTTTAAACCATCCTAAAAGTACTCTGAGCTTAACTTTCACAAACTTAAGTAATGAAGAATTATTTCAAGAGGACTTAGTACCTAAATTAACAAATCCCATTACAGATTTTTCCTTTTGAGAAAGGATCCTCTAGTTATTTTTTTAATTGCAGTACAACTTCACAAGTTGATATTTTCTAAACAAAGGAGAGATATGAACAATCATTATTTCACAAATGGCTATCTCTTATTCTAATGAAATTAACAGCTTTTTAAAAAGATAAACTAATGTAATTTACAAATTTACAGGTTCTTACCTGTAAAAACCTGTAAGAACAGGGTAAGAACTCCCTGTTCTTACCTAGTTACAAGGGACATATATCTCATTGCTTGAGTACATAAACCATCACCTACCCTTTGCTTTAGGAGATAAATGTTTTTAAAATATGATTGGCTAATATTTATCTTAGAATTAAAACAGTGATATTATCTATTCCATCCCTCAGACTTAAATTATAATACCACTAGCCCAACGCAAACAGAAAGGAGAAGCAAGGTATGTGCAAAACAATCAGACATTTCAAGATACTAATTAATATTTCAAGATGCCATGGGTTTAAACATTTCCCCAGATATTAATTACACTGCCCTTGGAGATCAGCAGGCATTTATTATTGACTGAAATGGGAAGAGAACCTCACCTGTATTCTGTTCTCCATACTTAACCAAACAATTCATCTGGTATTGACAGATGTTTGAGACAGCAGGACTTTTATGCTGCACTGATGCTAAATACAGCAATTGGCAGCATTGTCTCTGGCCAAGTGAATTTAGGCCATCAGAGAAAGTGTTTCTGTAACTATTCCTGATAGGAAGAATTAATTTTTTAATTATTTTTCCCAGGATTTTAAAACCTGTATTAATAATTTGTGTGCTTCTAAACCGAATGATAAATTGATGTCAGTGTTTACTTATGGTCTTGTCAGAATCCCTTAACAGTCTAACTTCCTTAAAACATAGATATTCTTTACAGTTTCCTGTGATTTATGAAGGTGACAACATGTCATGTTCATAACATTCCCAAAGCCTTTCATCTCGTCTCCCTCCTTTATATGATCAGAGTGCCATAAGGAGGAAAGGTCCTCAGACCTGTGCTGCCCCAACTACCATAATCTCTTTTAGCTGACCATCCCTTTCTCACGTGCTCAGAAAGTCAGAAAGCGACCACCAGAAAAGGAGACAGCTTTGGGCTGCTGCTGACCACACCCCACCATGGAGCAATGTCAGGGCACACAGGGGCACCCCATGTTCTTATGGGCAGGTCAGTAAGAAACAAACACCCCAAGTGTACTAAAGACATGTATTCTACCTTTTCTGCCCGTGTGGATGGACACTGATCACAGCACCGTCTTACCCGGTGCTTCTGGCTTAGGCAACTATTTCTTTCTGAGAACAAAGATGTTCAGTAGAACAATTCATTAATGACCAAAGTTTCCCATTTTTCTTTATCTAGGAGGGTTCTGGCTACAAACAAGCCTTGGATGCCAAGGTATCTATATAAAGAACACGGTCTTAGTGATTAGGTCCTAGGATGTGGCACGCAAAACAAAACTAAACAAACAAGAGCAAGAAACAAAGATGTAGATTTATTATCCAAACCAAGAAGCCAAGAGTACTTGTGGAGATTCCTATAGCAAAGGAAGAGGAATGAGTGAGAACACAAAGTACTACAAAAACTGTCAGGTATTTATGGCAGAACTGGTAAAAATGAATTGGAAAGTTTCCAAAGAATGCCTTTTTGCTTTATTATTTATAATGGCAACTGCTTTGTATAAACTACCTTACACAATTGTTTTTGCCTTCACCCTGATTTATCTTACTTTCCTTGACAGATTCTGCCAGAACTGTTTAAATAATAATTTGATGAGCTACATGCAGATTTTCCTGTCTACCCTCCGCCCTCACACGCACACAACCCAGCAGTCTCACTGCAAATCACAGAGGGATCCACCATGCAGTTTCTCTACATAAAAGATGTTGCTTTACTTTCAGACAGAATAGGTTTGACTTTCTTGAATGTCATCCAGAGACACAAGAAATTAAGGGGGGACAAAAATACATTACCACTATGATGCTTAAAGACAATTTATCTCCTTAGGGATACTCCACACTCCCCTTTCATATTCTCTGCTTTATCTGCATGCAGAGCTTTCAGAGACATCAGAAGAGAGTCAGACTGGGAGAACAGAACTGAGAAATGGAAAACTGGTAAACAAAGTTTTTTGCTTTTTGAGTACATTGTCCAGTTAAGAAAATAAAAAAAAAAATTCATGGACTCATTTGTTAATGTTTTCTAAAATGGTTGGCAGTGTTTGAAAAGTACCAAAACCCAAAGAGATTGAGAAGGAATGTAAACAAATATAAATTCAATTGAAATATTAGTTCAAATTCAATCTGGAATTAGAAATCAGAAAAGTAAATACACAGAAGAGGATACAAACGACAGGAGCTGCAGGAGCTGATAGCAATGGATGGTGTGGAACAGCTGACACTTAAGTCCACTTTAGGGCAACAAGAACAGGTGTGGTCATAGACTTTGCTGGACAGGTTGGAGTAAGACGTGAGACAATCTGCAACGTGCCAGCAATAAGAAAAGATCATAACTGAATTTGTTTGTATTTTTGCTGCAATTGAGAGTAATAGAAAACCACAAGCTGGTTCTTTTAAAAAGGGTGGGCACAAAAGGGCATGCCCAAATGTTACATGCAATTTTTCAGTTGCATGCTTAAGTCACACATACTTCCTTCCCCAGTTAACTAAACTAAATTGGTTGGTCAGGGTTTTCATTTTCCCAGAGAGTAATGCCCAGGCTAGGCACGTGATTTTTGCATGTTTTTGGGTTTTGGTTTGGNAATACACATCAAATTAAAATTTTCTAGGATGGAAGGAAGGAAAAGAGATGCCAGATCTCCATGTGGCACTAACTCGAGTAGCACAACAATGGTGCTTTAGTATACCACCTGCTAACTAAAGTCACTCAAATTTATGGTTGAAGAGTATGGTTTGACTGTTAACTTGTGTGGTGCTTTACCACAGGAAGCTTTCTTCCCTGTGTCCCCTCTGTGAAGCCAAGACTTGCACACACCTGTAAAGTTCATCCAACCAAAGGCTAAGAGCTTGGAGCATACTCAAGACCACAGCACACTTGAAAGGTCATTATTTATTACCCTTCATAAAACAGGGAGCAATTAATTTTTAATGGAAAAATCAAGTCAATACATCAAGGGTTTTTTTTTTTACATGCCACAGCTTTATGAACTGCTGGGAGAAAATGAGGTAGCAGGAAACCTTTCATTTATTACTGAGGAGAATCCTAACAAGTCTCTCTTGCGTTGTGGTATGGAAAGTAAAAGACAGCCAGATACTAAAGCAACATTTAAAATCACATAGCTCAAATATTTCCCTCTCTCACACAGCCTGGTTTCCTTCTTTCCAAATATTTGCACTGAGAGTTCATTTTCCCTCCTGCTTACCCTCTCACTGAACAAAAATAATGCTAGCAAAAACACACTGCACACAACCAAAATCGAAAACCAGCTAACAAATATAAAGTAGTCAGAATGAACCAGGCTGCTTTAATCTCATTCGGATTTAATAAGGTTGTTTTGTTTAACAATTGTTCTACTTCCTTTGGAAAAACAAAACAAAATGAAACCATAGAGAAACAGTGCAACCACACTGCTTCTAAGTAGTAATTTATTTACACGAATCTTCTCTGAATAGTACGAGAGCAAGAGACTTGTAGTCTCTCCCCTCTTAGGATATTCCTTTCTAGACCAAGTGCTTTCAGAGAGATGCTAACCTGGAACATAGCCACAAAGTCTTCGGGCCTCGAAGTCATTAATGCCTCCAGAGGCATTAATGACTCTCTAGAAAGATTGTGTTTGTATCAGCCGCACTTCAGATAGCCCCTGCAACTCACTGGGGGGACAGGGAGAGGAGAAGAAAGAAGAAAATCCTTTTGTGTATTGGGATATCACAGCTGTTGTCGCAGATGTAAAGGGACGCTGGCAGCTGAGGGACTGCCTGATGTGGGGGCAGTCTTATCCAGCACGTGCCAAGCAAAGGAGATGGACAGTCAAATGTTCCACAAATGCTGGAGATACTCCAAACTCTGCTGATGCTCCTCCAAGACATAGAGTGAAAAGCACATTCCTGCAAAGTGGAAATCACACTCCTGATTCCTCCTGGCTTGAGAAGGAGGGGAATACTGCACACAAAGTAAGGTAGCTTTTTGTCTCCTAAACATCTCTAAAATATCAGAAACTGTACTATAATAGAAAGCCATTGAATCTCCTCTTACCAGTCACTGAGGAGCTGTGGAACCTGGGTCTGGCAGCCATCCAAGAGGGCAGATACAAACACAAAGGATGAGTCTAGCAGACACCTGAGACCATAAGACAAAGATTCAGAAGCCAGAGCCATGGCCCAGCAGTGGACAACCACACTCTAGAAGCAGTCACGAATTGACCTCTGCACGTGGGCACAGATATTATTAGTTGTAATGGAAGAAAGTCTTCCCTTCTGCATCCCCCAGATACTGCTTTCCTACCATCTTTGCCACTTCTTACATGTCTGTCTCCCCTGAACAACTATTGCTGGGACGGGACAGAAAAAAGATGATACTATATTTTCTAGCCAGAAGGATAAAAAGGATGCAGAACTTAGATTAATTCTCACCAGGATCATTTACCAAAATACAGCAGCAAAAAAACATTTCTTAGTCCTTCTGCATGTGTTGCAGAGAACATCTAAATTGGGGGCTATGGTAACTGGGCTTAGGGTTGACCATTTTGCCACAGATATCATAGAACAATTTTTTTTCAGAACTTGCTTTGTGAAGGGGCAAAATCCTGAAAATACATTAGTGATGATTTTTTTACACAAAAGGAGAAGAAATTAATTAGGAGCAAGACTTATCTTGACTTGAGTCTAACAGGAAGTGATGTTTTGGGAATAAAAAAGTAGAAAGTAATTCCACTGCCACCAATATATTGTCTTTATTTTACAATTGCCACTCTGCAGTATTGCATGGATCCTCTGAATACTAAAAGCAGGTGGAGAGACAGGTAGGCAGACAAATATAGATGAGTGATTACTAATGGTGTTGGCTGGACCAGCTGGATATGAACCATAACTGAAAATGCATTTCACAGTGTTTTCAGCAAACACCACCATCTCAGCCCTTCTGTAGTGACTGGAATTAGAAGTTAATGGATCCAAGTATGTTCTCACACCACTATTACCGTGGTCACTGCATTGATTTCATGTTATTGCCTTACTGATTTACAGTGAGTCCCAACAGATCAAAACCAAACCACTGATCTCCCTGATACTTCCCTTCTTATATCTTACTGCCAGAGAATCCATAACAACTAGTCAGATTTAACCCTTCCATAATTCTAACTAAATTTTACCAGAAAGCTCTAGTGTAACATGAAATTTGGTCTTGTTTACTGTATTTAAAGTTCTAAAGAGATTATTCTAAGCTTAGTATAAACCACTACGGAAAAAAGTCTGCACCCAAGAGTAGGGATTTACAGGCCACTTAATGACTTATCTGTACTCTGTTTTATTCTAATGAAATAACTGAAGTGCTCTGATCCTATGAAATATCTTCAGTACCAACAAATCATTATTAAAGACACATAACTGTGATGTTACAAAGAACCCAAGCCCAACCCTGTGTCCCTTATCTTCAGTTCAGTATAGTCCATAAGCATCACAAAGTATTGAAAGTCTGCCGATGTCCACAGGAAGATTAGTGCTAATTGGTAGTGATCTTCGAAAAGAAATCCATCCAGAAACGTTAAAAGAAAAATATAAAGTGGCAACTAAGTCATGGGAAATATCTTTGCTAAGCAGTTGTACTAATTAGAGAGAGGGGAACAAAAAAATATGACCCCAATCTAGCAAAGGGCTCAAATAACTTAAACTCATATGAACTGGGCATCAAAGTTATTCGCTCTTCAGAATTAAACACATAGCTCTTGCTTAGCTGGACTAGGGCCCAGAAATAGGAGACAACATATCTCTCCCTTTCATCTGGAAAACTGTTTTAATTATATAGTGGTGATCCAAGTAAGGCTTAATCCTCAGCTCTTTGGAAACAGCCTTCATTTTTGCAGTTCTCAGTTTTCCCACTTTTGGACCCATAGTACAAAACATTTGCCTGGTACTTGCTAGCATAGATGGCCCAGGTGCCGAGTGCAGCATGGCATGGCATTGCAAACTCTTGGCATCTGCCTCCTCCCTCCCAAGAGCTGAGTGCTTCAAGCCATCAGCCTGTCCCTGACCCTCACCAGCAATCAAACAAAACTTTGAAGTCTTTTAGCCCACCTCTGGCAGGAGCACACCTCATCTAGTGTGGGGCATCTGTCCTCCCACCTGCACCCCATAGCTGGGTCTTCCTAACTGTGCCCATCTGCCTTGCCAGCCTCACAGGAATCCAAACTGTTTCCTGTAATTCTTCTGCCTTGCAACTAACCTTTTTCAGAGCTTCTGAAATATGTGGCTGTTCTTGGGCACCATTATGTCAGTTAAAGACCAAAGGCCTGGGATGGGCCCCTTCTCCCCATTAAAGAGATAGTGATTGGCATTTACAAAGATTTTCTGATCCCAGTAAGAAAAGAAGATACTCAACTGTTTTGAAAAACTGGTCCATTTTTAGCCAGATACCAGCTTGCATCCCTAAGAGCCCTAAAAGCCAAATTAATGTTCCCTAAAGTGGCATCCTATTCTGCACTCTTGATTTTAAAGGAAGGTATTCAAGATCCTACAGTTCACTGTATCCCGTTGTCATTTGGCAGTTAAGAGAGGATTTTTTCCACTATGTTCATTTTATCAACTATTTTTCCCCTTTCAGAAGGCCTCCAGTGAAAGGCAGGTTTCACTGAAGTCGATGACAGCACTCAATGATTTGAAGCTGGGTCAGTATTTCAATTCACCTCTTCTCTTGGGACTGATTTCTAAATTAGCGTAAGGAATGCATAAAGATTGCATGATGGTGTGGCTCCTTTATAAGAATGTGAAAATTCAAGGCTAGCAACAGGCCTGAAACTCTGGTTGTACCCTGGTAAATATTTCCATGCAAAATGCACACTTCATTCTCATCTCTAGCACAGGAATATGGCCAATACCACTTATCTGCTTATTTTTAAGCACATGAATATTGGTGTTCTTGGGTGTGCCTATGAGAAGATTTCAGTATATTATAACAATGTAAAAATCACTGAAATGCAATAACATTGGTGCACATTTATTGCTTTTTAACCAACTATAAAAACTAAAATGTAAGCTTTGTTTCCCTCCAATGGTTTTGGGAGAAAGCCAATCCTCACTCCACAGTGTTATTTGCAAAATGCTCCTACCTTGCCAAACCATTAGATGTAAACCTTTTTAAACAGTGTACAGGATATCATAAACCCTAGATAGGCTTTGAATGACTCTCCATCTCCATTCTTTCCCTTTGGAGTCATACAAGTGCTATTTAAACATGATACATGTTTTAATACACCATTGTTACTTCATATCTTTAGTCAATTACTTCCCAAGCACAACCAAAGTGATCCATTTCGCTTGGCATTAAGGACTTGGAGACAAGGCTGTTAAAAAGGAAGAAGAACTGCCTTAAGAATAGCCCAAGATTTTCTAGATACCACCAGAGGAGGGATGAGGTGAGGAGTGGGGTCTACAACTCAATTAAACCACTTGAAATCCACAGTGTTACATTAATTCTAATGTTTTATTACTGTGCATGAACTGGATTGGCCTAAGCAGTCATCTTTTACTTATGAGGTATTTTTGCTTCATCACTTTAATCAAAAAAAGAAAGGAAAGGAGGAAAACCTCAAGTCCAAATGATTTAACTTTTAAAGAAGCTTGACATTTAGTTCCAAATTAAAATCCATAACCGATATAATTTTGCTTCCAGGTTCCACAGTTAAAGCTGCAAGGAAGCACACCTCCTTTTATTGAAGAATCTAAGAGATTTATGCTTATTTATGCAGAGCCCTAACACACAAAACATAGCTGGCAGCATTTTAATTTCTATCAAATTCAAATCGCAAAAAGTCTAGCATCAGTACCAGGACATACTTTGAACCCATCAGGACTCTAGAATTAACAAAAGCATCTGGTAGGAAACTTGAAAAACCTGCCATTCAAAAGGTAAGAAAAATCCTACTCAATTCCAGAAAGATTAGGAGAAATATCTTCTCAGTAGCATTTTCCTGGCTTTCAAAGAGAACACTTCCTACTTGAAATCCATTCACTTGGCAGACAAGAATTGCCTAGATGCAGTTCTCTGCATAAACTTTACATTTTCAGTCTCTTTTAATTACTTTGATTTAGACAAAATGAAGTCACTTAAGACCTGGCAGAAAATAACCCAATTAATATTTCCCTTCTCATCAAGTCAAAAGATTAATTATGCATTTAATAAAGGCTTAAGGACTTTTTTCTAACAGCTGCTGACCATTTTCATCTTAAACCAAGAACACCTTTAAACACGTGCTTAATTTAATTGGCTAAAATATCCTTTCAGAGTAAATGGTTCTATTGATGGTCCTAAGAAGTTAAGCAGAGGATATGGCCAGAGTCTGAGTTTAGAACCTGGCAGGAAAAAACCAAACAAACTTGAAAAAAAAAAAAAGAGATAAAGTGATCTAACTGAAAAACTTAATAAAGCAGGCAATAATTCATATTTGTCAATGCATTATAGTATAAAACAAAAAATCAGCAAATTAACATATTTGTGTTGATACTGAGAGTAAAATAAATTAGCTGGTGGAAATTAGGACAATGACAGACCAACCAACACCAACAAGTATCGATAAAGACATGAGATGTGCAAAAGGATTAGATAAACTTCTCAATTGTATAACCATCAGTTGAGTGAGCCTGACACTTCCTTTAATCTTAATCTTGTCTGCCACAAGAGTATATACAGTCTTCCTTCTAATTTCAACAAAATGAGGACAAGTATATGATGTCCTGCTCAGTCAAGAATTCAGAGATTGTATTTCAAGTCCAAAGATTAATTAAGTACTCTTATATGCTCTTACAAAAGAATTAATTGGTTAAAAATAATAATAAAAAAAACCCAACACAACACAAACCCCACAACTTCTGGCAAATGTAGTTTTGCATGAGCTTTTGGTAGGTTGGTAGTAGCTGTAATACTGACTATGACTGCCTTCAGATCTCTTAAGCAAATTGTTTAGAAGTGATCCAAATCAGAAATATGGGGCATTTTCATTTTTGACCTTTGATTTCCATGCTACAAAATGAGGAAAATTAATCCCTGTAACTTCCCCAATATTAGAGAAGCTAAGGCTTTTAAGCACTTTAAATATTAAACAATTTCTATTTATTTAGGTGATGGCAAGGATTTTACCAGTGTAGTTCTGTGGCATCCTTAGCCAACTATGGGAAAGCAGCAGCCTCACAGTGCTACAAGCAACACCACCATAAGGTGTGCTCTGCCTCCCCCTCCCTCCCTCCTAGATAAGGACAGTGAAAACCCTGTGTGTTTTTAAACAATTAAAAGGAAAACAAAAACAAGATTACCAGGTGTGTGATTTCACAGAATAGTTGGTCTGATTTAACTACCTTCAGGAATTGATATGAACCTTCCTGAAATCAAGGAAGCTGGTTACACCAAGCATCATGACAGCTCTGCTAGGTATGTGCATTAGTAACAGCTATTTTCTGGAAGAACTCTGCACCTCTGTTTGCTAAAGGTATCTGAAAAAGATCTGTTGGTAGAAAACGTGACACAGTGAATGCTCAAAAAAACCCCAAACCCCACAGAAACAATAAAAAATCCCCCATTCAAAAAACGTCCCCAAGCCACTAAACACCACAAATGGAATCCTCAATTTCTATTTTTTACTTTTCAAGGTGAGAAATAGTTGGTTATTGCTCAGGGAGAAGAGTCTTGGTAGAAGCCCAGGATTATCTTAATAACTGCTCACTACAAGCTCCAGTACAGCTTATACCTTGATAAAGCTAGAAAAAAACAAAGTAACTTGAAATTTGATTTCCAAACCCTGCCAATGTAATCAAACAAAACCATTATTCAAGAAATATTTTGTAGTTTCTTGATCCACCCTTATGCTCTCAGTGTTTGCAATGCATTTCTTTTTAATTAGGGAGAAAACAGCTTTTCTTCCTCACTCTCCTACATTGGATTAACTCACTGTGGTTCAACATGGCATGAGCTAAAACAAGGATCTTAGTTTATGCCCTGGTATTTCTGTTTGCTATGAAACCACTGTTGTTGGGTCATTACTTGTTTTTGCAGCGTGTTCCAAAGACTGCTCATGGGATGCAACCTAAATGGAAAAGAGCAAGAGATATAATAGTGGAAATTCACATGGACACTTAAAAGGGAAAAAAGCATTCTGCACTGCTCTTGTTAGTTGTTCTTTAGGGACCCTAAAACTGATAGGAGCCCTTTTGGTTTATGCTAAGACAATATACTATCCACTGCTCTTAGAAATAGCTGAAGATCTGCTAAAATTCTTCAGGAGAATGTTACCAGATAAGAGTTTCTGTCAGAAAGCTCAATACCAGTTTTGAACTCCTGAAATTCAGCAGTGTTCAGATATGAAGGCTTAACTTAGGACCCATATGAAAAGCAGGTGTGGGACACAGTACCCAAATTTCCTTTCTAAGGAATCTAAATTGTAAGAATGACAAATCAGACTTGGCATCTCCACACCCATCTCTAACTGGAAAAGTTTTCACAGGGATAAAATTATTCTGTCACATGACTGGATGTGATCTAAACTACTTTCTTTGGTTATAGAAAATAAAACATACACAGGAATGGAAAATCATCTGAATTCACTGCAATGACTGAGTCTGGGCTGAGTTCCAGTCTCATTAAAATCAGAAAATTATGGACCAATCCAATATATTGGCAGAGACACATTAGCAATAGAGACGTTCCTCCCTGCTTTCCTTATTTGACATTCACGTACGAGGGCAAGGATGAGTGTCAGTATTGCCCCACCTAAAAACTTAGTGAGAAGGACAGTACAAATAAGTTGGCATAAAGATTTGTAATTGATGGTCAAAGAAAACAGCAGGCAGCTCTTCTCCAGGTGTCTGTAGTTAAAGGGTAGCTTTGGCTTGATAGTTTGCTATTCTGGAGAGGCACTCTGTCCTATCAACGTGCACAGCTTCAGCCTTTTGGAAATCAGGGGTTTGGGGTTGGATTCTGGGTGGTTTTGGGTTTTTTTTGTTTGTTTGGTTGGGTTTTTTTCTTTTGGTTTGGGGGTTTTTTTGTTGTTGTTTTTGGTTTTTTGTTGTTGTTGTTGTTTTGTTTTGTTTGTTTGTTTTTCCATTTAGGCAACTAGGATACAGTGGAGGAACACGGGCAGTGTGACTTTGAGGAAAACATGAGCCTCTGAGGAGGCTTGCTTTCTCAGCTCAGCTCAGGGAGAGGCAGCCACCCGGCCTCTGGGCTATTTGCAATTAGTAGTATTCTAGAATGGAGGACATTTGCATTCCAATTGTATGGTAATAAATGAACTTCAAATTAATGTGATCGTGCAATCAATAGCAGTTTTTCCTCCACAAATACCACTGATCTTAAAAGACAGTTGCTTCCGTAGTGCACTGCACTGAGAAAAGGTATCAGCATAAGAAAGTTGAGTATGTTTTGTGCTGTTCTTAACATCATCACTCCTCTCTGAGTGGACATCCCTGTTGAATTAGAGCTAGTGATTTCTGAGAGAGAAATAATGCTACTGTGACTTGTCTGGTTGTGAAGCTGCTGTGGAATATCATCACTTCAAAGAATCTAATATAATTATTATTACTATCCTAATTCACTTTCTTATGATGCAGATTTGTAATGGAGATTTTGATAATTGATCCTTAACTAATGTCAAGAAAAAACTGGTTTGCTTTGTCCTTCAAGCAGCTCCTCCTTTCATCTAACATTCAGAGCCATTCTCCAACTGGAAACAATTCTTTATAAAAAAATAAAATTAAGATGTCAAAGCCAGTTTCTGATACAAGTGAAAAGATCCTTTGAAAGGCAATCCTTACAGATGTACCCTGCACCGAGCACTTGTCATTAATAACATCATAAACTTGCAGCTGAAATTAGAAGCAGTTTTAACATGCAAAAGGAATCCATAGATCAAACACGACAAAGGAGGAGAACACAATGTAGCTTTCAAACAGATGTAGATGGAATTGACAGGGGAGAGGTTGACTTGGCTTAGAAACACAAACTGAGGGGAAGAAAGATCAGGCCATGCAACTCAAGGGGTTTTTTGTTAATTTCTTTACCTGGGCCTTCTCTCAGTGATTCTTTTCATTTAGATGCTTTCACTTTGACATTTCTGTCCTCTAAAAATGCTGATGTTGTAAAAAAAGAGAGGAGGGTAGGAGGGGAAAAAGTATTGGTTGTATGAACAAAATCTTTGATGAAACTCAATATATGCAAAATCATTCAGCTGAAATTCCAAAATTATTTTCAAACATTTAAATAAGTGATTAGAGCCTTTGAGGCTAATAAGAGATATTGCACCAATTTTACTAAAGGGAGTATACAGCTTGGTTGAAACTCAGTGGCAGAATTGAGATTAGAGGAACAACCTCTCTTGGGACCAGGGGAGCCAGTAAAAATCACTGGTGTGTCAATAACACTTGGCTTTAATCTTCCTTTGGGAAAAGAGAAATGTCCAAGAGCTGTTCTCATTCTGCTCTGCAAATCAGATAATTTCTAAGTTGTGCTGCAATTTTTACCTTTAAGGTCTGGGAAAGAATATCCCCAATTCTCATTTTCTCCAGAAATTAGATATCTCTCATAGGAATTCCAAATCTTTAGCCTAAATGTTCCAAAGTGCTCTTTTCTTTCTGGAGTGGAACTTTTACCATGTTTACAAGATCTGGATACCACCAACCCTGCAAACAGTCTACATGTTGTCAAGATTTCCCTTTGACTAATCCTGCAATCCAGAAGCAGCTTTAGCAATCAGAGGGTGGGGGCCCATCTTGATCCACACCACGATTTCTCCTTGCAGAAAAGCAAGAACAGGGGCTAAAGCATCAAAGTGAAAAAGAACAGTAAGGTGAGAAGTAGTTATAAACTTATCTAAGGGAAAAAAAGACAAGCATTTATGGGAGAAATAGATACATTCTCTATTCCTGTAAAATGGCTTAAATCCTGAATTTACAGAGACACTTCAGCTCAGCTCCTGTGTTGTTAGCTCCATAAGAATGCTGAAACTGCTAGACTTGGGTGACATTAATGGAACTTCTAACCCAATAAAATACAGCTATTTCTGAGGATTTTAGGAGGCACCCTTTACTGGTAAGCTGTGGAATATGTTGCATGCTGTTAAGTTTAACACTGGGTTTTAACTGAATTTCCTTGATGCCAGCCGAGTGAGTCAAATTCGTTCTCAATGCCTTGTGCAACACTCACTTTGTAGCTCAACCTGGGAGCATAAACAGCCAGACAAAGTAAAGAGAAAAGTAGAAAAATGGTGTAAAAATAATAGATAACTACAAATTGAAAGTAACATCAAAATACTACACAAATAACAGTACGGGTCTTTTCAATAAAACTTGCTCAGTAATTACCCACTTCACCAAAGTTTTCAGTGGTGTCTTTTCTTCAGAACAGCTGTGCAGAATCTCACTCTCCACCTATTTGCAGGCTGGTTGTTGGCTGTGTCACAACTCATGGCAGCAAACCCACTCACCATGTGCCAACAGCTGTGGTTTGTGTGCTGCCATGGCCGGTCCATCTGCCACCAACCCGTGCCAGTACCAAGGGCATCATTACAGAGCACTGAATAAAAAGCCAGAGGAAGGAAATACCTCTGGCAGCAAAACATTCCTGCTTTCAGTGCTTCTCTTTACTTCCTCCTTTTCTTCAGTGCTCAATTCTCCATCTGCTCTCCAGGAGTGCTATGGCAAACACCAGTAAAAATGAACACAGTGCAACATGAGGGAAACCACCACCAAAAAGGCATTCTTGGGTCATTTCTAATCTTACCCTGAGGGAGGAAGATGTATCATTAGTCTGATGCTTAAGGTCTAAATAAAGGTACACTGCAAGAAATGTGAGGAGGGTTTGAGGCATGTGCTAATCTCCCAGAATCCAAAGAAGGGCAGCTTTATCAAAGCTGCAACACAGCAATTTTTCTCTGCCCCAAATTGAGAGAGAGAGGGTACTAATATGTATTACATCAGCTCATGGAACAGCTTGATAAAGAGGGGCTGTTGTGTAATGTGGCAGACAACACAAGCTCTCTAAGTAGACTGCACAAGCAAGAGTCAAATGAAACACCAGTAGAATTCCCACCAAGAACTGAACTACCATATAAAGTCTAATTAATTTTCAACAGATCAGAAGTGCTAGACTTCAATTGTTGTTTCTTTGAGAGAAGATTAAAATATTTCAACAGAATAGAAATTTTCAGGGGTAATACAAGGGGGAATAAAAAACAGATTTTCCGGAATATGCAAAATTAATTAACTGAAATCTATTTCAATGGAAAATTCCTGAGTGTTGCCATCTAGTCTGGAACAATAGACACAAACCCTCCACTTGTGCCACTATCGAGCTCCTGTCAACTCCATTTTGTGCACAGGGGTGTAGGAAGTAATAGTCCCTGTCAAACTCTGCTTTCCACTTTCCAGGACTGTCTCCAAGACTCAGAGGTAGGGAGCCAAATCTTTCTTCCCCTCTCCCATGTCATACCTCAGGATAGGACTGTGGAGCAGGACATGGAAAGAAATTGTCATCTAACTCTCAGCTGACTGTCCTGAGCAACAGCAAATCCCTACTTCTAAGACTGCTAATCCATAGTCTCCCTAACAAAAATACTATTTTGACTCCTCCATTAGTATGACTAGCGTAGGTCAACAAAGCATTCTCTTTTTAAGAAAGTCATGACAAATGTAATTTCATCTTTATGTTGCAGATTGCCCCATTTTGTGAAACTAGCTTTGTTTTTAAGCTGAAATGAAACATCAACATTCCCCTTGGAAACCAAGCCTCCCTTGCCATTGCTGGAGTGAAGCAAATAGGGATTGAGATACAAGCTTAAAGCTTCACAAATCACCTCAGTAACTGACAGTTAAGAAATCTAGAGCTGAGGACAATAGAGCACAGCCAGCTGAAAATTGAAAAACTAGGAAGCTATTGCAGTTTATAATGATTAAGGATCTGACTCATTGATTCCAGTTCTTCTTTTCCTCTCGCTAATGGAAAGACAGAAGTTTTCTTATGAAAACAAAGCAAAATTGAAGAAATGGACCCGTAGTTTTTGGTAAATACCAATCCCTTCTTCTCTACATGCACTGGTTGAAGTACTGCAAGGTAGCAGTCATGAAATGAATTCTTTTTGCAGTTACAGCTGGATAAATTCAATGCTTGGGATAAATTGGCCTCGAGCAAACTTAAAAAAAAAAACCACTTCCTTGCTAAGTGATCCCAGGAGACATATGTCTCTATAAAGTTAAAGGGAAGCTGCTGACTTGCACTCAATGGGTTCAACAATTTGAAAATTATTAATTTTGTTTTAAATCTTACAGACCCACTTACATAACAGACAGCAAGGAAAGAATTTATTTTTTTTTAAACACTTCCTATTTAGAAGATTAAGAGATGGAGTCAGTGGTACATTACTATGAAATTTTAATTATCAGAAGTTTGGCACTGGGATAAATTTCACTGTGTTGCTTTGACAGTGCACTCTGTCTTCCAGAGACCCATCTTACACCCGGCCAGAGCTCCAGTTCATTCAGTTTGGAGCTTGCCTCTCTACAAGGTGCTCTGTTTTGGAACTGGTGAGAGAGGAAACAATCATTTCCCACTGCAAAAGACCTCCTGGTAGCTTTCCCAGTACAGCTATGTCGGCCCTCCTGTAGTTGCAGGGGAGAGTGACTTGTGTGCCTGAAGTGAGATCTACAGCAGGCTCTCTATCCTGACAGAGGACTGGCATCGCATGCACCCTCACTCTCCTCTACATGGAAAAGCAGTGGGACAGCTAGTGCAGCAAACAGCTCCAACAGCTCTGTGCCAGCACACAGCTCCTTTTTGCCAACTGAATTCCCAGATGGCCATTAGCACCCAGCTATTTGACTTGTATACTTTCAAAGGCTCAGAGAGCAGTGTCTGCACTCAGGCCAGATCCCTACAGGGTAACTGCAATAACATCATGATCACTTCAGCTCTTCCAGCAGGTTTGTTGAGACGTGGATCAAACTTAAGAATTTTCAGCTCTTAATTACAGTAGCCAAACATATGCCATGTTCATTTCATTTGATGAGAAAACTCACTTGTATATGTATTTTTTGCATACATATGTTGTGTATGTTTTTTATATTTATTAGGGGAGGATTCTCAGTTGAGATAATCCAGAGTAGGTTTAGAGGTTCTCTGATTTATGGCAAAAGAAATTTTCTTTAGGATAAAACGTGGTACAGTAGGGACAGGCATTCTTATCTGTCTCTGGTTTAGCCAGAAGTAAAAGAAAATTATGTGGAAGCAATTCAGGAGAAAACACTGCTTTAATAGTAAGGGCTAGAGATTAAGTATACTATTAACCACAAATTCTCTGCGTGTTCTTTCAGCACCTACTGTGCTACTCAGAGTCACTCTGTCTATTTAGGACAAAGCTCTCCCTGGGGACTTCACTCAAAAGTAAATAGAGTTCTTTCAAAAATTAACCGCAATTAATAAACTGCTAGAGGTATATCACACTTTATGGAAATTGCAATTTTCCCTCAGGTACGAATCAGAGAGACAAAGCCAAGGGTAGGAGTGGGGCTGGAAAGGGGCTGACCATGGAGCAGGTAGGATACCAAAACCATTGTGTCTGGAGTAGTTTTTCCACCAGACCATCTCTAGGGCTCCTGGACTGAACATCAGGTCAAGTGGATGTCTGGGGACAGAGACAAAGCAGAAAGCTGATTTTGGAGTGATGAAAGGGGGCTGCCAACCCTGCTATTAAAAATTGGGTTTAGTTAAGATAACTTGAATGGAAGGATAAAAAACTGAATACTCCCTCTTAGGGCATTCCAGAAAGAATAACCTGTAGAAAGGATATGGATAGAATTTGATCTGGAAGGAAGGTACAACTTTCTGCATCTAAGCAGAGCTGAGGAAATTCATGTACTCTTCCTGGATTTTGGGAAGTAAAGAAAAATAGCCTCTTATATTAGTAAGGGAAGGCAAGTAACCAGAGGGACTTTGAGAATCACACCCACTCACCTGCAAGGAAGGGCATTTTCATGCTAAAGCAGGAACTAAATACAATTGTTGTTGACCTCCATAAGAGCTGGAAATAGAATAAGTCAAGTGGATCTGATTGTAGGTTTACAATCTGTATAAAGAGAAGCCAATTTTTCTTTGAATAACATGCTTATATTTAGGATCCTTAATCTGTATTTGGAAACCTAAGGAACTGACCTGATTTTCTGAAGTGTTCAGCACCCAGTGAATGAGTGGAAAACATTTTTAAGTGGCTTCTGTAGGAACTGCTGGATTCAAGAGCTTTGGAGGGGGAGAAGGACATCAAAAGTTTCATTCTATTTCTTAACTTTGGGCTTACAAATCTAAGACTTACATTTTCAGAATTCATCACTCTGCAGCAATATCTGGTTTTGCTTTAACTAGTGTACTGCTAGAACTACTAAGTGTCTGTATTTTTAAAAAGCTTTCAGACTCTTTCACTATGATTTAAATAAGGATATTTAGCACAGAGTAAACACAGACCCACTTTGCTGCCATGCTAGTTTGAAATCTGAATAAAATAATCCCTACAGCTAAGGAAAGCTGTATAAAAAAACCCATGGCAAAGCCATATGAAAGCCAGGAGCAAACTACATTTGGGAATCCTCATATTATGTAAAAGGTAAATTTTTAGTATCTCAGCTGAGGAAAAAAGAAGAACTCTAGCAATTTAGTTAAAGGGGAGGCCTACATTTCCCTGAAAATGGCTTGTCCTCAGCTGATGCTAAACTCTTTTGAGGTCATTCTGTTCAGTGTCTTAGAAGGGCACTAGTATCAGTCTCCCTTCCATTCAGAAATTTTCTCATATCCTCTCAAGGCCACAAGACTGTATACACCTATTTGGAAAAGAGATTGTTTAAACCTATGGCCTAACCAATCCATATCAAAACATGAGGATATATCACGAATTACTGTTGTAGTATTTCCTCTAATGGCATGATAGCATGAAAATCTCAGAGTTTGCTCTACACAATATTCACAACTGCAAACATTTTTAAAGCGTTACTGCCTTTGTTCAGAATTTCCAAAAATTGAGAGAAGAAAAATATATTCTTATTTCACCATGACCATTTCAAGGTTTTAGCGTAATTCATATTTTAATTAAGATTGGGGTGGAATCTCACCAAGAAATTCTGAATACAGTCCTCTGTACTTGCCCTTCACAGAACATTGGGATCTACAAATCTCATAAACCTGCCTGATAAATGAGTTGTACATTAAAAGCACACACTCTAAATTAGGCACCTTTCTGCAGAGATAAGTTTTACAATTTAGTGTACTCTTCATAATATAAAATACTCACACACACAAGATACCATTATCAGCAGTCGTGAAGCAAAGCTCATTAAAAAAAGACGACAGTTGGAGTCTTACTTTTCTCAATGCAGAAATGCAACTACCTAGAACAAGAAAAATGTCAAGACTATTATTTTCACCATAGAAATGTCTACAGGCCCCAAAAGCAATGTTGGTAACCCTTTATGATAGGCTCTGCACAAATACCAGCTAGAGGTGGTCATTACCAGCAGTCATTACATTTGTAAATGGACAGACAAAAGGCAAAAAGTAGAGCAGAAGAGAGATGGTCCATCAGGTGAGACCAGGGAGGAATTAAACAGAGCCCCTAGTCACTCTTCCTGCAACATCAGCAATTTTTAACAGGTCAAATCTATCCTCCACACAAATATGTTTGTGTCCTTTCTGCATTTTCCATAAGTGAGTGTGTGTATGTGAAGTGCTTTCAACAACTGTAACAAAAGAGAAGAAACAACTGATTTTTCTACCCCAAAGCCCTTAAGTCTTATCACCTGCTTCCAAATTCCCTATTGACCATGGATTGCCACTATGCCCAGGCAAACAATTTTCCAGACTCTTCTATAATTCAGTGGCATATCAGCAGCAAATTCAGGCTCTCTGCTGTCTGAAAGCTTTTCTGTCACTCTGAGGCTGAATTTCAGGGCAAGATTTTCAAAGCACTGCAAGGAATATAATCACTTTGTGTTATTTTCAGTGGAAAGCACATGAATCAATGCCTGCAACCCCTCAAAGAGCTCAGGCCAGGCTGTTCTTCCAATCCTGACCAATGCTTACTTGTACAGAATCTTTGAGAAAACTTGTCAAACCCTAATCTATACCAAATTACTGTTCATAATAATGTGCAAAAAAACCAGATGACTTGTAAAAAAATTAAGAACTTTTTTTATTTAGTCAATACAGTTTTCCCTTAAAACAGCACTAGAAGAAATATATGATCATGATATCTACAGATCAGTTTATTTATAAGACCTATTTTTCAGGGAAGACATAGAAGAAAAATGCACATTGTAGAGCATGTGATATACCCAAACATACACCGTTTGGACAGCACAATTACCTTGCAATTGTAAAGCTGCTTAAGATTGTGATACTTCCAATACTATAGCTTTCAGGCAGTGTAAAGCACTAGTTTAATAGAAAAGCTGGCTATTAACAAACTTAATAGTCTTAAGACAGACACCAAGTTTCACCATTAGAATTAAGGTCCCGGTTGGGACTGAAAATTTCTTCCCTGGGAACCATTCAGCTCATAATTCAGCAGTAACTGCAGTTTCTGCAAGCAGGCAAAGAGCAAATAGCTCCACTCTATTGCCTCCTGCTCCTCACAGCAGAGGAGAGCTCTGCTGCAGTCCCACGGACAGCTGAATGCTTTGTCCATCCCTAAAATTGGTGCAGAAGTGAGCACTCCATAGCAGACCACATCAACCCTGAGGGGTTGATGCATCTCCAGATGTCTGAGAGCACTGGAGGAGAGCCTTGAAAGAAAGGGAGAGGAATAAGAAGGAAGCTTAAAATCCTTGATTTAAAGTCATTTCCTACTGCCATCCCCACAGCTCAAACCACTTCTGTCTCCAGGATTAACAGAATGCGCTGCAGAAGAGAAGTGGTCTTGTGGAAGTCAATAAGTCACACACACAAAGCCCAGAGGAAATGCATCAGAAATGGACTGCTGCTTACAGAGCCTATGCAGTACTGATTTGTCCACTGAAATGCAGCAAAATTTTCCATTACATTATTCACTGATCTAGAAAGGAACCTACTAGAAAGGAAGTGGATTTTGCTGTTCAAAGGTGCAAAAGTTAAATGACAACACTGCATAACTGCAGAAACAAGTGGATTAGAGTCCACAGCAATGCCCAGAGCTGATTTCATTCCAACTCTCACATAAAATATCAAGTGAAAGATATGGAAATAACCTCTTTATAATCAGAAACCCAGTGAAACAATAATGATCTAGATTTCAAGTGTCAGCTGCCTGTAATTTTCCTTCATATTGTACGTCAACTATTTCTGAACTCAAGACCGCAAATCTCAGTACAGGAAGAGGACTAGAATGATCTCCAGAGACAAAGTTCCCCACAGCTGGTAACAAGCCATAGAGCTTAATATTCTCTACACTGCAAAGAGGTACTTTGTGGTGCTTAAAATGGTTCATTAAGTCACAGTGTTTCAGATTGAATGTTTGAATCAAAGGGAACTTCTCTCAGGAAAAACTGCCATAGGATTAAGATCTGCCTGACTGAGGCAACAGCTTTCCTTCTCTCTTGGTGGCACAGAATTCCAGTGTAAGGAGAACAAGATGACACACACAGTGATTTCCTCCTAAAGCAACTTCAATACTATGAAAGAGAAGTTGCAAAATAGGCAGCCAAGTTCTGTTTTCTGCTGGGGTATGTCTGCTCAGCCGGTTCTTCGGGATACAAATATGATTGGCAAAATCTGTGGAGGAACAGCTGACAAGACATTACTCAGGGGAATGCACAGATGTTACAAACACCTATGCCTTATTCCAAAATTAACTTTTTTATTAGCAAACATTCAACAGTCTCAGGTCTGCCTTAGAACAACAGTCTGCTCTTGAATGCTCATCAGGAAAATGTTACCTATTAGTTCAGGTAATTTGATCTTGGAGGATGCACATATAATATTAACTGGAACCAATGGGTAGAGGAGAAAAGAAAGCGCTATTTAACTGTGTACTCAGTACCACTAATTACTTCTCTCTTGCTTACTACTTGATCAAAGTCATTTATTGCACATGGTATTGTGTCCTGGATGATTCTGGTATATAATTATGGCAATAAAGCCACTTCTGATGAAATTCTGAAGGTAGTTTTCTTGCTAGATTTAGTATTAACTTACAATCTCAAGGTTTAGGCTTTCCTATGCTGATCTTCCATATGCATTGCACTGTCTTTCCGGGACATTTGGTCAGTCTCTCATCTGATGTAAGTGAACCTGGCAGCACTGCAGGGAAGAGAATGATTTCCTTTTCCACCAGCTGAGTGTCTGGCACATACTTTCTTCTAATTAGTATTCATCTTTAGGTCTGTTGAATTTATGGGAGGGAATTAGCTGCCTATGGAAGTTCTAATTGTTTAGAAGCTCAGTTTCTGTTGTAGTCTGCAACTCTCACTGAAAGCACCTTAATTATTAAAAAAAAAAAAAAAGAGACTATTATATCAATTGCCCTCAGTAAACTGACACCCACTATACAAACTAACATTGATCTGAATGGATGTTTGTGGTGCCCTTCAACCTCTCACTTCACACAGTTTAACGGCTAAAGAAAAAAAAAACTACTGTGAATGAAATATTTTGACATCATCTTTGAATGTGCATATATTTAAGGTGCCTCGGTTTGAGTAGCAGAGGTGCCACACAGTCCTATTGATTCCAGGTAGAGTCATCAGCACTTCCTAGCAAATATGTTTATGCAAACAGCTCTCTAGACATCACCAACTGGAAAATGTTGATGGTATCTACAGAACCCCCAGCCCTCTGCTCATTTAGCAGTTTAAGAAAAAGTGAAACTTGTCTTATACATTTTGCCTTGAAGTCAAACCGACCTTTTTCAAAAGCATATATTGGTTACAAAGTTCATGGAAATGCCATGGCCCATAGCCTTGAAAGTGCCATTACATGCACCCAATACAATACCTGAAAACTTACATGAGAAGAAAAAGTAGAACACAGTTCTCCAAGAAAATACAGATCTAGATAGCTGATGGGACTAGAAAATCCTCTCCATGTACAGGTGCTGCGTTACTGAGTTATGGCTCAAAGGAGTTCATCAAGCTAGATATATTGCCTAATAAGAATTAGAACTCTATGCATGAAAGAAAGAAATAGTTAAAGAAATCACTGAGTTACTTCTCAATTATGCTTTTACACTCCAAAAGTCTAAACAAATTGCCAAGGCAGGAACTGAGGGGATAGAAATCCACTCAGTGCCTGATGCCCAGCAACATTTCTAAATGAAAACAGAATCACCTAAATAAAACATAACTTCTACATAATTCAGTCATTTCCAGCTCCTAGAAAATTCCAACCATATTTGGGTAGAAAATTTTTATTTCATTCCCTAGAAGAAATCTGTGGGGAAATTATGGTAACCTGGTAAACAGAAAAGTAAAGAGTTCCATAAAGATTTATAATGTTTTCTATAAGCATTGAAATAATGGAAGAGTCAAAGTCGAATTATTAAGAAGTGACAGACCTCTAATCCCACAGATGTTCAGAGAAATATAGCCTAGTCTTTAAATTGCTGTTGGATTCCTGAGTCACTTGGGTGCATTTGACATTTTTAAACCAGATAAACACACACAAAATACTGTAAACTTTCAGAATCACAGGGGGAAACCATTCATGAATGAAGAAGAATTATGTAAACACTCAGCAATTCTGTCTGCTCTCTCCCACCTCCTACATTGTCATGTAGGACCTAATCTGTAAAAATATTCTACATTTTCATTCTTTATTCCATAGGCCATATATTTTTCTTCCCAAGGAAATACTTGTTCCAACTTCCATTTCTTTTAAGTCATCATTTTCCCTGCCTTTTCCTCTTTCTTTTCTCATTTTTCTCCTTTTATCTTCTCCCATTAGAAGAAAAATAATTCAAAGCCCAAGGACAAAGTCAGGCCATGTACAACTTGGGGGACTTGCACAGGTGCCAGGCACAAACACTGACTCCAATAAACTGGTCAGAGTTAACACAGCTGGAATTGCTACCAGGTTCTTGAGGCTTGGTACTAGATTGTAGACACTCAGCTGTGACTTTGTTCTCTTTCCTCTCCCTTTTCCAGCATTTTATCTACTGTGAAATTTGAGCAAGACCTTTATTTTTAATTACCCTTCCAAAGGAAGCTGCTGAGGCAACAGGGTACAAATTTCAGAACAAAGTTCCACCGAATGAACTGCCAACACAATTTCTAGCACTAAGGCACACCTATATATAATGGAAGAATTTTTATTGTATACAAGTGGGCTTTAGAAGGCAACCAGACTTTCAAAAAGGTAGATCTGCAGCTCAGTCCGAATGAATGCGTTGGATACCTCTGCAAAATAGCACTGATTTTCAAGGTCTTTGAAAAAAAAAAATTCACTTGCTTGCAGTCAAAGAGCTCAAGATATATGCAACACAAATCCCAGTCCCATGCCAAATCTCAGATGCATTCACACAGGACAACTGCAGTGATTTGTGTGACGTTTTCTTCTGTGGATGACAACTGAACACTAATGTGTATTTCTTCTGTGAGAAATTAGTGCTGTACCTTATAGTTAGAACTAATTTAAGGATTTTGATTCTGGATATCTCCAAACAGAGTGCTATATGTTTTTACATTACAAAATTAAGTAAGCACTGTGCTTTTATACACGTAGTCACAGGCACAGCAAAGCTCCTGACCTGGTACAGGATGCTAATGTGATCCAACGCCCCTGCTCAAGCAGGGTCACCTAGAGCCAGTTCCCTGGGAACATGTCCAGATAGCTTTTTAATATCTCCAAGGTGGGAGTCTCCACAACCTCTATCAGCAACCTGATCCAGTATTCAGTCACCCTCTCAGTAAATAAGTGTTTCCTCATGTACAAGGGGAAGTCCTCGTGTGTTTCGGTGTGTGCCCATTGCCTCTTGTTCTGTCACTGTGCAACGCTGACAAGAGCCTGGCTCCATCTTCTTTGTTCTTCCCTTCAGTTATTCATATACCTTAATAACATTCCCCCCAAGTCTCTTCCCCAGGCTAAACAGTCCCATTTCTCTCAACCTTTACTCCAATAAGAGATTAACTACTTCAGGGATGAGCAAGGAAGAACACAAATTCTCCAGAAAAGAGTTCCTTAAAAGAACCCTGCAACAAATAATCACAGTTTGCACGTTTATTTCACACACACACACACACACACACACACACACACATTTAAAAGAGAACTTCTAAGCAGAAGGCTTATACAATTTCTTAAATCTATGTTTTGGATATTTGCAATTAAACTATGAGGATATATTTTTCATCAGAGAAAAATTATTTTAATAGCCATAATCAACACAATCAAATATAATCAGTCTGTCAAGATAATAACATTTTAGAATCATTTAAAATAATTTTCTACCTTGCCAGCTCACATTTATATGAAGATGATTACACCCGGAAAAGATGTGCGACTTTAAAGGTTTCTACCTCTGTTCCAATACTGAGTTATGTGATGTATTTTCATTTTTGTTCTTCTGTATCCTCACCCTCCCTTTCCCACTCTGTTTTAACTTTGAGAGTTTCATTCTTGGTCTTTTCCTTCACTATCTACATTCTCCTCCTTTTTATGCAGATCTATATTTTATGCAAATAATTAGGATAATACATGGAAATTTTCTAATTTAAGCATCATAAACCTCATCAAAAGTGAGCGAAACAGGTTTGCTTCACGTTATTTTGGATTTTCCCTAAATTTGTGCACTGGCATTCCCCATTTATCTCCAACTATGCCCAAGACATATCCTGCTGTGTTGCGCAACTTACCTGTTTTCATTTTATTCCAAACACCCCTCCAGTGCTCTTACTCTGAATCTGTGACAACATGGATATCATCTCCTATTTCCTAACCTTCATCTCCTCAGTCTCCCATTGAATTCTGCTCCTCTCTCTCACTGTCATTTTCATTGCACTCTTCTACTCTGGATTCCTATTTCCTCAAGAAGTCTTATTCTACTGCTTCAGTCCCCATACTCCTACTCTGCACATAAGGCTGCCTTTGGTTTCCACTGGGAAGTAGCAACACTAAATTCAAGCTTACTTTTCTTTCTCAAGTCTCTTATTTTGAGCCCATTCACACTCTACAGAGGCTTTCCTGACCGTGGCTAAGACCTTTGCCTGTCCTCAGTTTCTCCTACGCTCCTCATCTTTGCTCCTGACATCCTGTAAGTCTTTTTTTCTCCCTCTGCCCTACTCCTCTTTTTTTCCTTTTCTCTCTCTCTCTCTTTTTTTTTTTTTTTTTTTTAACTAGAACAGCTTGTATTTCCTTGGTCAAAAAGCACTCCCTTCTTTCTTCTTCAAAATAATTTTTTTAAATCCTGTTGGGAACCCTTCCTTAGCTTTTTAACATAAAGAGTGCTCTTAGAGGCAAAATATTCCAAGGAGGCACAATTTCTTACCACCTCCTGTTCACAGGGCATTTCCCAGACTCAGATAAGTTTCCATGAACAGATGGTTTTTCTAAGCAAAAAAACCGAACTCTCAACTTTTTTTAGCAGTGTGCTGGAATCCCTCTACATCAGGACAGAGTCCTGATTGCTACTGTTGCCAAAAATCTATGTTTTACACTCCTTTCTTTATCAAAATTGATAATTTATGATAGTCCTAATACATCTTAGAAAATCCTGATTTAATTAGCAGCAAAAACTATCTGTTTACAGCTGTAGGTGAAGAAGAAGACTAAGACACTATAAAATACAAGATACATTTCTCTCCCCTTGGAACCATTAGATTTACTTCAAGAACCAAATAAGGAGCTTAGTCTTCAGGCCAGCAGTGTATCTGGGTACTCGGTAGCTTTCATAACAGAAAGTTAAGGAGAAAAAGCCACTTGCTCTTCTTTAAATGATCATGATTGCTGAAGAAAGCTGCAGGAAGCTGGTCTTCTGTCTTTACTGCAGGCTGCAGATATTCAGCAAAACATGTAGCTGTTTGCCTCACCTTCTGAAGAAAACAATTCTATTCAAAACTATCAGATATAGAGTCATGGCAGGGCAGTTTCATACTAAGATCACAAGCACTACAGAAAAGGGAAGAGACAGGAAGAAGGCAAGAGTATTCTAAGCCTACGCTGAAGACCACTGTAGTTTTTCTTGAAGGGAACACCACCATGTTTGTGACTTATGTGTTTGATCTACTTCTTATGGACATATAATTTATGATCTACTTCTTATGGACATGTTAGACTTATGGAAAAGTCACGGGTCACTCTCAGACCCATATTGTGCTATCCTTTTATTATTTTTTTTAAATATAAAGCTCCTAGAAGCAGTTCAAAAAACATGGGCAGTTTTATGGGGATGTTTATTATTCTTTAGGCCTTCTTTCCCAGCCATTCAATATGCAAAAAAATCCTTAAAATGCTTGCAAACACTAACACATATTGACTATTATTGATTTTCCCCTATGGTGAATGGGATGGTAGCACAGAAACTGCCTGGATATAAAAAATGATGACAGCAGTTATAAGTCTTGGCTATAGTTCCTTTTTTGCTAGAAGGAGTGATCCTTACAAAACCCCGTTGCCAAGAGCAGACCTAAGCATTTCTCTTCAACTGATTTTAATTTGCAAGAGCGCTGTACTTAACGTTCAAAACATTGAAAGCCAGAAAGGTCTGGACTATGATTTTGAGGGCTATTGCTAACCCATCATGGAAGCGTTAACAAAGATGTAAAAGACTTCTCAGTATGTGAATCACTTCCAGCTACAAGTAGAAGATCCTCTCCCCAGCTCCCTGCCTGTGCCTTCCTCCTTTGCCATCAACCCTGTTTATGACATGAACCTATTCCTCTGCCAACGTGACTTTACTGCAATTAGCTGCTGCATTTATTACAGACAGTGTCTTCTCCAGACAGATGATCAATGCATTTATAAGCATAGCAAGACATGAGATATGGACTATGTTCAGTTTTAGGCCCGTCAAAAGGGAAGAAAAACAGAAGCAGTTTGAATCACATTTTACCAATGAGTACTGAAAAAGACCAAGACACTGATAGAAGGAGGTTTGTTGCAGAGCTATGAAAAAGCCTTTCCATCATTTGACTCTTGGCCCAGCACTTTGACTGTACTTACTTCATTAGAGGCTTTTGTGGGGAGAAGGATTTTGAAGTGAGGAAGAGGACATTATGCATTGTTTCTTGGGCCCTAAACGAAGGTAATTTACAACAGCATTACCTAATGAGTTTTTTGGGAATTTTTTGGGGTGGTTGGTTAGTTGGGTTTTTTTCTTATTTGTTTGGAAACTTTTTTTAAGAGACACAAAAAGTAACAAGTAGATATTACAGTACTCAAGGACCCTCAAAGGTATATAGTAGCCAGTCACAGCCCTAAGAGTTCCTTTGAACAGGACAGCACGGTAACAAGCCTGGGTTGTATTCCTTGTAAAATAAATCTGTTTCATGTATAGAAAAGGATGGAGATTTTTTTATTTTTTTTTTTAAAGCCACAGAGATCTGGGTCTCTCATACATTTCTGAGACTCAGGACAACCTCAACGCAGTAGCACAGATTCACATTCCAGACACGGTTGGATTTGGAATATATATATATTTGTTTCTATGTCTTTGTTTCTAAGCTATATAGAAGCAAATGCACAGACAGAAATATAAATACATCTCTACCTGCTTTAGGAAAGCAAGATCTTGTCACTAAATTACAAAGCCAAGAATCAAAAGATCTGTCTTTAGTTCCACTTAATTAATTTCAGTTCATTTACTTACAGCTGTCTTTAGAGTTCTATCTTCAGATGTCTAAAAACCTGTCTCTGGAAACAGTACTTTCCTTGTGCCTCAGTTTCTTCCTTGAGCCAAGTAATTCATGGGAAGAAGGTGAGGGATGACTTCAAGTTTGTTTCCTTGTTTAAGGAACTCATTTCCATTGTTCTAGGGAGGTTCATGACTCAGGTCATTGCAGTCATCCTGGAGACAAAACAAGTAATTAACTTGTATGCCCTCAGCCTGGCCAAATGGCTTGTCATAAATAACTTGTCAAAACACAGTGTATCTATAAGTATATTAACAGTGACATTCACATAAGGACTTCCAAATATAATTGAACTATAAGAATTGAACCTGCCTGCTAAGATGGAAGTTATCAATCCTAGCTTGAATTCTTAATATTGCTCTAGAATACAAGACTGCAGTCATCTGAAATTTGAAAGTTAAGTGTTTATTTTGAAGCTCATTCTCTGCTGTCACCTAGACTGCCCAATGTAGCACCTGGCCAGCACCAGTTTTACATTGCATGTCCTGAAATGTTTAGCAGAGTATTAACTAGGTGTTGCAAGCCAGGTGAAATCACAGCAGTACTAAACCTCTTATTGAGCAGCAGCACTTTCTCAAAGCAGGTGGCAGGCAGGAAAGCCCGACTGGGAACAGAGAGGGAAAGCAATGTTATGATCAGCATACCCAGACTGGCCTAAAAAACCAGAGGGAACCCAAGAAAGCATAAGGAAGGAAAGAGGATAACAAATACAAGGTAAGATATGCTGACCTCTATATATTTATCAAAGTCCAAAATTCTAGAACAAAAAGAGGCAGCGGAGGAACAATCATTTCTACCCTACTCATTGGACACTGCAAAAATAGAAGAGCTCAACTGAGGATGAGATTTTACTAGAAGTCTTCATTGTACTGAATCAGGTCATCAGCCAGGATAAGTCAATGCAATGGAGCTTCACTTACACACACACACAGAATTCCAAAACCACCACAAATAATGCACTCCCCCTTCACACTCCACCCACATCTTAGATTATGAACTCCTCAAATCTGTTTCAAAATCTTTCCTCTCTGAGCAATTTCACTATGCAGGTGCATTGGTGTCACTTAGAGATGCTCTTGTGTACTCTGTCAGTATTAAAATGGCCATTCGAGACAGCTTAAAAATTAGGCAAACATAATAAGAAGAATGGCTTTGGTCAGAAAAATACTTTCATGTATTTGGTTTTATGGCAAAAGAACCATCCTAATTTTCTGTGTGAGTAACATGCTTTTCAGTAAAAACTTTAATGCAGGTTTCAATTTTTAAAAAGCTTTAAAAAAATACGTTTTCTGAAGTTTAAAAAGAGCTTTGAATTTTCAAAATATAACCTGCTTTATAAGAAAACCAACCTGTTCTTGGTTGAATACTCTAGAGTATATCTGTGCATTTATTAGTATTAGACACACCATTGCCAGGGAGGATGGCTTCACAATACGAATCGTGAATTTAAACCAGCACTGAAATGTAATTGTATTTAAAATTACTTGCACTGGTCTCTAATTTGCATACTGAAGTGAAGTACAATGTTTCTGCTTTATTAACAGCAGAAACATTTTGGTCAAATGCTGCAAAATTCCTTGCTTGTTGTGTATGCCCAGCATGACAATCCAAAGCAAGGTGAACCTGGAATTTTTGCAAGTTCTGTACATATTCCTCCTGTCAGTTGGGTGCCTCATCTTGTTGTATGTAAAATCCAGTTCACAGGTCTTGGTCTTGTACCACAGCAGTTTTATAAATGGGTTTCTACTTCATGATCATTTTGTTGGAAGTGGAAGAGCTATGTCCAACACTACAGGTCAATTTTCAATGAAGCCTCTATGGTTGGCAATAATGTCTTTTAAAGAGAGAAAATTAGGTTTGGGTCCTTAGCTTTAATGTGCCTTTATTATAGTTTTAATGCATCAGACTCATTTTTCATGTAAAAATAATATCTGTGCTTGCTTGGGAGCTGAGGATGCAAAAGGATAGCTGAACACGTAAGTCCTTGCATTGCCTGAGCAGACATCAGTTTTGGGAAAGCAACTGAACGTTCACATTACCCTGCAAGAGTTTTAGGCAACTGAATATGAAAATCTGCTGCTAAAATGAAACAGATCTGCTAATTTTGTGAAAAGAGTTACTATAAATACTGGAAAGAAGAAGAATGTAAGTCCAAAATGTGTTCAGGAGATAAGGAATTGCTCAGTTCTGCCCTTTATCAATCTAAGAAAGCTTTTAATACTGAGATGGAATACCAGAGGAGATTAGGTAGAACAGAGATAAACTTGAAGCTAATTAGAAATCATGCTTCATGTTATTCTTCTAGTAGGAGCTGTTTTAAAATATTGCTATAGGGATGATCCCACTGCAATACTGGCTTTTGAAAGCCTTCCAAATCCTGTAAAATGTATTAATTTGTGACATTCATATGAATAGCACAGACAAACGAAAGCAATTACTTTCTCCTCTTTGTTCTGATTCTTTGTTATCTTGGTTTGATGTGGATAGCCTATGCCAAAAATCTATCTGTAATACTTCTATGATTTGATTTAGGATTTATTTACTTTAAATTATATAATCTATTTTGGGGCTTCAGCTAATGGAAAACTGAAGACAACAACTTCACTACATAGAAAGGAAATATAACTTTCTTCCTTCAATTATCCTTCAGGAACCCCAGATTTGGAGGTTTTTGTTAAGGTAGTAGTTGGAATAAAAAATAAAATAATAGGGATGGGGAAAAAAAGGGAGGAAAGATGTTTTTTCTGAAGTAATGCAAAGTCTGCTACCATAGGCAATCTGTACAAAAGTCAGAGTAGAAAGAGAAAATGCTACATATTATAATTGAGATAGGTTTGTAGAAATGGTTAGGAGAACTGCAGCAGCAAGGCTGGCTGCAGAATTCCTGAGCCAGTCTAGAGGATATCCTGCCTACTTTGTTTTTTCTTACATTGATTCAATGTAATTAAGAAGAAAGAGGCTCTTCTTTCTATCCTGAAGATGCAACATGAACAGTAGCAGTGCTTGGATGTGGGGAGATGAGGGAGAGTGTCACCAGAGACAGCTCCTGCTGCTCTACAACAGGAGGATGCTCTCAGAGACATTTTAAAACCATGGCCAACCTCAGGCTGCCCCACAGCACACACTGCTACAGCTCTGCTAAAGCTTATAGGGGATGCTTGAACTTCCCAGGAGCCCTCCTAATGTAACCCTATTCCCTAAGGATATTAGCAAACTCTGCCATGCCATCCCTGCAGGGCTGGGGAGGAGACACAAATTAACTTCATGCAGGCTGCCCCAGAGGCCGCTAATCTGAGATCTGGGTTTGGCTTCCCACACCAGAGCAACAAGATCTCTCTTCTTTGGAAAGTACCTAGAAAAGCTTGAGAAAGGTCACTGGCCATCTTTTGAAATAATAGAAAAAAAGAACCATTTCTTAATAAGCAAACCTGTAAGGAGTTGAGAAGAGAGGACTGCAATAAGGAAGGACTTAGAAGAAGTCACAGGAAAAGCAAGCTCAGAGTTAGCTGTCAGAAGCCTCAGAGCCTAAAGGCTCCTGACTCTTGATCCTTTTTTTTTTTTCATCCTCCCAAAGCAGCCACAGTGACCTGGCTGTAATTTGGAGGCTAATTTTTTTCTCTCAACATACAATTTGTTAAGGAAGAGGAAGGGACAAAACGTTTTGTTTAAAAAGCCTTCTGCCTGCATTCCCCTTGAGAAAGCCAATATGCCTGAGAGATTACTGCCATCACAGCTACATGGACTAGTACTTCATAAATACAAATAAAGCAGTGACCTGAAGCCACACTTGCTCAGCAGAGTCCCAAGCCTTGCTGCCAGTTTTTAAAACAGAAAGATTTGATCCAAAAGCCCAAATGGCTTTGGATCATACCCTAAGCCTGCAGCATTATCTTCTGTCCCTGGCACTTTGAAACGACATGTGAGGGGCAAGGCTTCCAACCGCCCTGGATCAAAACTCAAACAAACGCCAGAAAGGGAAGGGGCAGTCCAGGACAGGAAAATCTGACAGATGCAAGCCAGTTGGGAGTGCTGTTCTCCATGGACACAGCCAAGAGGACAGGAAAGAAGGAGGCACGAGCAGGGGGAAGAGAGGAGGGCATGCCGGCATTAAAAATAAATAGTTGTGTTGCATATTGTGTGTAAGGCTTAAAGATGAGTGTTTGCTGCTGACAGAGGTTTTATGGAGGGTTTTTGTTGTGGCTTTTTTTTTTTTACCCTTTTAATGCATACATCACATTACCCCAAAGTGACAACTCTAGTCAACCATTCTGCCAGAGCGGCAACCCTGCAGATCCCCTTCTGTGTATTCTGCTTGCCTGGGCAACCTGACACTTCCTTTGTGACAGCTCTGGAGACCTTAGGACATGCTCTTTCTCTAATGCATGCACAAGCTCCAAGTAATGGGGATCATCAGCTACCCAGGCAAATCCAGCTTCCCCCACACCCTTCTTTTTTTGTGTGTGTGTCCACAGCAGGTATCCTTTCATGGGAAATTGGAATCCCATGTTGTTAAATCACTCAGTCTTTCACTACATGCTGGAGAGGGCGTCTGATGTTTCTTTCTGCTGGTGCTATTCCTGGCCCAGTTTTCTCACAGAACTTTTAAAAAATAACATCCAAGAAGTAGCTGTTCATAGTCTGCCACAGAAGGCAAGAGCACATATAGAGGAATGAAATGCATGACTGGATTCTTACATTAGATTCCAGTTTTTCGTTACTTCAAAACACCTGAATGCATCTATTCATATTTTGCAAAGTTAGACAGAGTCAGATTTTGCAAGGAATCTTCAGAAATCCCACACATCCTCCCATTTACCTGTGAGGAGTGCTGGATTCCTAATTCACTTAGATTCCCTTACAAAAATCCCAGCTAACACCCTCAAATCTTTTAATCTATTTCCAGGGCTGTCATCACCTGTAAATTTGGACAAAACCAGAATTTTCTGAATGACTCATCCCTAACAACAGGGAGCAGTAAAAACCCAGCTTCCATTGCAGGAGAAAAGCTAAGAGTACCCCCTAGTGTTCTGGGTGCAACCTGAAAGTTTATCCAGAGTCTGAAAACAGAAACAAGCTCATTTTGGAATATAGCCTTTAGTTGCTTGGCATCCCTCTGGAAAATGACACATATTGCAGGGTGATTATCTGAAGGTGCCTCCAAAGCATCGTGTTACCACAGCTTGGTGTGTCACCACTGGCAAGTAGAGTAATTAATAACTACCTTTATGATTTAAATATACTCAAGTGGATTGACACCAATGAACCCCTCTTTGCATCTGCAATTGGTTAAGGGTGCTCCCAGTAACCTAGAGCTGCTCAGATGACATGCAAAATCACTAGGGTTTTGGTAACTCAACAGCTTTTGATGCTCTTTGGATCTCCTTTGAGAGTCATATGTCTTAATTAATCTGTCAAGTGCTTCAATATCCACAGAGAGAAGGTGCAGTATAATGCAAGAAAAGGTTATTTATAACTCTCCCTCCTTTCTGCACACAAAGCCACATTACCTCACATTAAATCCTATTTTAATGACAGCAAAGTTAAAAAAATAGTGCAACTTCTGTCAACTGAATCCATTCCAGAAACCTGCTTCTTGCCCTGCCAGGTCAGGAGACCAGCAGGTTCTGCCATTAACCTCCTGCTGTGTGAGCACAGCAAATATTTTCACTTTTCTGGGCTTCTCTTCCAACTCATCTCTCTAGAGATTTCTTTCTGTCAGGGCGTATCACCATGTGCATTTACTAAGTAGTAGTAATTATTTTGTCAATAACAAAGGAAATCTGCTGTTAATTGTAACCACAGTCTTAATATACTTTGTCTTCCTTGCTTTTCTGGAATAACAACTACTGGAAGACAAGTTTAATTTAAATCCAGGGAGACACATGTGGAGTGCAGCACCCAACAGTATGTACACAAATAATAATATGCTTGAGCAGCCTGGCCAATACAGTACTTGCAGTAGCCCATCCATCAAGACTTAAGTTATAGCAGTAATGCAAATTTAATGATTAGGTTTAAAAGCTTAAAATTCAGCTAGTAGCAGCAGCTTACGAGGGGGGTAGTCATGAAAGCCTGTCACCTAAACTTAATCTTACACTGGAAACGTATCTTCCTGGAGAAAGGCAAGCACATTAATAATGCAGCAGTGCCAGCTGAGGGGAACGGCTGGTTTGTAAAAGCAATTCTGACCGTAAGGGTCCAGGAAATGGAATCTCAACAGAATAAGCCACACTTACAAGCTCCTGCTAAGACAGCTCCTTTAGCAAGCCAGAAAATAACTCACAAACAGGTCACAGTTTGCACTTCGGCAGCACACTTAATACAGGCTCAAAGCGCCCAGTCTGGAGGGAAATACACCGTAATTATAGAGACAGTGTAACTCATGCAGGCCAGGCCACCAAACGCCCCCTGTGGGTCCTTCAGAGCTTCTTCTAGTTTTGCAGGGCATGACTTTAACACAAAGCTCAGAGTGATTTTTATTGCAGGCCCTGTAAGGCACACATTCAGCACTTTGTGTGATTTTTGTGATTACTGATTTCTGGGATGTTTATTTTTTCCAAGAGATTGCTTTGCAATTTTTCTATGATTTTAATTGGTCCAAAATGCTTTGCTATTGAGTTATCTGGTTGCCTGTACTTAGACTCTTAAGTGCAGCTCTGTGGTGTTAAAACCAGGAGCTGAAATGAAATACAAGGCTGTCTGAAGCAACAGAAGATGAGCTGGATTCTCTTAATTTTCCCTTAATCCAGGGTTCAGTGTTGCCCCTTACCTGCTTCCTTTTCCTGGTCTGTCACATAAGGTCACAGTTGTTATCCAGCCATCTCAGAAGTAAACTGTAAGGAACAGTTTGTCAACACTCGCTTAAATCCACATTAATTGTTTTGAGAATAGGAAGCACTGCTGTGGTACCCAGTTGGACCCTTACAATGTCTTGCTAATATATAAAGAAGCAGACAAGATGGAAAGCTCTGTTGTCCTGTCATTTGTTTTGTTGTGGGTTTTTTTTATGGACTGCATAAGGATTGTTCTCAACACACGAAAGCTCTTGGAAAAATAAAGTCTCTATCCCTAAACATCCTGAACTATAACTTACCACTCCACAGTACATAAATGCTCTGCTGTGGGTTCTCCCCACTAAAATTAAATACAGGAAAGTGAGGAGGAAGAGAAAAATCGGTACATACACAGGAGACTTCTCTTCAGAGTTACTAGTTGGCAACATCTTTACTGTAGATTTCTCTGGAAAGCCAGATAATTTTTTATTGCTCCACTATTTGGTGAGCTTAATTCTCATTTTAACTGACCTGTTCCCTGCTTTAACACATGTGAAGAGGGTTGGGTTTAATGTATTGGTGCACACGTTCTAGCTTAGCAGCACAGAACAGCTTTTCAAGGAATAACGTGAGCGTGTTCCATGGGTTACCAGGTGCACATACCAGAGTGCTTGAATGTGTATGTCACTGCTCAGAATTACACAGCCCCGAGCAAAACACAACCCAGTCACAGTTTGTTTTCCTGTCAGAAAGCTGAACTGAGAACAAAGAGGAGACTCACATAAAAAGATAATGCACCTTTTCTAGCCATAATACAAAAAACAAGGAAATGGAGTATGTCCCCCCACTTCTTTACACTCCAATTCCCTTGCATATGCCCCCTGCTCCAGAGGACATTCATAGGTAGCCCACCCTTCTCTGCTGCTTCCCTGCCACACACTGCACAGAAATCACCACTTCAATTCCACACTGAGCCCCTCTGGCTGTGACTCCTGTGCCAAACTCCACACTGCTGGGAATTCTGCTGTGGCTTCAAGGAACATTAAGGAAAGGACATTTTTCTCAAATGAAGTCACACAACAATTTATCCAATGCAGAACTTCTCACATTGCTGTGTGACATCAATTTGCTCTGACAATACCTGCAAATATGCAGGATGCTGGGAGAACGTAGATGGTGTCAGGCAAACGACATTTGAAATTAAAAGTTGTGAATCAGGGGTAGCTGTATGAACCTCTGTGTTGAGAAGTCTGAGGACTTCTGAGGGGTTGCTGCTTCCACTGTCAAATATTAATTTTTGTGCATAAAATTGCAGCAGTTCTGGTCCTCTTTCAGTGACCCCTCCTCTCCACACCATCACCAATTCCAATTTAACATGGATCAACAAGGGTACAGCAGGTTGGGAAAACACAGGACTTCTCCAGGTAGCAGCTAGGAGGGTTGACCTACCTCAGACTCAGTGGAAGATCAGTGCAGATTGTTCCTCTGATGCTTCATTAATGATAAGGGAAAGATGAGATCAGGAAGAGCTATTATGCTTAGATATTTCTCCTAGTTTATCAAAATGGTTGGTACACAGGCAAAGCATTAGCTATGAAATTTCTGCCTTCTGGTACCTGCTGTCAAGTGCCCTAGTTCGGCTAGTGTAAAACTGATGCCAGCTGTAACCTAATAAAGAAGAAGGCTTGGACTTTACATGCATATCCAAACCCTGAATGACACTATAAACCTGCTGCTACAACATTTGTTCTCTCAAGGGTATTATAGTTCATCATAAAATGGAGGACAACAGAGAAAGATACAGGTATCTTTGTTTCACAGACCTATAAACACATGAAATTGAGTATTTTGAAGATGAAGTCAACAATGCCAACTTGCTATGTGAATTGTCAAGTGGGGATTGGTCAGTGAATACTGTAAATGCATCTTTGCTTTAACTCTGCCTCTCTCTCTCCCTGCAAAAAATCAGTAACAGCCAACTCCCTGCCTCCCTCCCAGCAGGAACTGGCTGCTTTCCTCCATCACTGACACTACCCAGTCCTGAGTGTGCCCGGGAATTGTACTGCCTGCCTCACTGATGGTATTTCTCGGCAGGCCCTCATAAATATGGGACATCATGTTCTGCCATCATGAGACCCACAGCATGAGAGTGAGGAATCGAGTTTAAAAGGATAGGTATGCCCTGACCATGAAGGGCCAGTATTTCTGGCTATATGAAGTTGACTGCATATTCCCTGGCAAAATAAGGCAGTGGACAGGGGATGAAACCAGGACTGATATGATATTCCTGTCCTCAGTTCTGATAAAACCAAATATTTGACAGTTACTCCTCAGGAGGAAGTGAACGAATGAAGCTGCTAAGTTTGAGTAGTGGCTTAGAAGGCTACCTCTGTAGCCTTTTGTTGTCCTACCAAAAAGAATGACAAATGGCATCCACTAGTTCTGTTCTCATAGGATACCAAATTTCCATTTCAACAGTTAAATGTGGGGTTTCCAGAGGTCCCTGCTGCACTTGGCAGATACAAGACCTTTGTCTTTATTACTGAGCACAGGTTTATCCCAGATGAGTTGCCTGACATTTTCACCCATCACCAACAGGTCCCCAAGGCATTATAAAAAGCTGTCTCTCCATCTCCCCAGCAACTCTCATTTTTGGGATCACCTCAACAGATGCTTCAAGATGTAGTTAATTGATTACAGGTAGAAGGCTTAAATTTTCCATGCACTGCAAACTCAATGTGAAACACATAAGAAGAAACCGAGAAAGGGAAAAGCTATAGACGGAGGGTTTATGAGTGAGTCTGGCTCAATAATGAAAGGTTCACAACTGTTCTAATGACTGCAAACAGCTTTGGACAGAGAACACAATTCACTGCTCCACGGACCTCAGAAGTTGAATTTTCTACCCACTGAAACAAGCCACAAATTATCTACCCATTTCCAAAACGGCATGATTGTGGTCTAGGTGGATGTTTTCTCTGAAAAGGGGAAAATACGACAAGAATAATAGCCTTGCAGCTAAAGCACTGAACTCCAAGGACTTGCATATCACTCCTGAGTCTTCAAGAAACTTCTTATTTCACTCAGGCAAGTCACTTCATAGTAAAGTCATCTACCCAGGATGAGGCTAAAAATATATATATATATACTGATAAACTGTAAAAGTCATTATATATATGGGTTTCTTACTCTTCCATGTGAATAGGAATAAAATGACCACAAAAGAAAGCATTCCTTAAATTGTCTGTGTATGCATTTAACCACGTAGTCCTGTGCAGTCAGCAGACTCACTATTTTTTCTTTGGCCACTTTAGAAGGAACACCTTACTTCTTTTCCCAGGTTAAAAATAACAAAGCATGCACACTGCTTTGTAAATACAACCCTCTGTGACAAAGAAGTCTATTATGAATATCTTGATGCCCAAGTTAAAAGGACAGTCTGACAAGAAAATTGTGATCATCCAGTTTGCAAAGTCTTTAACTATTTCCAAAAGTTCTACTCTGTACACCAGCAAAACTTGATTTTTTCCAGAATAAAGCCAGTGAGCAAACTTGCAAATGCAGCCCGTGCACGTACACATTGTCCTTGCTCTCCCACCAGTCTTACCACTCATTATTAACTACTGGGGAATTGATTTCCTATGGGATTAAATTACCTTCTCTTGTGATATTCCTGTTATCTTACCACCTCCTTTGTCGCCATAATTTGGTCTGATGTGGACATTGGGAAGTTAAAACATACCATATATAATTTTAAGGCCACAGCTGAGAGCTGTGCTCTGATTGCAGCCTTAAACACAAAGTGCTTTTCTGAGATCTGCTAGTTTTAGGATCATAATGGCAATAAAAAAAACAAAGCTATGTCTTGACCCACTTCATTGGACAACAGTGCCTTTTAAATAAGTTACAAGTCTACACACGAAATTATGATATGAAGCCTGTATCTTTTACCAGTCTCACCGGTTTTTCAAATAATGAGTCAAGGAAAAATAAGGCAGCAAGCCCATTCTTTTTATGGACACATGACATCCTTGGAGGTGCATAAGAGTGTTCTTGTTCCAATTTTAAACCAGCATGAAATGGACTACAGAACTTCATTTTCTGAATGACCCTAGACTTAAAAACATGTCTAACAGGCTAAAGGTACTAAAGACTGATGTTTGCATTTTCTTTCACTGTTCCATTAAGTTGTACCATTAATGCAGCAAATGAATAGAGGGATCATAAGCCACAGTGCTCTGCTATTTGGAGGTTGGCTGGCTCCTGACCCATTTACTAGTTCTATCTTAACAGAATTTTCAAAGAAACAGACTTAATGATTCATGTTTAGTCATGCCTGAATGCTCACTAACATTGTAGCTTAAAGGCAATACCTGCTCTCAAGGGACATTTTTGCCATATCTATGTTCCACACAATGTTCTGGGTTGTATTTATTTATTTCCTAGAAGCACATACACTTCACTAGTGAACAAATACAAATTTCATCTCTGCTGCTCAGTCCTCCCCATCCACAAAAGGTGAATTAATGCTAGCCTATCTCTTTTGTAAATCGTTTTGAGATATGCTCATGGGAAATGCTGTTTAACACAACAGTATTAATCTTTGCCACTGATTTCTAGGGAAAAAGGAGCAGAACATTGTCTCTTTCTTCTCCCCTCCAACTACCCGCCATTCTCCCCCTGAAATTAGGTAAAAAACCTACAAGTAGTCAAGTACAAAAAGTTAATAGTTGAAACTGAAAGGACAGTTCTGCAATTTGACTCAACGCCGTAGAAATAAGTTCCACTGGTCCGAGCCGGGTGTGAGCAGATCAGAACCTACCTAATAGTGTGTGAGACGAGAGACAAAGTAATAGGCCTCATTTATATAACTCAATACCGTGGAACTTTCAGACACAGTGTCTCAAGCTGGGCTTTTCTTCAGGAAGCCCACTGCTCCATTACACCTTGCTCCAGGCACAGAACCCAACAGCCATAGAGTCACCTACAGTGCCAGCAGGATAAGGGTCCAGAAGCATGAAACCCAGCAGAATTGCTTCTACTACATCTGCTGCCAATGTGGCCTTACAACTGAAAAACCGATCTCCAGAGAAGAACGCTGAATGCCAAAACCTAACACTGGTCTACAGATCTTTCAGGAATGCTTTGCTTTCCTCACTAGTGCATAGGTTTCCAACCCCAAAGAGTTTTTTCTTTAACTTAGCACAGTTTGGTTGCCTTTGGCGTTCTTTGCACACAACCGTACCCCTACCCTGCACACTTTTTTCTTTTCTTTAAAGCAAGAAAGCCCATCATAATGGATGAAAGAAGACACTAGTTTCTGACAGCAGGCAGCCTCATACATTCGATATTCTACAAAGCATTAATATCAAAAATTGCCAAAAGCATGCCTCGCGCAGTAGGGATGAAAATTAACACGTCACTTACAAATAGTAAATAGTAAAGGTGTAAAACTAATTCCATGGCACAAGGAACACTTGGATCAGCTGAAGCTGTGAAAGGAGAGCCACCCACATCTTTAATTGGGGTATCACAGGGGATGTGGTCTGAGGATCAGCTCAGTGCATTCCAGTAAGCAAGGCAGATACCATAGGGCACAAACCTGGCTGCAGGGAGTCTCTGTAATCCCCTGTAAGTCTCAGTGGCATGTTCTAGATGATTATGTGAAATGGTGGTGATTTTATTTTAATGCTCTTTCTACTTTGACAATCTCTCATTTCAAGCAAGTTATACCTAAAATAATTATATTTCATTTTCCATTTTTTTTCCCAGTGCCACAGAGCACCTGGTCATTTCTAGACTGACTTTGCTGATTTCAGGGAGAAGAAATATGACAGATTTTTCCTCTTTTAGACTTATCTGAAAGCTCTGCAAAGGGCTTTTTCTGAGCAAGGTGCATAAGAATACAGATTTGCCCAATTAATTTTACTGGAAAAATGAAAATAAAACAAGAAAACAAATAAGGTTGGATATCCAAAGACAAGCAAAATTATCATGCTAATGAAGTAATGTCTAGACATCTCCATCATTCTGGAAAGGAAAACCACATCTCATGACACCTTCACCTTGTGTTCAATGTACAAGACTTAGTATACTATGAGCATACACTATTTGGAAGATATATGTTATCAAAGAAAATATGATAGGATAGGCAAAAATCTCACCCAGATCCTTATTCTTCCATTTATGAGTCTAAGAAAAGAGTAAGGAGAAGAGGATAGATTTTTAAAAAAATTGTGTTGAATCCTAACTCAGTTCAGCTACCTTCTTTTACTTTCAGTCTTACTCCTGTTGCTCTCAAGTAGTATTTAGTTGTTGCCAAGCAGCAGAGACCTAATTAGTGCAATGTCATATTTCCTTGTTTTCATCTCCTGCTCCTTCCCACTTACATGCACACTGCTTCTCAGCTGTACAGGATGATTTCCCAGAATAAAGAGAAATTGGCTTCAAAAAACAAAAGAATTGAAAGCATAGTTTTACACTCAACCTATATAAACACCCCTTCCCTCAAAGCACTTGCTCTTACTTGTAAAAATCACCCCTTAAGCTTTGGTCATAGAACACATCTCTAGCCAAGCAGCTGGCAGGCTTGGGCTGTGCTGCCAACCTACCCCCACACCAGCCAGCTGAAATACAGCAGGTATTCCCACAGGAGATATGGTCACTGCAGTACTGGTGAGGCTCCTGTTGAGGATAATTTAGAGAATTTAGTATTTGTGCTGCAGTGCACATTGAAAAAAAAAAAAAAAAAAACAAAACGAAAAAAAAATGTAAGAAAAACTTAACAACAGCTTCTGTCAGTTCATTTGCTAGGATGAAAGAGATGCCTCATTTTAAAGCTACCCACTGTAAACCATTTAGGCATACCACCTTTTGCCCATTTTGTATTTCTTTACTTTCTCACAATAATAATCTTTTTCCAAGTGGTGGAGAGGAAAAGATTTTGTCTTCCAAGCTACAGACTAGCTTTGTATCAGCACTCTTTTTTTAAGCCAACAATATGTGTCCCTATTAGCTTAAAAAGAATTTACTCCCTTCTCAGAAGGCTCCAGTCTGTTTCTGTATTTGAAATAGCAGAAGGTCCTAAGAACAACTACTGCTCTCCTTTCATACACAACAGACGAGAAAGGGATCCAGAATGCAGAAACTGCACATAAAAATCTAAAGAGAAGGGGCTTAGAGGGTCAAAATAAGGCAGACAAGGCAATGCCAAGCAGAGACTGCCTGCATTGGAGACTGAGATCATCTGCTTGGAGCACATCAAGTAAGGTGGTTGTCCAGCTCTCACAGCCACCATTCTTCACCATTAGTCAAGACACTTGAGTTCTCCACATTGTTTTCCACCTCAGAACTTTTGCCAAATGCCAGAAGGTTATGATAAACCAGAGGCTTTATCTGAATTTTTGCTTACAAGTCTGTGGCTTAAGAGTCAGCCTAATGACCATTTATAACTTAGAAAATTCCACAGTTATGAAATTCACTGTGTCCATTGTGAAAGCAAACTCCAGTGTTGCCTTTCAGCAAGAGATCAGCAGTTAGCCTCTCTTTTCCATATCTGCTGACATACCACCTTCCACTACATGAAGGGGTTTTTTAAAAATACAAAGGCAGGTGTTACAAAATAAGACCTCTCCGCTTCCCCATCTTTGACCCAATTGCCTTCTATTTTAGGTCTAGCTTTAACAACCACATCACATCCAGGGTCCTGGCCCATGGGATTAATGAAAGCAAGCCACTCTCCAAACATCTCCTGAGGAAAGTTCAGACATGTGGCTACCATTAAACCTTAGTGAGAGCTGGGAGGAGAAACTCTCCAGTCAATGTTGAAAATATTTAATCCCAGAGAGCCAGTCAGAGATTCAAGTCCACTTATAGGAGCATGACACTGAAATAAATGCATTGCATTATGTTTCTTGCATTTGTGAGCCACTGAGTCAGTCTAGATATCCTTTCTGTTCAGGCACCTCGACTATCCTGGTACAGTTCCCTGTCTGGCAGGCAAGAGGAGGGCTGGGTAAGTGCAGCATATCTGTCAGTTGCAGTAGACAAGAACATCTTGTACTTGAGCTGCTTGATGAGTAGGTTTGAAAGGCAGACAAACCAGCAGACTAATTAGATTTTTTTTTTAACTGTGGTATTGAGAAGTCAAATCCTTATAATGTGCTATCAATTTAAACAGGTATGAGCAGGATATCGAATTATCTCCATCAATAAGAACAATAATATTTAAGGGTTAATATTCAAAAATAAAAACACTCCTGTCTAAACTGAGTTTTGAAGAGATCCCAGCATTCTCCATCCTCATTTTTTAGGCAATCATCACTTAAAAGAAAAGATGCTTCTGCAGGCTAGAATAACATACTGAGACTGAACTAACTCATTATACCCATCTCTGCTAAGCAGCTGACTAAAGAAGTAAAAAGTAGTTTGTAACAATCTGAAGGGCACTTTGACCAAGGAGGAAAAAGTTAAGCAAAATAAAGCAGCATGTAAATAGGAATAATGGAATGAAAGAATGATGAGGTTAAAAAAAATAAAAATTAAAAAACCCACATTATTTCACTGTGGAATTCTCCTTTAAAAAAAGACAAGTTCATCCCTCATAATATCCTGAATAACCCTGGAAAGGCCTCCCAGTTGCAGCAAGATGTACAAAAATACACTTTTTAGCATTTTTCACTTCCAAGATTTGTAAGACTGATGTCACATCATATGCCAAAAACCTAGGGGAAAGCAACACTTATTAACTCCGCTTTGCTCATCTTTAATACTCATGTGAGTTGTGTGTGCATGTAAAGAATTAATAGGATTTCCTGAGCAAGTGGCAAGGAGAACAACTCATGCTAATGGTCATTACACTACAACACAGAGAGAACTGTAACATCACACTCATGAGCAAGCCTATGTTGTTCAGGGAAAATAAGCACCTTTAAAATCCAATGGCTGTGTTAAATCCCATGACACCTAAGTATCTAGCAGTTTTTAAAGGCAGCTTCTTAACCTTGCCAGTCTTACGGCATTGCTGACACCACTACTCAAAATAAACAGATCTGAGAGAACTTTCTACAACTCAGCTTTTCAGTAACTCAGACTCTTACTTGCTTTCCGACTGCAAGTTTTGCGTAACTATTGAAAAATCATGACTATAGGCACAAGACATGATTGGAGCAAGCACCGCATATTTCTGAAGAGCTAGGTTTTGCTTCCCTCCCAGTGATTTGCCTGCCGCATGTCCCTGAATGAGTCATCTGTGCAGGGGAAATACCTCCAAATTAGCAGATTAGGAATGGCAGATCATACGGAGCTGAGCACAGTGTCACAACTACACTCCTTCCAGATCCAAGCTCCCTCTGCACATGCAGCTCTGATGATCTTGGACTGCATGGCCCTATCTGTACATCCTCCTTCAGCGTCAAGCAGCGCAGTCTCAGCACCAACACTCCGCCTGGACAGCAAAGCATTCTCCTACAAGGGTCTACTTTTCCTTGGGCACACAAGGCAGCGGCAAAGTGGGGAGTACAGATGAGGAAGAGGAAAATGAAGGCACGCAGTGGTGGTCCACCCGCCCAAGAGGCAGGTCCTGGCCTTCACGAGGGTGTAAACCTATCACATAACTTACACTAAATTATGCAATCTTTAAGTGTTCCTTAACAAGCAGAGGCTGCCAAAAATTACTAGTGAAAACAATCTAATAAAGGAAAATCCTGAATAAACATGACCTATTTTAATAATAGGCAAACCAGTCTTTTGGGCCAAGAAATTTTGCATATTAGCCCAGGAATAAAAGTTACTGAGCTATAAAAAAGTAAGAGATCCACTACTAGTATTAGAAAAGACAAAACTAGGAATACTCTTGTTTGCATAAGTCGCAGTTGATCTTATTTGGTAAGACTGTAAGTGTCCTAATTTGGTTTTAAAAGTAAAATCAATTGTAAATTTATTTAGACCAATTTACTTGCCTGCCTGTTGTATATCATTGGGCTTGTATTGATTGTTTGAGATGGAACTCATTTCGAATTGTATTGATTTAATTCATTAGCAAATATTTAGCAAACCATATTTTGTTTTTTTCAGGGCAGAAGTACATAAAGCTCCATTTAGAGGCTGCAGGACTAGAGCAGGGGTGGGGGGGAGAGAACTAGAGTTTCTCCAATGAGTAAGATTTACAACCAGCATTAACATGAATCATCTGTTTCAGATAGAAGAACCATTTTCTAAACAATAAATAAGAAAAACTAGGAGTGGAAAAAGCCTAGATACATTGATAGAGGAAAAAAAATGCAGTTGGTGAAATAAGAATGGGGTGAATAATTCATAAATAGCACAGTGTATTGGTCGTTTTAACAGACATTTTGATTTATAGATTTAAGTGCCTAAAATAGCTCAACAATTTATAAATAATCTCAAAATCAACAGATCATGAGTAGATTTGTCTGGTTTTACAGTGAGGCAGTTGAGCTGCATTTGTTACCCTGGCAACTGAAGGTACCTCAGTTACCATGGCTACAGCTCCTTTAAAATATGGTTGGCAATTCCTCCCTCCCCAACTTTTATGACTATTTTGAAAAGGAATTTTAAAAAAATAAAATCCTAGTACTCTGTTAACACTTGCATTTGAGACAAGAGGTCTGCGAAATGCAAATGTGCAACCCACAAGGCCAGGCTAAGGCTAAACTAATTTTTCTGCTGCAAATGTTTAGCTCACTGAGAGACTGTTTTATGAAGAGCTTGGATCTGGGAATCCGTAATCTTGGATTATGAAGAGCTTGGTCCTCACATAGTCAGCGCAACACTTCACATCCAAACCCAGCTCTGCTGCTCACTGGAAGAAGCGATGCAGAAATGGACTCCTACCACTCTGTGTATCAAGGTTCCCCACAGCCAGGCAGCTGCCTGGATTCCTTAAAGAGACATAGGAAAAACAGTCAGAAATCCTGGGTTCTTGTTTCTGAGGCAAATGAGGTGGCAACAGGGAATGCATTCACCTTCGCAGCCTCCAGTCTGGAAAAGCCAGTTTTATGGAGGAAGCCATTTACTGCACTCAAATCACTGTCCTCTGAATTATCCTGAGGTTAGAGTGGCATTTATGTTGCTAAACTGCAAGTAATCCATTTAGGGAAGTTGCTTGCACCGAATACATCAAGATGAGAAAAGGTTTTTCCAGCTTTCCGGAAAATTATGCACCTTAATCTGAAGCACAGAGCATTCAAGGAAGAGGTCACAATGAGAAGCTGTCTCTTTCACCTCATTGAGCTTATACTGTGAGTTAAATTTAAAAACAGTTCAAGCTCTGATTGAGAAATAAATAACAATTTTTTAAAAAATAATCACAAACTTTTATTTTGGCAGCTTTAAATTCCCAACTAGCTCTATGGTTTAAAAAACACCTTTAATTTTTCCTGCCTGGGAAACAGTTTCTCATGCTCTCCTACAACATTAATTTGCACATAGTTCATGCTCTAAGCAGGCTTATGGCAGCACACACTTGCCAGAAATCACTCAGGAATTAGAAATGGAGTGAGTGAAAATAATCCCTCTGGGGAAAATGCTATTTTTCATCCTTATTCGCTAACAAAATACCTGGCTTGAACACAAGTCCTGCCTTTCTCCTCTGTTCTCCCACTTCATCCCCAGTCCCCTCTCTTCCATCTCTGTGTTTTCTGTAGCTGGCTGTATTCACCTTACTTATTACCTACAAGTCTATGAATTGCTTTTTTCAACCAAGTCAGCATTATGAACCACTCCTTATTTTTAAAGGCCTTATTTCTAAGTAGACTTTTAGAAGTAACCATTTGCTAAAGCTCTTCTTAAAGCCAGAAGGGCATGCTGCAGAAAGGACATGGGACAGCAGCCTGTCTCACACTCAGGAGAGAAAATACAATTTATCCAGACATTCTCAGACAGAAATTATGTTCTTAAAATCAATGCGCATCTGATGTCAGTTCATTTCACTGTTTCCCTTTAATTTTTATGCAGTTTTGTGCCTATTATATGGATACTTGCTAGGGAAGATTTCCAGAAGTGATTAGTGATTTCCGGTGATTCACAGTTAATGAGTCTCCAAAGCAAAATCTTTTTAGGGGCCAGATTTTGATAAACCAGCAATCTGATCATGTTAAAATATCTGATAAGAAATCTTAGTGTTGAGGACTTCAGAGTCTCCTGACAAAGTATTGAAGACACCAGAAAGGGCAGTGGAAATGTTTCCACCCTTTTCTAACCCATTTCTAAAGGCATTGATGTCACAGAGTTGCACAAAAAGCAACACTCTCAGAGCCTACACAAATCTAAGCACTGTCCCCCCAGTTTTTTATACACACCCACCCCACATTTGCTCTGTGCTGGGACTTGCTGCACTCCAGGGTTAAAAGGAAGAGCATGGCTGAAAGACTGAACTGAGGTTCCGCAACAGATGGCTTTGAACTCTGCAAACACAAGTTCTGGGGGCTTATCTTGGCCAACAGAGACAGTACCCTAACAACAGCCCAGCACTCCAAATTTCACAGTTTATCTGTCCCTATGGAAGTTTGGATATTAAGACACAGGTTTTGAACAGTATCCCCTAACTTTGCCGCAGTCTAAAATCTCGATACTGGTAGTTGTGTAGTCAAAGTTAAAACATGCTTGAGAAATACAGGCTCTAACCTTTGAGCCTCAAAATCACCTTGTCTATGGGACAGAAGTAGTACCTACTTGTTTTGCCTTAGAAAACAGCTGCAGAGACTGATACCTATATTAACATTTCAACAGCACTTCTAAGACATGGAGTTCCACACTGTTAAATGCTATGCAATGTTCCAGGTTCTTTGTAGTGCTGGTAGATGGATAAAATGCAAACAAAGCTATTTCAAATGAAAGATATTTCCTTTATATTGGAGATTATAATTCAGAAAGTGAGTTGATTCTTCAACAACAGTTCACATCATACCTGCATGTGCACTTGAATAAACCTAAGAAACAAAAATATGCCACAGATGATACAGACAGATTACAGCAAACAATAATAAATGAGAGGATCCTATGATCCCACAAGATGTTGAGTGTACTGCAGGACACAAGCTAAACACAATTGCCTAATATTGCCAGCAAACCTCTTAAAATACTGTAAATTCCTTTCTTCTTAAGCAGAAAACAAACTTTCTTTAGGTTCAGGCTATGACTTACCTTGTAATCCTTTCCTAATATGTCCATCTTTCTTTTAACCTTGACTGCACAAGAGGTTGGTTTTAAAAGTGTTGATTGTTGCATATGTAATACACCTCACAGTAGGTGTTTGAAGTGCTCCTCCTGAGCCTTTTGTAGCTCTGACCAGAGAGAGGTACTTAGTGCATCTCTCCAGCACCATGTGGCTCTCACAGTACCCACCTGCAAAGGGCTGTGGGGAGCCCTTTTGACAGTGCCAAGCAATCAGCCGTGCAGCAATACAATACACCTGGAAATCCTCTCGCTGCAGGAGCTCCACAGCTGCTTACACTGAGCTGGCTTGTGGGAGGGGTGGTCTCTACATTAACTGATAGCAGGGTGAGTGTCACAGTGTGATACTATATGTGACTATATGTGGCTATAATTTGGCCTTAAAAACATAACAGTGAGGACAAGTTTTTTTCATGGTTCTCCTCCATATAAGCACAGAATTTTTGCGTGTCTGTAGGTATGCACTAGTGTAGCTAGACTGAGTACAGTGAATATATGCTGTGGGAGAAAATATTTTACCAGGGAATGAAAGGATGATACAACCCCCTCATTTTATATAGTGCTGTCATCAAGGGAATGGGAACGTGCACTAACTGCCCTGTACCACAGACCATGATGGGTGCTCATGCAATGGCAGGTGCCTTCATGAGTTTGGGTTGTAGCTGTCCTCTCCCTTCCTGGGGTTTTCTATGGTCATGGTTTGCTTTGTAATGACTGAAAGTCCTGGGCAGGCACATGATTTGCCACAGTATTTCCAAGGTACTTTCATGGACAAACGAAGTACGAACTAGAGTTTCTGTGCAAAGTTCAATGTGATTCTTTTTACGCAGGGAAACTCAAACTCTGGAAGGCATCTTTGAAATGTAAAGTGCTGTCTAAGTTTAAAAGAGTTACTAGAGCATCCTAGAAAATAGGATACCTAATTAGTGTTATCAAGGTCCACAGCAAAAGGACATTTTCCTTGTTTTTCACACATGAGTGCAATAATTCCTTCAGGCAAAAATATAGACAGTATTCAAAGAGTTTAAGGAGACACCTAAGATACAACAAAGGTGCTCACACCTTGAGAAAAAAATTCTCAAGGTGCTTCCTTGAGAAAGAAATGGCTTTCAATAAATTATCATATATATACTTGCCCACAAAACAGTGGGATCTCACCACAAAGAAAATGGGCCATTTCCCGGGAGATGTAAGAAAAAAAAGAATAATCAGAAAAGCAAAGTGCATGACCATCTGAGCAGGAGACTGGCACAAAGTGGCCACCTTATGGCTCCTGTTCCTTACTGCTGACACATTTAAGAGTGGAGCCATGGAAACAAAAAAATAAATATTTTCCTCTTCAGAGAAACAGTAGAAACCGATGTTTAAAAAAGAGGGTGACGAAATACCAGATATCACCACCATACCCCCTTCATTCACTGGCATGGTAAATCTGGAAACACAGCAGAGAAGGGATCTGTGGGTAGGAGACTATAGCAATTATAAATCTTGTACCTGTGAAAAGTGAAGTAGTACTCCACAAAGGGAAATTATTAGCAGTAAAAGCTGAGGCATGAATTTGCTCTGCAGAGGGCTTGTGTTTGGCTTTTGGAATAGGAATCAGAGTGGGTCTGGTGTAGCAGCACCACACAGATGGTTCTTCTTGATCCAAGGCCACCCCTAGTAATGGGAGCTACCCTGGCAGGTGCACAAAAGAGAACAGGCCTCTTTGCCAGTTCTGCATCCCCACAGTCCTTGAGACAGGTATTAGATACCTAATATATAAATATTTATTCACATATACCATATTTCTGTGAGTAATTTATTATATTATAGCTTTTATATATATAATATAATCGTATGATGTATTACTGTAGCTATATTTTTACATATATTATTGCAGATATTATTACATTATGACACTGTATGTAATGTGTAATATATACCATTTTGTATTGTAATAGAGTACAGTATAACTAATATTCAAATATATGTGTGTCTATATTTATAATTATATTTATATATTAACCTTATTCTATACATATGTATACACAAAAGGTTGGTTCTCTTTTTTCCATACATCTTCATATATACTTAGGCTTTATTTATTGAATGGGTATTTGCAGCCACTCTGCCAAAGCTAGTGAATTTTTAAACTCTTCAGATGACTGTGGGACTAGCACTGGGAAAGAAGTACCATGAGTATATGGATTACCATTCCTAGGTCAAGAGATCCTGTGTTGTGAGCAATATGACACTTTACTGAGAACTTGGCTCTTGAAAAAACAGTCAGCACTCACTGAGTCCAATACCATCAATCTTTTTGGTCTCAGTCAAGATAGGCTATATAGAATGATAGAATCCTTTTAGTTGGATGGGATCATTAAAGATGATCTGGTCCAACACCTTGCAGTGAGCAGTGACATCTTCAACTAGATCAGATTGCTCAGACCTCTGTCTATCCTGGCCCTGAATGTTTCCAGGGATGAGACATTTACCACCTCTCTGGGCAACTTGTTCCTGTGTTTCATCACCCTCATCATAAAAAAACTTCTTCCTTATATCTAAATCTAAATCAACCCTCTTTTAGTTCAAAACCATTATGTCTTATGCAACTGCAACAGGCCCTGCTCAAATGTCTGTCCCCATCTTTCTTATATGACAAAGGCTATTTTGGAAGTTGACTAAAAAGCTACCAACACAGTTTTATAAGCTATTTTGTCACTAATTTGGATATCTAAAATGGCTCACAGCCAGTGATTGCTGTCAGTGGAAATTTAGTATGCTCCCTTCCTGTGCCTTGTCCTTGCTCTAATTAAGCTGTGCAATAGACTCTGCCTAACTAGGGAATGAAAACATTCTTTGCTTCTCAAAATATTTTTTCATTTCTTTAATAGTTGCTAGAATTTCTTCATGTTTTATAATAGTTATAGTTATAAACTATTTGGATATAATTTTGTATAATTACATAATAATATTGATATTTGATATTTAGGTTTTGTAGAGCAAAGGCACAAAAAGGTCTCAACAGTTTGTAATATATTTAGGCCATCTAGGATTTTAACAAGGCTTTTGTGCTACACACTGCACAATGGTAGGGACGAACTGTGGCCATAATGCTTTAAAAACACAAACTGGTAGCAATCACTTAAGCTAAGCAAACAATATGGGAGGAAAAGTGTCTACAACACATTGCTAGTCATAACCTGGACAACAAAAGACTTAATGAATTAAAAACAGTTTCTCTGAATAACGTGAAATTATCTAAAATGAAGCAGTCATTGACATGCCTGGGGCTTATTTTTAGCCACCTTGTTAAGAACTCAGGCTTTTCAGGGACTACATCATCTGTGCCATCCATCCACATAAACTGCAGTGAAAACAGGAAATCCTGAGCTCAACATTTACTGGCACCAAAGGGATCCCAGGGCTTCCAGTTTTCCAGAGTGATGAGTTATTTTGAGTGCCTCAGTTCTGAGGCGCTGAGCTCAACTGTCAGAGGGTAAACACTCAGCTGCTCCCAGAATTTAAAACTCTTTGGAACATCTCCCGCAGAGTCAGAAACTGAGGTTTCAAAATCCATGGTCAAATATGAAATAAGGTGGTTTGTACCTCCAAAGAGGAATTCTATCATAATTACTTTTGCTACAATATTGCTTTGAGAGAGAAATTGGATTAAGGACCCCACCATCGCAGGCACTGCAGACCCAAACTGCTCACCCCTGGGGGCTGATCTTCCCCTTTGTCCTAGGTAGGAGCTGCCAGCACCCTATTGCCTGACATACCCCACCAGCTCCTGGTGAGTGTGTGTGGAAGGTTTGACAGACAGACCTCACACCCTGTCTGAGCCTGGTTATGTAGCCAGCCTACCCACATTTGGAACTACTCAAGATTTGACAGGTACTTATCTTCATTTGTCTTGAAGCAGAAGCATTATTCTCTGAATACAAACATGATCTGGAACACACTCCAAATATCTTGGCTTAAAAACCACATGGAGGAAAATCAGCCTTGTATGTTAGGTTAAGGGGCTCTACATTCAAGACAGCCCCGCTGTGTGTCAGGTGTTTCCTATACTTTCACAAATTGGAGGGTTTCCTCTTGCAAAAAAGATAAGCAAGCAGGGCATGCTCTTTCTAAGGGAGGTGGAGATCACTGAGCACCCTCTGCCTCCTTCATACCTGTAACAATTTCATTCCTCGGGGGCTGGTGTGCAGCTGAGGTTGGTAAATCAAACCTCACTGCAGGGGGACTCTGAATGGCTTCAGAAATGTCTCCTGCTCCGTGAAAGGCTTCTAGCACTACTCCAAAAGTAGGTTTGAGAGAAACTGTATGCCATATAAGCATAAGCATGTGAATTAAGCCACCTTTGGGCAAGTCACAGTGCAGAAGCTGTAACAAGAAGGGAAAAAAAATAGACTGGCAGCAAGTTAGAGAGGAAGGAAGTGTGATTTTCTCAGGAGATAAAATAGCATCCAGAACAAAGGTGGTGAGGTGAGATCCTGAAAATCCTAACACATGACACTACCACCAGTCATTGCTACAAAACTCTCCTTTTCAGTTTAGAACAGAAACTGCAGGGTTCAAAAAATGTTACCTACTGCCTAAGAGAAAGAGCCTGAAAACCCTAGCATTAATGGGCAATTAAAGTTCCATGGCTTCATTTGTCATGTGTTCGTTTATGCTCCGTGTATGAGATGTTACATGACTTTCTCAGTTTCTTTAATTCTGGAGCTTTTGACAGAACTGACAGCATAAAAGCATGTGGCATCATCTGAAAATGAGATTAATAATTACATTGAGTTTACGCAGCAAAAGCATGAGCATGTGAAAACAGGAGTCTAGGACTTGTGGAACATTTGAATGTTCAGTGGTTGTTAGCTTACAAAAGAAGGAAAACATCTGCAAATTTCTAAATGCTCAGCTGTCTATAATGAATATAACAAAAGTGAACAAGCCTAAAATGTAGAAAGATTATTCAGAGTATAGGAAGAAAAAATACAGATAAAATATGGTGAAGTACTGGGATAAATTTCCTGCTGAATTTCTACCATATTCACCATTGGAGGTCCTTAACAACAGTCAGTGTAGCTGTCAGTCGGGAGTGAGCAAAGATTGTGTTTTGGGACAGTGAAATTTTGGAGGTCCCTACAGTTTCTGCAGCCCCTCAAAGAGATGGAAGGCTTACTTTCACACTTTCAGCTCCTCTACAGTGTCCTATATACCTAGCTACAGAAGTCTTGAGGCCCTTTTGGATCAGGAACCTACATATGTTAAGAATTTCCCATTGAGCTGTTGCTGAGCAATATGAACATTTCTTAGTCCCACCACACTGTCTCCATATAGTTCTCACTACCAGACTAGGAAATGTCTAACTCCTGTGTCAATGTTCCTATTAAATCACAAGACTTAATCTGTCCTAGATGAAACTGGAAAACTTGCCTGTGACCTACAATCAGCCATTCCAGCCTTTGCTTGGTGACCACCTGGCTGGCCATGTGGCCACTGCGAAACACTGTACATACCACAGTTCTGACACAGTTTGGCTTATCCCAGTAACTACCTTGTCAAACAAAGCACATGGCTGCCTGCTAGGACTAACATTTGAGAGATCAGCCTCTAATCTAGTTATTGCAATGTCAACACCGAATAACTTAAGCATATTTTCCACAGATGACTACACACTTTTTTTAACACGCTGTTTCATGTCTGTGTACCACTAAGCATTCCAAGATTTTTTTGCAAGCTGTCATATATTTTTTCGGCATTACATAATCATTTTATCCATAAGCTGCTAGTGGACTTTTTATGTGACTCCAGAGCAAGCTCTGTCTATCTGCAAGCCTCCTTCTTCCATTTGTCTCAGCTACAAAACATGAATTTAAATATCTTGTGAGTGAACTAGCATGTTTGATGATACGAGGTTCTCTGTCAATTGTCTTATCATCTCACTGAGAAGCACTTGGTAGTAACATCTGACTGTGCTTTCATATACTTACATCACATCTACAAAAGAAGAACTGGATTTTTTCCCTTGCAAATAACTTCATTTTCATAATCATTGCTCAAAGGATCTCGAAACATCTCCCAGTAGGATTCCTAATGAAATATTGCAGAGGTTGCTTTCTGACAGAGTCCTAGCTTTTGCTCACTTCCACAGTATTATCTTGTTGCTACTATCATGTGCCTACATTTAGTCATCTGATCAGTCATACAGATTCAGTATTACTTTCAAAAATCCAGCAGAATTACTTGCACGTTAAAAATGAGTCATTTGTTTGAATCAGGGTCCATATCTCTAAGAACACCTAGAAAATCAGTCTTGACATAAAACAGCTTTCATTTAACCCATACTTTGGCTAAGTTGCGGCAAAAAGATTTATCTAATTGTTAAATATTTTGGTGATACATGGACTAAATTAAATTAATTTTAAATTAAGAGTGGTTAAGGTACTGTTTTCAGATTAAGATAAAAACTAGGCAAAGCTTTGTGATTCAAGTCACAGATAAGCAAATGTTGGCATTTTCATGCAGGTGTAGTAGTTTTCAGTAGTTTTCATCAAGCAGATGAACTATTGTAAAAGCAAGTTGGTAAAGTATTTGAAGAGATACCTTGTGAATGGAAATCAAGGGGCTTTATGCAGGTCTAGCAAAAAGCACAGGTCTCTGGGTGTATTTGAATTCCTGATATTTTGTAGAAAACCAACTTGTGTTGCCAGCAGTGATGTGAAACTCTTCTGAGCCCAACTTGTTCCTGCAAGTATTTCCCAGTAATAGACTTTGGGAAAAATTACTAGACATGGGATTTTTTTATTATTCTGCCCACCCACACCCCCAGTCCTCTCCCACTCCCCCAAAACAAACAACAAAACACCAAAACAAACCAACCCCAGAATACTGGATCTCACTAGAGTCACAATACACTTTTCTGGAAGCTCCACAGCACTAATAGCTCCATCGTTTCTCCTTCAGAGACAAAGTTGTGTGGTGAGATGTATGTTCTCATCTCCAATTTCAGTCTTGGCAAGCCCTGGGTTCACTTATGAGAGAAGCGTCAAATCTCCTGCTGCTCAGAGGCCCTGCTCATACAGACTGAGATGACAACTGCTTAGCTCGTGTTCTTTGCTGGTTCAACAAGACCAGGAGGGTTATCATGTAGTGATTTAAATATTTTTGTCATCAAACCCCGAACTCACTAGAATAGATCAGTAGAAAGAGAGGGTGCCACTTACACAGAAAATTTCCTGATGCTTCAACAGATGTAGTTCAGTCAAGATGCCACCTTTCTCTGCTTTTCATGCAGAGGTTCAGGGAAGGGTAGAATTTCCTGAATTTCCCTGTAAAAGGACAGGGAATTTTAAAATATTTCTGATAACAGCTGGAAAGAGAAAGGCTGACAAATCTTCTCTGAGTGTAATGTGTTTCTTTTCTCCCATCTATCTTGAGTCAGGGCTCTTAAATTACTCTGAGCAGTATCAAAGAAGAAGAGCACACGTCTGTGGCGTGCAGCTGCTACTAACTCATTCTGAACGTGTGATCTGGAATGAATTATGAATAGTGTGTCATGTAGACCGCCATTTCCTAGAAAACAAACTCTGAAGTCACTGAAACTTGACTTGCAAAAGCCCTGCTGCTTCCACTGCCACCACCCACTTTTCTTGTCTATGGTCCAAAAGTGCTGTCTCTCTTAGCAAAGACTCAGCCAAGGTCTCCCTTCCCAGGTCCCCACTCCAGACATACATTGATCTGAATAGTGAGCAAACATAAATTGGCAGACATTCCCAAGCCCCAGAAAATTTACTATCTCAATTAAATAATAAAAAAAATAAACAAAGGATGATGCAAAAGATGTGGACACACATGCTTGAAAACTAAGAATGTGTCAATGGTACAGGTTGGAAAAGAGCCTCAGTATCTGATTTCTGTCCTGGTACTTTCATCACTAGCCTTCACTGCCCATCTACACTGAAGTCTGGATATTCCAGGCACCATATGAATGAATTCTAGCGGGTTACCCAACATATCTGTTTAATACTAAGCATGAAAAAGTTTCTTATCTTCGAGAACAGACCTATCTCAGAAATGCAAGGTAGAGTGCTGTTTTAAAAACTGATTCCCAGAAGTAAACAGAAAAACCTGTGTATTTAATACTGTCTGGCCCAATTCTCAGACCTTTTTTTGAAGTGAGCAGAGCTTCCTAATCCTCATGTATTAGAAGATATGTTTGGGTTTTCAAGGCTGTTGGGCTTTTGTTTTCTTTCCACACTAAGTGGAAAGTTGCTGACTAATTATTCATGAGTGGCTACATCTGATTCCATTACCTTGTTCCTTTTACAGTTATGCAAAGCCCATGTAAATACTAGTATTCTGAATTAATTGGTACTTCATATTCCCACTGCACTGGCAAAAATGGCTGGGTTAGACATAGGGCAGTGGAGAAACAGAGAGAAGCAAGCACTTGAGACATAGACAGACAGACAGACAGACAGACAGATAGATAGATAGATAGATAGATAGATAGATTTAATCAGAGCCAATATAAATTAGATTATTAAATTCTCCACTTATGGGCATGACATCTTCTAGACTCTCTCCAAATAAACTTAATAAAATATATCCACTATTAACAGAAATTATGCAGGAGTGTAATTTCTTCTCTCTCCAAAATGAAGACATTTTAATGTAAATTATATTCTAATCAAAACCTCCTCCTTTAAAATCTCATCTCTGTCTTCTCTTATGGCCTCTGCGGTTTTGGACAATTTGTGATTTTTCTTTGCTGGTATTAGAGTCAGGAAAAAAAAAAAGGATGATGACAACAGCATCTCTAGTGTAATAGAAATCATTCACGTCTCCAAGCAGAAAAAAGAATTTTTATCACTTTAAACACTTTACCTAGGTATTTTCTTTAATACATAACATCACTTCCTAAAATCCTCACTCCTTTCCCCCAGTCCATTCAGATCCTAGGAAGAAGAGAAATTCTGCTATAAAATGTAAGTAGAAAGAAGATTAAGAACCACTAAATTATACAAGATTAATCCATTGGTTTGATCAGTTTTCAGACCATTATTAGTGAAATGAAAAGAGACAGACTTATTTTCAAAGACAATAGAACATGTGTGAGTCCCATAGTCTTCACTAGATTTTATTAGCATTGCCCATCTCTGGATTTGACAAGTTATCATGTTGGGCATGATAGGTGATCTCTGTTGGCCTCTGATGTGTGTGGCAGAGAGAACTCTTTTTTTTGATGCCTTTGGTAAGAATTAATGCTGGTCTACCTAGAAAAGCATACTCGCTGATTTTTGTGCTATTAGATTTTGCTTACAGTTTGCTAAATCTCATATCAGATAATTAACAAAGAAAAACATTCAGAAGAAAAAAGGGGTGGGGGCTATATGAATTGGGTATCACAAATATAATCTATGCCAATGATATATTACCATTCATTTACAGTAAACTGCTACATTTCTGTGTACCAAGCAGCTGCTGCTGATAAATCTATCAGAGATGGGTGTCAGTGTATGAATCATTGGGCATGATTCTCAGGCATTTCTGCACTTCTTTGGATCAGCCAAGAGACTGAGGAACTGTAATGGGACCTTTATTAAAAGGCTGCTCTCCACAGTCTTCTCCTTTCAGCCTGTGCAGTCATTCCTCTAAAACAATAAACAAGGGCCTTTCAATATTGAAGCACGGAATGACTAAGGAGCATTTTTACTTCCAAAATATAACATAGGTTTTAGGACTAGATAGTAATTCAACAGAGATAAACAAAATTAAATTGGAGAAGAAATACTGTGATTCTTCCTGTCAACACCATTACTCAGACATAGATTTATGAAATCTTGAAAGCAGACTCCCACTTTCAAAGCTGCAAAGCATACAAGAACATGCCCATCCTGGGAAAGGGCTCTAGATGCTGTTAAGTACCAATAGAAGGAAGCAAAGGCTTCACATTCATTTAGGAGGTGCTTCCTGCTCTGCTGAATTATGGACTAAAATCTCTCAATTTCCCTCTGAAGCCACGGTGTGCCTACACAAGGGCTAACAAGAGAGATCATGGGCGTGATGTTCTCTGCTGATAACACTGTTATCATGTACCACTGCAGAGAACTCAAATGCCCTGTCAGAATTGGTTATTTGTTCCCTTTAATACAGCAAAACATCACGTTTCAAGATACTTGTTGTGCAAGGTCAGCCTGAAGGTTTTCCTAAGCAGGAAAAACTCACTCGGGAGATATATTCAATATACACCAAGAGGAGAATTGCATTTTGAGTCAGCATAAAGAAAGGGGCCATCTTCAGACCCCTTAAAGTGCAAAATGGTTTTATTCCCCTCTCTGCTTCTTATCTGTGAGTGCTACCTGACTTAACAAAGTGTCAGCATTTCCTTCTGCCACCTGAATTCTCAGGGCTCTACAGCTACGTAAAAAGCTGCCCCAGGCTGAAATAAAGCAGACATGCTAAGGCTCCTAGGAATATTTTCCTGACTTCTTGGTTCAAGATGCTTTTGTTTCTCTTTTTACTCATACACAGACAATTAAGCTCCAAGTGTTACCAATATCATACACAAAATTACTTTGACCACTTAAAAGACTCTTCACCTTATTTTTCAGGCAAATTGTTGATATATTAAAGTCAGTAACATTTAGATAAAAGCATGTAGAACCTGTACACATTTATATAGGATCACAAAGCACAAGACCAACACCAGCTGGTATTTTTTTAACCTCTTTTACAGATGGAGAAACCCTGCATGGAGAAGTTTCTCTGTTTAACAGGAGAATGTCATAAAAAGATAGCTATAGTCCTGCTTCTCCATTTCTCTAATCTTCATATTGTTTATCTCCCAAATATATTAGGCATTGATTTTAGCACATATCAGCATGTATAGTGCTGTGAGAACCTGAAGCATTTAAGGGAAGGTACTGTTTATGGGGTTTTTTAAATCTGTGACAATGGTTCTGATCTCTTTGGCAAGAAAAATGACTTTGAAAAGCAGAAGAGCCTGTTTGCTTCTGTATCCTTCCAAGCTTATTTGCTCTTACTGGGCAAACGCTGGCACAGGCTGCCCAGAGAGGCTGTGGGATCTCCAGCCTTGGAGATACTCAGACACGGACCAGGCAAGAGCGTCCTGATCCAAATTTGAAGTTGTACCAAACGACCTCCAGAGGGCCCTTCCAACCTAAATAGTCTTGTGATTTTATTCTCTTCCAATTTCTCTGTATTCTATTAAATGGTTCTCCTCAAACTGTGGCAAATCCATGCTTTTGACTTTGTTTGCTAATATAGAAGGCCAAGTGTAATTCTGCACTAGGTCTACCCAGGAAAACAGACAGAAGGAACTTCTTGATTGCAGGAATGCTTAGGCAGATTGAAGCATAGGTTATTTTTATCAGGTCTGTTCCTTTGGCAGCAATTTTGGTTAGATTGTTGCAGTGCATTCACTGGCAACAAACAATTAGAAGAAACTAGTCCTTTTTAACCACTATTCCGGCTAAGCTGCTGAAAAAGGGACATTATGAATAACAGGACATTAGAAGAATACTTGAATAATATTTTAATTATCACAGTTGCTTATGCTCATGAAGACAGTGAAATATATGATATCTCTTGTCAAGGTGACACACAAAACAAACAAGAAAATAACAGATGCAGGGAATGAAATGGGAAAAGGCATTACCATTACCGTTCCACTCCAACACAAAAATAGACTTAGATATATGCAAATTACTTAATTGATTAAAGGAGGATGGAGCAGAGGAACTGTAGTCACCTGTGAATTTTGGCCTAGCTGTACTGACTGTACCCTTCAATTATTGTGGAATACAACAAAGAGATCTCCTTTAGGCTGAGGAAAGACTACGAAAAGCTGAGAAAGCTGGAGTTGTTCAACCTGGAGAAGAGAAGGCTCCAGAGAGACTTTATTGCAGCCTGTCAATAAGGGGCATTGTATGAAAGGGGGCTTATAAGAAAGATGGGGACAGACTGTTTAGTAGGGCCTGTTGTTATAGGACCAGGGGTAATGGTTTTAGACTGAAAGAGAGAAGATTCATACTAGATGTTAGGAAGAGGGTTTTTTACAATGAAAGTGGTGAAACACAAGCACAGGTTGCCTAGAGAGGTGGAAGATACCCCCTCCTTGAACACATTCAAGGCCAGGCTGGATGGGGCTCTGTGCAAACTGGTCTAGTTGAAGATGTCGCTGCTCATGGCAGGAGGGTTAGACTAGACCATTTTTAAAGGTCCTTTCCAATACAAACCATTCTATGATTCTCTGAAAAGCAGGAACTGAAACAGAAGAAGAAAATGCTCATAAGATAACCACTCTTTGACTTTGGGGGCTGCTACCACCTTCACTGTAACTTGATGAACCAAATTGTAATCCAGCATCCTTCAAAATAAGGATTCATGTAGTTCTGATACAAGTCTTATCTTGTGATGAGAATCTCTTCAAGAAAACCATGTCTGGTAAAAGCCAACAGATCCATCTCCTTTGGGATCAGCTGACAGGCTTACCTGAAACCTCTTTCTCACCCAAAACCTCTTTCTTACCCTCCCTGTCCCCCTCTCCCAAAAGATCTGGAGAAGGGAACTGAGAAAAGAGGTGTTTACTTTAGAAGAGCTCAGTTTGGTGTGTGACTGTTCTCAACCTGCCCCTAGGACTTGGCAAGAAAGTCTAATGATGCCAAACAGGACTCTACTCCTTGCTGTAGAGACCACTTGAGACTGCCCCTAGTATTTACTAGCCCCTTGCTGAGATCTGAAATACCACGACTGACACTCAGCTGGGAACAGGAGGCAGCCACTGACACAATGCTGCAAAAGGTCTTGCATGGCAATTGTCCCAGATGCTGTGCTCTGTCTTTAAGACAAGGAAGTAAGAGAAGACCAAGTTCAGGAAGGTAGAATTTCAATATGTTCTTAACCTTAAATCCCAAACAAAGCTCTGAGATTGAAATGCTTGCTTCAAGTTACTCTCACAGTAAGGTGCTATCTGTATAGGAATGGATTTTAGCATGTACTTATATACTTCTCTCCCTCCCAGTTTGAATGTTAGGCTGTCTTTCTAGGTGAGACTTGGCATCTTAAGCCCACAGGCTTGGCCTTATCTTTAGTTTTAATACAGCCCTCAAATATCCCTAATGTTTCAGAATCAAAGCCCCTGTACTAAACCTACTGTTTAACATTTCTCTCATATCTTTCTTTCCACAGTATGTGGCATTTGCCTCCTTGTTCTTCATTCTGGTCTCCATCACCACCTTCTGCCTCGAGACCCATGAGAGATTTAACCCCATTGTGAACAAGACAGAAACTGAATTCATCGGGAATGACACCCAGGTGCGGCACTACAGGGAAGCAGAGACTGAAGCCTTTCTCACCTACATCGAAGGTGTCTGTGTGGTCTGGTTTACATTTGAGTTCTTGATGAGAGTCACTTTCTGCCCAAACAAGGTGGAATTTATCAAAAACTCTTTGAACATCATTGACTTTGTGGCCATACTGCCTTTCTATCTAGAGGTTGGACTCAGTGGCCTGTCTTCCAAAGCTGCTAAGGATGTCCTGGGCTTCCTCCGCGTAGTCCGTTTCGTGCGAATCCTGCGAATTTTCAAGCTGACCCGCCACTTCGTTGGGTTGCGGGTCTTGGGACACACCCTCCGTGCCAGCACAAATGAATTCTTGCTGCTCATCATATTTTTGGCATTGGGCGTCTTAATCTTTGCCACGATGATCTATTATGCCGAGAGAATAGGTGCTAAACCAAATGACCCTAGTGCCAGTGAACACACACACTTTAAAAATATCCCCATCGGCTTTTGGTGGGCTGTTGTCACCATGACGACCCTGGGCTACGGAGACATGTATCCTCAGACTTGGTCAGGCATGCTGGTGGGGGCCCTCTGTGCTCTCGCTGGTGTGCTGACCATTGCCATGCCTGTCCCTGTCATTGTGAACAATTTCGGAATGTATTACTCCTTAGCTATGGCTAAGCAGAAGCTACCAAAGAAAAAAAAGAAGCATATCCCGAGGCCACCCCAGCTGGGATCCCCCAATTATTGTAAATCTGTCGTAAACTCTCCACACCACAGTACTCAGAGCGACACTTGCCCACTGGCCCAAGAAGAAATTTTAGAAATTAACAGAGCAGGTAGGAAACCTCTTAGAGGAATGTCCATCTGACCTTTAACCTCCATCCTGCGTAGTGATTTAAGATTCAGCCAGACTGCTTTCTTAGAGCAATGGGTAGCACATTTATCCATTCTAGTCCCACCATCACACAATGAATAATATGTGTGAAGTCTAGGTTGCAGGGACAAATGGTACAGTGGAGGCTGATCAGCAAAACTAAAGATGAGAGCACGCTCTAGGAGCCCAAACTTTGGTCCTGGTTAAGGGCATACAAGTCTCAAGATATTTTGAAAAGCTGTTACATCTAGTGGAAGAATTTTGAGAGTTCTACAGCTGTGTTGCTGGACTGTAATGCATTTCAGAGGCTCCTGAGAGCTGAATGCTTCATAGAGCAGAGTAGGAGCCAAGTACTCAGCAATTACAGAGTTTCCTGACAAAATAGGGCTGGAATTTGAAACAGCCAGATGCTTTCTCATTTGTTCCCATTTGGGATCTTTCAGCTGTTTTAAATGGCAGATATTGTACATCTCATTACAGAAACTAGGTGCCTAGTAAGTTGAAGGGACAACTATACCATCATGCATATTCATGAGACAATCCCGTCTCTTTCTGATGATTAACTGCAAAGTAGAACAACAGCTCAAATTCTTGACACTAATGCAAAATGACTCACTCTGAGACAAGACTAGACGTAAGGATGTTTATTCCATGGCATGCAAATCAAGCTATTCTATAATATTCCACTAGAATTTAGCATTTAGAACTATGAAGAATTTTGAACCACATTTCCTAAAACATGCTCCTTTTGCAAGTGTGGGTTGGTGAGTTACAGCTCTTTCAACCTTCTAGCAGCAAAGGCCAACTGGAAAAGGTCTGACTGGTCATTACTGGCTGGTTTGGCCCAAACAGTAATCGCCTCATGATATGGTATTCTTATTTTTAATTATACTGATTCATGTTAGCAATAGGTGAAATCAGAGTAAAATTAACCATACTAATTCTACTGGGAGGGGGGAGGGAAATGGAAAAAATACTAGTCACCATGGAATATATTATAATATCCCATGGCTAGTGGTTAATTATGGGAATATCTCAGTTTTATGAGACTCCTCCTATAGCACACAAAATTACGGGGCTCCGATTTGATTATTTAAACCCCATAATCTACCTCTACCCATGGAATACCACTATTTATTCTATGGCGTAATTTGAAAGTAGATAACCATGTTGAAAAAAAAAAAAGCCAACTTCATTTTTGGCAGATGTTCCAGCCAAGTAGACATCCTTCAGCCTATTCAGAATATCCCCTGTGTTGTATTAGATAGAACAGATCGCCAGCCAAATGATCTTAACTGACATATAGTTCAAACGAGGTGTTTTGAAAGAGTTAGCATATACCTATGATGGTCTTGTGTTATCATTTTTTTGCTTTGAAGAAAATTCTAATTTGTTACTCATTGTGAGTGAGGTATTCTCTCGTCATCTCATAGCCATGCATGTTGATGTCATTGTGAGAAGCACAAAGAAAGTGAGACTTTCCTTTGTGTGTGACTTCACCAATGCCAATGCTAATTTTGGAGGGGAAGAGCTGGTGGGAATCTTTCTCTTCTTTTCTATTCTCTTTTCTCTTCTTTTGTTATTTCTTTTCCCTTTTGTGCAACTATGTAAAATCCATTCAGAAGGTTAATAGCTTTCATTTTGTTTTTGTTAAAGGCTATTCCATTGCAACAGGCCAATCACAATTCACGTGACTGATAGACTGTACCAATCGTATCTTTGGCGCCTAAGTGATGGTTTTATCATCCATTCCCCTCAGGTTGCAAATGCTTATCACAACTCATGTCCAAGCAGCAAACTTCCTCATAAGTAGATGTCTTTGTGGCATCACACATGAAGAGGGAAAGAAGGCACAACACTGTTGCGTGTCTCCTACTGTGAGCAATATGCCAACTACCCAATTGTAATTTGCAAGAGATGCCAGACTCTGGAGTACTTTAGCAGTTAGCTACAGAGTGACTGCTCAGAAATCCCTTAAAGTTCCTTCCATTACCTACCTTGGTCCTCTCTGGGAACTAGAGGACTAAGAACTCTACGAGTTCAGTGCAATTCCACACTGGTATCCTGAGAATACGTGTAATATTGGTTCAATGTGGAACTGTTTTGCCACCACCAGGGCTCTAAAATCAGCTGTTACCACAATATCTATGAAGTATTGATAGTAACAGCATCTTATCTATTTCTGCAATAATTAAGAGAGATTATTTTTATATACATATACAAGCATATATATTTTAAGAAGTAACGAAGCACACTTATACTTCAGCTAACAAAATGGTAACACTGTAGCTGGAGATCTGTTTCTGAAAATTGTTATGCACCATTAGCAGCAAAAAATATTGTCTGCATCTTTTAGCTTCCTGATAGGAAAAGGTCTATATGTGTCCAGGAGAAAAATTAAAAATAATAAGTAAGATCAGAACCAAACTGTAAAAACAAGATCTGCATTGCCTTGGATGTTGAGTTTCACTTCTGTAATATGAAGCATTCATAGGCATTGACTTGTTCCTGAAACCATCACCTGCACATTATATGAAAACAGAGACTTGCAAGCAGTGTTTCCCATACTGTAAAATACTTGGATTTGTTAACAGCCCCTAACTGTAAACAACAAGTTAAGATTGCACTAAGAACACAGAATGGGTGCCTAACATTTCTAAAATAATGCCTGAGTTGTCCAAGAGAATTCTTGTAATTTTTAACTGTAAAGCTTCAGTGTGACAGTGTCTAGGTCACATAAGATCATGTGATTTGTATCTAATACATTATTTAAAAAAAAAAAAAAAGGTGCTTAGCTGTTCAGGTGTAAAGGACATCACATGAAGTTATTAATTCCATATATTATTTGTGGTGGAGTGATTAAACACTTCACAAAACAGGGATGAGTATGAAGTAATTCCATATATGACTATCTCTCTGTAGCCCTTTCATGCCCTGAGTCAGCAGTTCACATCTGTTTGGTCTGTGCACGCAGGGCCAAGGGGGCTCTACATGAGCTCTGCACAGCCACAGCCCGGTGCCTCCTCCCAGGCTAAGGAGCACTTTCCTGGCACAGACATAAAAACAGCAGAACTGTGCCCACAGGCTGCACAGCTGCTTCTAATGATGCTATGGTCATTTGCAGGCAAAGCAAAGATGCTTTGAATTTAAATTCTGTTGAATTATTTTTTTTTATTGTCCCCAACACTCTCAGCAGCTCAGTCCTGAGCTAATCTACACCTGGCAGGAGGGTATCTTTAATTAACAGCACTTGATTTTAATTCGATATAAAGGATGTCAGAGTTTCATTCTACCATACCTTCCTGCAGCAACCATTCCTGCTTTCCATCCTATCTGATCCCACCAATGGGTGGCTGGGAAAGCAGCAAAGGGTAGGAAAGGCACTTCAGAGTAGAGAATGGCAGAGCTACTGCTGGAAGCAGGCCTTCACAAGCAGCACTAAGAAAGCAGAGATTTCCTCTATACAAAACATTGTCTTCAAGGCAGTTTTTACACCCGTAAATCCTTAAGATACTGCTTATATAGTGCCTGGAGGAACCAGGTCTGATGCAAAGCAGCAGATTTCGCCTGACCAATCTGACTAAAACTCCTTGACCTGGGGATATCTCAGACTATAGAGGACCATGTGTCCCCTCATTTAACATATACACAGCAAGTTCTACCATCTCCATGTCAAACTATTAACTTTGTCTTATTGAAGTGTTGTTTACAGGCCCTGTTTGAGATCAGGGCTTCATTTTGGCAGCATTTGATGCTTGTCAACCACTATACTACAATCAAACACCCAACAGACTAAGTCAACAGCAAAGAGAAAATGGAAGTAATCTCCAGTATTTTCATTTGACACAGGGCTTAACTTAACTGACCAATACTACTTGAAAGGTCTGTGGCAAGGCTGCTAGTTGAATATAACTAAATAAGCATATAACTAAATCAAGCATAGTCTGCTGTGCTGCAGTGTCTTTTATCTAAAGGCTTCTGAGTATTTTAAACAGTCAGTATCATAACAGAAGTAAAAAAAATCAACAACAAACAAATATACAAACAAAAAAATCAAGCCCCCAAAAAAGCCAAGTGAAACAAAATTTCCTTCAAACAGAAGCAAGACAGAAAAAGACAGTTTCAGCCACTTAAATTTGGCTGATTTCTGCCCCAAACCCCACACTGTCCTACAGATATAAGTAATTTAATTCAGTACATAGTGAAATATTTTAAGGTGCAAGTTTGTAAGAAAACCTCAAAACATGCAAAACAAATAAGGAAAGCTCTCAATTTCATTTTAAAAGTGTTGCTGAGCTCCTCAGTCACCCTCTGCTGTGAGCTGTGTGCTTACCTGCAGGATAGGTTGACTGCAGGCTACATTTTAAAGTTGTCATTGGATGAAGCAGTGAATGTGATTTTCCAACACTGTAAAAGAAATTTAGAATATGAATGGAATTTATAACTTCATTTGATGCCTACAGTACTGTCTGGTGCCACAGAGCAATGGTCTTAAGAATAGTACATAAGCCCAAGTGATTGATTATTTGGGGTTTGTTCAGAGATCTACCCCAGTCTTTTATTCTTTGTATATATATATATTTATAACACCAGCACACACAGTGTTTATATTGACTTTAATATGGCCAAAATAACAATTTCTGACCTCTTTGATCCCCTCTGCATGCAGCTTCACTTGAGCTATACTCCAAGGATATTGTATCATCATATGAAAATATTGTAGCCTCTTTCACAGTGCATTATTCATTGCATAGCTGTAAAATATGGGGAAAAATTACTACAATTCAGGCAACTAAGAAGAGAGGGAAAATGTTTGTCATTACTAATACAGACTAGCTTCAGAAAAAAAAATGTGCGGTTGTTTTACTTATCTGCCCCAAACCCAATTTTCAATAGCCCACTCCTAGACTATCCCTATGTCTGAATACTAAATCCAAGTCTATCACTGACAGAGGGAAACTACATAGTTGCAGTGACTCCAATGTACTCCATGGTCAGATGAACTGGAACAAGCTGTGATGTTAGGAACCTATTATTTCAATGCAATTTCCTGAGAGAGAGCTGATCTCCTTTTAAAGAAATAGTGTGCAATTACTCATTCCAGCTTTATCACTTATGCTTTCTGAAGGAGCTGCTCTTTTCTCAGGGCTTCATTTTTCATCCCTTCTGTCGCCATAACCTAAATAACCTGTATTCCTTGTGCAACACACCAGTTCTAACGTCAGAAGTGTGCTGAGCTCTGTAATTCTAGTGCCAATGCTCAGTGGGAGCTGGGAACTCTTGGCAGTTCTTGTCAGAGGCCCATTATGCTGCCTAACATTTCACTGTGGTTTGTGAACCTCAGTGGCTTTTATGGATAGCAAAGAATTGTTAAAGCCACAGGTATGTAGTCACTGTGGTGGTCCTTCAAACCACGGGGAAGCAAATCCTCTGATCAAATATCTTTGAACATTATAAAAAAAATTTCATCTAATTTTAGTGTCATAAAACCTTTGACCCTCTTGTAAGATGAACAGTAGGCAGCAATGTAACTGCTAAGAGTTTAGGTCTGTTTCAGCTCCAAAAACTCTGATGTTTAAATGTGTTGGACATAAAAAATACAAAAAGGCAGTGGAAATGGTAATAGGGAGGTGTTTTTTCTTTGCTCACTATACTTAGCCTTCCTAGCCTTTAAAAATCCAAAACTCCTCACTTCAAAATAGAAAATGAGGTAATGATTACATCTTGATATCACTGACGATGGAGTCCTTGGGATTTAATGGAGAAAGTTCTAACAGCTCAAAATAAAAGGAATAACACTCAGTTCCTCTTATCTAACTTAAGTTGCATTTGCCTGAGGTCCCCCTTATATTGGAAGAAGAATCAGGCAGCCTCATGTGGCATTTCTGCAATCTCATACCTGTGGGTCACATGCAAAGCAGAACTTATAAGTCACATAACGTAATACTTTGTTGTGCAATTATTCATCTGTCATTTCCTGTAGGGATACAACTGGTGGGTGTCACTTGTACTCTGGTGTTTGTTTACTTTAGAATTTGAGTAAAGGATAACATCCTCTATACCAAGTAATTTGAAAGCAAAAAGGAGGATTTATGAATTCAAGGACAGTGCTTTGTATTTCCTGATTTTCTCTGGCACTAGGTGAGATGTGAAAAAAAATTTAAAAATTAGAAAATCTTCCCACACAGACCCTGTGGGCCAGAGCCAGGGCTGAATGTGTGAGGGGACAGGACTACACTATGCTGAAAAACAATTGCAGAAATAAATAATAAAATTTAAGACTTTTCATGCCTTAATAACTTAATGAGCACGAGACACTTTTAGTCATGGGAAAACACAGATACAAGCAGTGCAGCCAAATAAGGCCAACCTATGCCAGTCCTCCAGCACAAAGCAGATGTAAATATGGTAAATCCTCTTTCTCAAGCACATGCCTGCCACTGCAGCTCCCATGCCATCCGGTGCAGAATGCATTCCTGGAACACAAAAGATGTACTCTTGGCATCTCTTCCTTCTGCTTGACAAGTATGACTGGTGTTTGCAGGACAGGTACAAGAAAAGGCACCTCTGTGCAACAAGTACATCTCTGCTGCAGTAAAATTAAACAGACTAGATGACTTACCTGTTACTACAAAAGGCCAGGGGTAAAAGGGTGTAGGGTATGAGGTGCCAATTCTGTGCCTAGTCCACTTGCTTATATCCCTCTTAGATTGTACTTGCTGGAAATTTTTTTCAAGCCATTTGGCTACTTGCTTGTCTGTTTATAGGCATAAAGTGAAATAACAAGCAATGTACCATTCCTGCTGTCATTGTTCTTTGTTATCATCCATATTTCATGTCTCAGACACCTTTCATACTGTACAGATCATCATACTGTATTCCTCAGTCAGAGCAGTAATATAAGATTGTAACATGACTCACCTGACTGCATTTTCCTGCAACCTCTACCTGATCTGTCAATAACCCTCTGCACTCTATAGAATATGGTGTTAGTGAGACTCCCAGAAGTTCAGGATAGGTATAAGTGAAACCCCAGAAGGGTCAGGATAAAACTAGGAAGGATCTTCCAGAGCTGTTTGCAATGCAGCATTTCCAGCAGCAACAGTTCTCAGCACAGCATTAAGCACATATCCAATAATGCCTGTAATAGCAAGATGCACTGGATCTACTTTACTAGAGCTCCTGTAATTCTCTAGCAGTACCAATAGGTAGGCAGCCAACATATTGTCACCTCACTTCAAGAAGTAGTACCTCTCAAGGGTGATATTCTCTGGGAGTGATGTTACTATGTTGGCCAAGTTAGTACTGGGAGAGACGGTCACCACCGTCACTGGAGTGCCTTTCCTGGGGGACACGGCTTCCTGGAGGGACCCAGGTCAACACGGTGGTGAGTAAATGTTGAAGAGGTAGGTTGGGTTGGAAGGATTCTGTGTTCTTCATGTAGCATACCAAATTCTGCTCTTGTGCCAGTGTAAAGTCTATCAGTGTGATATCTACTCAGAAGAGCTTCATAGCAACATTCAAAATATGCAGTAATATAAAAATCAGGAAACTAATAAAGATACCTAGATAAAGATATTTATTTTAATGGCCTTAGAATATTGGGGTAAATAAAACTGAGTTGTTATGTAGGAATCTTAATTCTTTTACATGTTCTTCACATTTTCTCTCTTTTTTCTCTTTCTCTCTTTCGCTCTGTTTGTTAACATTTACTTGTTATTATTGTACGTTGCTTGCGACTTGTGTATGTTACAGAGTGTCACATTTTATTCTGTGAAGTTTTTCTCCAATTCCCATCAACCTGAGCTCCATGTTGGGCAGCCGAGGAGATTACAATACAGTTCTTTAATGCAAAGAACAAGGAATGTCACAGACTATAGGTAACTTCACTGAGCTTGTGACACAAAACCTGATGCGAGGTATTAATGCAAAGAGTAAGTACTTGGTATGAAAATAGAGCTACTTAGTTAAATTACTCTCTTTTTTTTTTCAGATAGTCTGCATGAGAAAAATTAATTTTCATTACTCTCCAGCAGAAAAAGCTCCCAAACCTACCAATTCAGGATTTTTGTCACTGCCATTTTGAAAACCAGTGGTGCCCATGCTGACACATAATTGTTCGTTTTCAAAGGCTTAAATACATGTTTTCTATGCTGTTCTTCTCTATGCTATACTTCCTTCCATACACTCCAAGTCATAATTTCATAATTTCATCATCCTTTGTCTGTGGTTTAATATATCTTCTCCATAATTCTTTTTCTAATTTAATATAGTTATATCCCTTTTACTCTAAGGACCTGATTTAACAACAACGAAAATAAGCCCCTACCCATGGGATCCACATTTCTTAATCCTGCATGAGGCTCTGGAGCCTATAAAAATTGATTTCTGTAGCCAAAGATGGTTTGGCACAGAAGCATAATTTTTACTTTGCTGAATGATGTACTGAGCAAAGTATTTTGTTTACAATCTCTCCCATTTACCCCCCAAAACTATGTTAAAATAACAATAAAAAATAGCTGATGGGCATTTCTGAACATTTTCTAGAGAGATAGCATGGACTTTATTTCTTACTTTTAATTCTCAGAAAATTCAATATTAACTCAGAAATCACTATAGCCATGTACCAACTCAAGAAAAGCATATTTTTCTCAGTGTGAAGTTCCTTTACTACCTGATTTGTTATTATGCTCTGACCCTCTCTTAATCAGTGAAGAAGCACAGCAGAGTTTAGATGGAGTCTATCATAAAATTGAGTGATTTAGAGTGATGCAATTGATGATTGGCCAATGAATATTAATGGGCAGCAAACACTATCTAGGCAACTAAAACAGAAACAACTTGCTAACAGGAGTGAAATTTGAATTAAAGAGACTCAAGAGAGTTGGGAATTTAACTGTAAATATTTCCTTTCCAAGCAACATCTCAGAGAGAAATCATTGAATCATAGAATCATGTAGGCTGGAAAAGACCTTCAATATCATCAAATCCAACCATCAACCCAACACTGCCAAGTCCACCACTAAACCATGGCCCTAAGTGCCACATCTACATGGTTTTTAAATATCCCCAGGGATGGAGATTCATCTACTTCCCTGGACAGCCTGTTTCAATACTGGACAACCCTTTTGGTGAAGAAATATTTCCCAATATCTAATTTAAACCTCCCCTGGCACACACTTGAGGCCTTTTCCTTGTGTCCTATTGCTTGTTGCTTGTTACCTGTCTACAACCTCCTTTCAGGTGTTTTTAGATATCAACAAGGCCTCCTCTGAGCCTCCTTTTCTCCAGGCTAAACACCCTCAGCTCCGTCAGCTGCTTTTCACCAGACTTGTGCTCCAGACCCTTCCCCAGCTTTGTTGTCCTTCTCTGGACACACTTCAGCACCTCAATGTCTTTGTTGTCGTAAGGGGCCCAGAACTGGGCACAGGACTCAAGGTGTGGCCTCACCAGTGCTGAGTACAAGTGGTCCTGCTGGCCACACTATTCCTGATACAAGCCAAGATGCCATTGGTCTTCTTGGCCACCTGGGCTCACTGGTGGCTCATGTTCAGCCAGCTGTCAAACAGCATCCCCAGGTCCTTTTCCACCAGGCAGCTTTCCAGTCACTCTTCCTGCAGCCTGTGGCGCTGTCTGGGGTTGTTTTGACCCAAGGGCAGGACCCAGCAGGCCTTGTTGAACTTCATCCAATTGGCCTTGGCCCATCAATCCAACCTGTCCAGATCCCTCTGCAGAGTCATCCTACCCTCCAGCAGATCAGCACTTCAGCTTGATGTTGTCTGCAGACTAACTGAGGATGCCCTTGGTCCCTCATCCAGATCATTGATAAAGATATTGAACAGGACTGGCCTCAACACTGAGCCCTGGCAAACACCACCAGTGACCAGCCACCAACTCGATATAACTTCATTAACCACCACTTTCTGGGCCCAGCCATTCAGCTAGATTTTTACCCAGCAAAGACTGCACCTGTCTAAGTCACAAGCAGCCAGTTTCTCTAGGAGAACACTGTGGAAAACCTCTGCCTCCTCCACTGAGTCACCTTGTCATAGAAGGAGATGAGGTTGGTCAATCAGTATCTACCCTTCCTAAACCCATATTGGCTCAGCCTGATCCCCTGGTTGTCCTGCACTTGCCACAACATGATGGCACTCAGGGATGATCTGCTCCATGACCTTCCCGGGCACTGAGGTCAGGCTGACAGGCCTGTAATTCCCCAGATCTTTCTTCTGGCCATTCTTGTAGCTAGGCATCACATTTTCCAACTTTTAGTGAGCCAAGAATGATGACAAATGATGGAAAGTGGGCCAGTGAGCACTTCCATGAGCTCCCTCAGTACCCTTGGCTGGATCCCACACAGCCCCACAGACTTGTGTGTGTCAAAGTAGTGTAGCAGGTCACCTACCATTTCCCCTTGCAATATGGGGGCTTCATTCTACTCCGTCTTCCAGCTCACGGACTGGTACTCAGAGAACAACTGGTCTTAACTATTAAAGACTGAGGCAAAGGCGGCATTACGTAGCTCATCCTTTGTCACTATGTTTCTCCCCCCACCCAATAAAGGATGGAGAGTCTCCTTAACCTTTCTTTTGTTGCTAGTGTATTTATAGGAAATATTTTTTATTGTCTTTTATGGCACTGGCCAGATTAAGTTCTAGTTGGGCTTTCGCCCTTCTATTTTTCTCCCTGCACAACCTCACGACATCCCTGTAGTCCTCCTGAGCTGCTTGCCCCTTCTTCCAAAGGTGATAAACTCACATTTCTTTCCTGAGTTCCAGCCAAAGCTCTCTGTTCAGCCAGGCTGGTCTTCTTTCACCAGCTCCTCTCTTGGCACCTGGGGACAGCCTGCTCCTGCACCTTTAGGATTTCCTTACTGATTTTTTGCCCTTCAGGATTGCCTGCCAAGGTACTCGGTCAACCAGTCTCCTAAACAGGCCAAAGTCTGGCCCTGTAAGTCCAAGGTAGCACCAAGTCAGCACCAAGTTCTGCTGACCCTCCTTCTTACTCTCCAAGAATCAAAAACTCTTTCATTTCGTGATTGCTATGCCCAAGATGGCCTCCAACCATCACATCACCCACAAGTTTTTCTCTGTTCACAAACAACAGGTCCAGTGGGGTAACTTCCCTAGTTGGCTGACTAGGCAGGTGAAATCTAGGGATATAAAGCCAATGGATATTTTCAGATGACAAGCAGCTCTTAACTTCTCCACAAATCAAAGTTAAATATCTTTGAATACTTGGATTCATACTCTTAACTTCATAATCATTTGCTTAGCACAAGAGGTATTAGGCAAAAGTGATGCTGCAAAACTAGGATACAAAAAGGAATGTAAAATCCTTGCTTTTTTTTTTTTTTTTTTTAGAATAAAGGCATATGAAAAATCTGTTCTTCAGCAGCCTCAGTGCTGCTCAACTTCCCACTTCCAGCTAATAGGCTTGTAGCTAAGAAAAGCTAGAGCACACCTCTGCTCCTATAGCTTTCTGTCACTAGCCCTAGAGCCAGGGAAAGCCATCATACCAAAAAGAATTTCCCATTGCCAGCATAATATGACACAGTACCAGCCCTTTTACGCCACCAGAAAAGCGTGAGAGGACTGAAAAACAGAAGAGTAATTAACTCAGTGGACAACATACCAATTCTTTCTTTAGAGATCCAGTTGGATTAAAGGTCTCTGTTGTTAGGGACCTTGTGGAGATCCTTCTTTGTAAGACATTTCAGGCAGCTACTGTGTGTGCTAGGGTTACCAACAGGTTTAAAATGAGCAAATGAAAATGACCCTCAAGTTCTGAATGAGAACCAAAGGACACTCTCAACTGATCAGAAGTGGCACTAGCCACAGACAGTAATCCTAGGTTTGGGATCAGGACTATAAGAGCACAGTTGAGATCTAGACAAGCTTAATTTTTAGGTGTACATGGAGCTGTGGTGTGGAATGTAACTTTACTCAGACGAGGTTTCCCCAGTAGCAACATCTTCATCTCTCAAGCAACTTACCTTCTCAGTTCTGGCCCTTCTTTGCACTCAGTTGCTCCTGCCTCCTTCCTGCCAGTCAACCCCTTACCTTATAACAGGGCTGCAGAGCCCTGAAGTCACTTGAGCCTTTGTGGAATGGCAAATGGCTGCTCAGGGAAGCTGTAGGTACTCAAGCTGTGTCCTTGTCTCTTTCAATCTTTAAACAAGGGTAGCTGGGAGAAAGATAGTCTCTGTTCTTCTGGAGGAGATTGTCAGTGACCTAATGTAACCAAAAAAACAGTACTGTGTCTCTTAATTGCTGTGTTTCTGATCTAGGGCTGAGAAGACCTCATCTTCTTTAGCATAATGTGAAAGAATCTGTCGCGGCCCACGTAGTCTGACACTGACTCATAGGTACATGGGTACCATGCTATGAACTGTGGGGTTTCTCTCAGCCCTGTTTCAGTCAAACCTGCAACCCCCAAGAGGAAGCAGTGTGAATTGCGACCATCCCTGGCCCTCACCTCATTTCTGAAGATATCTGAAGTGAGAAGGGTAGATCAGGAACTTGTTTCTTAGCAGCAGTTGGAGAATGGCAGTGTCTGCTTAAGGGAAGAGGACTGGGGTGACTTTCCCAGTGCAAGAGCCATTTCTGTACTAGTGCCACATTTCCAAGCATAGATTGAGGTAATAAGTATATCATTGATACTCTGGACATAAGATGCAGTTCAAATAGCTGGAGATTCAGTGCCAGACCCGAGCTTATAATCAAAACTAGCAACACTGGTAAAGCCACTATGACAGTTTGCAAACAATTGCAAAAAATTTGCAAAAAAACTACAAGAGGGATGAGCCATGCAGCAGCAGGTACCCGGGCAGTCTCTACTGTGCTTCTCCACAATCAGCAAAGTATACTAATGCCAAATCCAGCAGTTCTCCTAAGTTTTGCTTGGAAACGCCCAAGGTATTTGGGTGTGCAGACAGATAGAGATAGCAGATGGAGATGGATGAGACAGGAAAAAAAACCAAGCAGAAGCCACACAAACAAGGTAGTTGAGAAACAAACTACTCACCTGGGAAATATGCTGACTACTTTCTTTAGCCTCTCAGCCAAATCTCTGCAGGAGAATGTTTAAAGTTGGTGCAGTTAACTAGGTATTCACAGATTGGACAATTAGGGAGATAAGGTGCCAAGCTGAGAGTCAGAAAATTTTGTTGTAAATAACCTCTTACATAGCAGTAGGTAAGTCACTTCACTGTATGACAGTTTTACCCATCTGTAAAACAGAGGTGATAATATTGACTTTCTTCATGGAACAGAACCTAAAGAACAAAAAATGCTGTACAAGCCTAATTCAGATTCAGCTAGGGGGGATGGCAAGACTCGTGTGAATTTGGCAGGCCAGAATGAAGCCTTAGAATCTTTAAGCACCTAGAAGTAGCTGTCATTAGTATAACTGGACTGGTAGCCACCAGACAGCAATCGTTGCAGTAGGTTTGCTTCAACTGGAGTTCTCTCAAAGACAAGGTCAGTCTTGGAAAAAACAAACATGCAAATGGAAACTTGAGAAATCAAACTAAAATAACATAATTCCATTCAATCTTTATACCTTCTTCCTAAAGTTCAGCTCGTAGATCTGCTAATGAAAACAATGAGGACTTCTCATTGGATTGATGACATCAGAGATGTTTTCTTTATTCCCATAACAGACTAATCACATATTAAATACCAAGTGATTGTCGTGTCCTGTCTCCAGGGAATTAGGTGCTGCAGCCAGTGGTTTGGAACACAGCCACTCTAATTAACACTTACTTATATACACCAGCAATAGATGCAGTCTTCTGTGCTGGCAATTTCTCTACTTCCTAAATATTTAGCCAAATTGTCATTATGGATTAGCATTGTTATCCAGAATGTGAATCCTAAGGCATGGCCCATGCATGTAATGTTCAAGGGACATTAGTAGAATAGTTCAGCAATTTTTCCGCATCTCCAGCTACTCTGTTCTCTTCCTCTTGAATAGAAGTAAAATAACAAAGCTGTGGATTTTTAACAAGCACAGAGAAAAATTCATCAATGTGAAGGGACCCTGAGGGGGCTGCAAGAGCAAGTTCCAGCTCGAGTTACTAGAGATTTATAATGCAATTTAAGAAATTAATTCAAAGAAGGTCAATATTCTTGCCACTCAAGCACAACAGAGCCTGCAAGCTGCTTCCAAAAGGATCAATGGCTGTTACCAGTGAGCAGCCTGACCCACAACCACTCTGCTCAGAAAGGTTTTGAGCTCCTGAAATGGACCAATTCCCCGTCCATCACTAACAATTTAGTTTGCAAACCTGGGCTCAGGAGTAGCAATGGGTGTCTCAAAGATTTCAGTGTAGAGCTCTGCTGACACAGCTGCCTCCCTCATTTCAGGATTAGAGCCATGAGCTTGTAGCAGTAGAGGCTTATGAAGCAGCCCAGTTCTTTGCTCATCCCCAAGAGGACTGCGGCTCTCCCCAAACACAGTTAAGTGATTTTTAAATCAACGGCTCAGTACCTGCAATGTCACGGTTACTATGGCAGCTGTACCAAGTTTTTGTGCAGAGTGGTATTAAATAGCAGTGAGTTTTATAAACAGAAAGGAATTGCAGCTCTGTGGAACCTCACAACTTTAGAATCATATTGAAATTAGTGTCCACAAGTATTAAAATGCACCTATAGCTTTCGTCCTTTTTTTTAACGTATTGAGAGACCTAATTATTTTGTTGCTCACAAAACATCACTACCTCCCTCTCTGGGGAAATAACTGGCTGATTCTGCATAGAGAAAAAAAAGAGGCAGAGGTGAGATCTGCAGAAAAGGCTGTTTATGTTGTGACAAGCCAGTGACATTTAAATAGAAAATAAAGGCATAGAATGCAATTACTAGTGCGTGATATACATGTGTGTGTGTGAGTGTGCATGTCTGTGTGCGAAGCAACAAATATAACTTGAAAACACTTTTGCCTTCTACTCATGTATGTTGTCCATCAGAAGATCAGAATCATCTCTCCAAACCCTACCTAATGTTTTTTTTCCCTTGGGCTTGTTTGATTACTTGGCTTCGAAATAATTGAAAAATAAATGAAAGTATTATGTAGCACTCAGAACAAGCTAGTATGTGAATCTAGAAGTGGCACTGAAATTAAGTCTATCTGTTAAGTTTGTCTTTCCTTAAAGACTTGCAGAATCACCCATTGCCTTACAGTGTCTAGGTAATAAGCATTGTGCAACCGAGGTGTAGGATGCTGCCAGTACCACTCAGTTAACATATCTCAGCATTTGTGGAGCTTCAGAAAGCACATTTTGACTGTTTTTCCTCCCTTCAACCAAAATACTCATATCGAGCTGTGCCATATTTCGAGTATATTCTCAATACACTAATTTGCACTTTAAAGCCCTAAAACAAATACTCCACTAAACAGCACTTTGTGTTATAAATGTAAAATCAGTCACACAGAGAAAACATGATTCTCAGTCTATCCTCATGGGAATGCGTGGAGCAAGGTGGGAAAATCTGACAACCTATTTTTATCACTTACAGCCAAGAGTAAATTTTACTCTATCTAGTTTCCAAATTCATGGCCTGCTGTAGTGTTTTCTGTATGTAGTGTCCTGTGCTGGCATTGCAAATATCGTATGTGTTTCAGAGGAGAACATCAGAAAATGGATTGTTTTTTCTTAAATCCACGTTCTGCTGTTGTATTTCCATATGTAACATACTCTGTGTGTCTAAAATGTGTAGAGCCATTCTGCATGACTGATACTGGAAATGCTATAGAACCATCTCGGTAAATTTTGGGGAGGGGAAGAGCAGGAACTTCCCCCTCAGTAATACTGCACACGGGCATAAATCAGCACAAACAGAATATACTCAAATTCTAAAACACAACTCACAGTCCACTGCCTCTCCAGAGTTCTGAGTGACAGTAGGCTCCATGACAAACCAGTCATTCATGCACCATCTGACGTCATGCGAAAACATAATCTGATTTCTAACCGCAGTCTTCTGCTCGCAGGACTAGGAACCAATGCACGCCCGTTTCTGAAAGTGCCCCTCTGTGCGGATGTACAGGTGGCTGCTGTTACCCCTAACGTGATCACTTTTTGTTTCTCCTCCCACTTTAACAGACTTTATTTTATTTTGGTGCAGTGCACACGAACGCAGTGTCTAGGACAGATGTGCTACCTTTTATAGTGTCGCTATAGAAGTCTTTAGCTGTGAACCCTTAATTTGCAGCTGGAACTCTAATAAACAGTGCATAGTGTTTCAATAGCCTTCTGCTTATATGTTTGAAGATTCGAAACTGAATGGTGAGGTGGCCAAGGCGGCGCTGGCAAACGAAGACTGTCCCCACATAGACCAGGCTATTACGCCTGATGAGGGCCTGCCCTTTACGCGCTCTGGCACTCGGGAGAGATATGGACCCTGCTTCCTCTTATCAACCGGGGAATATCCCTGCCCGCCTGATGGAGGAATAAGAAAGGGTATGTAGCTGGGGTCCTGTGACCATGTAGTTAGCAACCATTTTAAATAAATAAGAGAAAGTCAGCTGTAGCTGTAGCACGCGATAGTGCGCTTGCTGTAGAGATGCACGTTTGGGCTGGAAACCACCACCTGATGTCTGCATTTGGAGTTTCTAACCTATTTCTTTCAGAAAGAAAAGCCTGAGGAGCTGTAACTACCCCATGCAGCTATGCTAGGCAGTCGAGTCTTCCACCCCAGCTGGTGCAGTAAGCTTTAGTGGAGGATGCTCTACTATGCCCTTAAATTAGCCCGTCCTCTAAGGAGAGACCAATTAACATTTCATAGCAATGAAGGTTTGCCACTTGGAAAGCTCACAAATCTTACCAGACTCTGAGGAGCACAGACTTGGAGGTGGCTGACAGAAGAGATAAAACACAAAAGCAAAACATCCTCAAGAAATGTGAAATGATTATTCGGCTACCTTAACAGAGCACTAAAACAAAGTATTTGGGTATTCATAACTGCTTAGTTCAACAGAGAGGAAAGCATGAGCATCTGTTGGCACAGGTGTCTTACAATTGGAAAATAATCCATCTAAAATAAATAATAAATTCATAAATAAATCATTATTAGTTAGTTTCTCAGACTTCTGACAGCTACAAAAATCTCAGAAGTAACTTCATTTTAGTTTGCTAATGGTCAGAATAATCTATTTAGCAACAGAAGTCAAATCATAAGAAAAAACCCTTCCCTTCTTAAAATAGGCTGTTGTGTTTAAATAATGTAATGTGAGGAAACCATGCAAACCAAAATTAGAGTTACATCTATATGCATCAAAGTTGATAAGGAACAGGAAATTTGGAAATTTCTCTCTTCAAATCAGTGTTTACCACTGGTGTACTGTATATAGTATATGATATAGTCAATATTTTAAAACTGCAAAGATTGTATGATGTAACCATACACTGAGTATGGAGTATAGAATTCCCATGTGCCATTTTATGATGGGCAATAGTTATAGTAAATGCCAGTTATAGATAGTGTATGTATTTATAAGTTTAAAGCTCATCATCAACAGATATAGTAGGACCACAAGACTTTCATATGAAAGTATATCCTCTAAAATTTACCTTTGTAGCAAAGCATTTTACTTGATTCTGTATTGGATAAGCATTGGCCATGTTCATTCAGCCTGGGCGAGTTCAGGTGGTTCCAGTGGATCAGGGGAACACTCCAAATGGCACATCCTTTGGGATGGGGAATGTATGGTTTTCACGATGCACTGCAACCGCCTCTCGTTACTGAATGAAACAGAGGCTGGTTGGCTAAAGAGTAATATACGTCAGCATATTGTTGGCCTGTTTGAAACACGTTGAGAGCATCTTAATTGTTGTTCCAACAGAATTTCATCCATAGTTTGTGCAACTCTCTGTACACTTGCTGAGCTGTTTACGTGCACGTCTGAAAAAGAAGCGGGGGGGGGGGAGAGAGGGAGGGAAACAATGCATGCAATTTTTGGTTTATTTTTCTTTTTTTTTTTAATGCTGAGAACAAAGGAGTAGTATCTCTATAGCAACAAAATAAATTCTATGCTGCCTTTTCCCCCTCCTGCCCCCAAAGATGCCAGAAACCTTAATTTTGCCTGAAGTAAAAATGCATGAAGTGGAAGGGAGAAGTATGTGTGAGTGTATGACGGAGACATAGAAAATCCCTCCCACTGACTCTTCTGTTTTTTAGGGTACAACCATGTTGCTGCCTATAGGATCAATTACATAGCCTGACCATCCTTGAGAAATGATGATTTTTTTTTTAAATATATATATTTTAAACTTGTTCCGTATTTCAACGGCCTTCTGAGTCACGTTGCAAGCGATACTACTCTCGGCATGTCTGTGCATGCAGATGCTATTGAACTGGCTACAATGTTGACCTCATTCTTAGTCCATTCTGTCATTGATCCAATGCTGTACTTTGCATTTTTCTTTTAAATGAAGGTTACGAAATGTCACGGAGCCTTAACAGCATAGCTGGCATAAGTGGAAAAGCGATAGGATTATCCTCAGTGTCTGCGCCCTACAGCTCTCCTAGTCCAGTGAGACGTTCTTGGTCTCCCATCCCATCTATTTTGTAGCATGGATCAGTAGCAGAGAATGGTCTAAAAAGCTTTATTTTCAATTAGCCTATGCCATGTTGCATATAGTCCAGGTGACTAAGTCTGAAGATGCAATGTCTCACAGTAGCACCTGCTGGAAACGGTGTTACTACTGATGCTAGGTGACAACACTCCTAAATAGCACTCAGATGACATAGGCAGGCATTGCCGTAGTACTGGTGGGCCATACGTGCTGCATGGTATCAGTACATAGGATGAAGGGTAGATGCACCAGATAGTTTCCTTCCTGGTGCATCCTGCTAGTATGTGCTTATTTTGGCTAATGGTGGATCTACTGGCTCTGTATGGAATGGGTTAGGCATTTAGTCGATGCTGAAACATGCCAACGATGGAAGATTTTGCTTTTCTCAGGATATTTTTGAGCCATAGGAACCCTGCAGGAGTTTGAGCAAACAAGCACAGTAGGATGAAACTTTGCATGGGCACCTATTTTAAGCTGAAAGCAATACTCAGACACACTGTAGAGAGGTCTCAGTCTGGCTGACTGCATGGAAAAAAAAAAATCCTGTTGAAGAAGAATATGGCTGCCTCTGCATGTAGCTATCTCACCTTTTCCTCCTTCCTTTAAAACTAAGATGCCGAGCTTGATGTGAAAAGCACAGGGAAGAAGCTCAAGTACTGATTGTATTCTTTACATGCAGATCTTTGCAAAGAAAGTCCAGTCATTGCTAAATATATGCCAACAGAGGCAGTCAGAGTGACCTGACAAGGCAAGATGGAGATGAACATTGATGGCTAATAAACATCTGTGTGGAACTGTGCAGGCATAGAAGACCTTCTCATTTGGACAAAGTTAACTCGCTCCATGCAGGTTTTATGGATGATTCTTCATGGTTCTGGAGTTGTACTAGAGATGCAGGCTTTTTCTACGGCCAAAATGTAACAAAACTGTAGAAGATCTTTTTTTTTTTTAATCTATTTTTTTGTTCCATAGCATGAATTGCATGAAGACAAAAATGAAAATGAAAAAAAAAAACAACAAAAAAAAACAAAACAAACAAAAAACCCCAAAACAACACACACACAAGAAACACTGCAAATGTATGATTAAGAAGAAAAAAAAAAGCAAAGTTATATATTTTCTTTCAAAGCTCTTTACTTTTACATACATTGTTGTAGCCAAAATGTAAAACATTATAAAACTGTACATTTCTTTGCTATGGATCGCTTCTTTTTGTATACAAGATACAGAGTAATGGTTTTAAAAAGTGCAATCAGGCAGTCATCGGTCATATTGACCACGCCTTCACAGTTCATCACACCGACATGGAAATCAAGAACTTTTAATCCAACTAGAAGTGTATAAAAATAAGAAAAACTTTTTCCTGTCTGTTTTTGTTGGCATGCTTGTGACACATGGGACCTTCCATCGGACCTGACAGTAACAGCTGGGTAATTTTCCAGCTCTGGTTATGTTGTATTTTATTGATGTATAGATCCGTAAAGACCCTTCATAAATTGTTCATATTAAGTAACCAGTATGAATTTTAAACAAAAGAGGTGTTATTTTAAAACTGGGACTTATAGTACAAAATCAGGAAAATACTCAAGTATAAATGGTCTCAAAGTTTAAGAAACAAGACAACAGCATTGTATGCAATTTAGTACTGAGTAAAATGCATGCACAATGTTATGCAAAACAATTCTAGCATGAAAATAAATTTTGTATCATGGTTTCAGTGCCTGCTGTATAGTGTAAAGGGGAATCCTTTTCTGAAGCAATCAGGGGTTTCCAGAGACTTGCTTCTAAAATCTTGAATAAATACAGTGTTCTCAACAGAAATGTAGGAGAAAAGCTTGGTATTGCTTTGGTTCTACAATGCTAATTTTGATTAGTAGATAATAAATGAAGCCTGCAAACACTTGATACAACTGATGTCTAAAGAATTCGCACCATTAGTAATTTTACAAGGGAAGATTAAAAAACCCTATAATTATCTAGGTATCTTCCTTTTCCCTCCCCAACAATAATAAATGTTTGTCTTTTTAGCTGATTAAATGAATTCAGTTTTTCTTACTTCTTTGGGCCCCGTCCTTCACTTGTTCTTCACTGAGCCACAACAGTCCACCTGACACGAAACTGAAAGAAATCCAGGTGTCTGAGTTGCACTTGATTTGCCACACAAAACATGCACCAGTAAGAACTGAGAAACACAGTGGGATTAAATTTCATTTTAGATGCTACAAATGACAACTATGGACCATGTATCAGCAGTGTTCTAGTTGGTTGAGCATTTTTGGTACAGTACTTCTGTGAAGGAAGGATACACACCTTTATCCTCATGTGAGGAACTTCAGAAGAGCTGACAACCTTCTAGGCAAGCCACAGCATCTGCAACTGCTGATGAGAATGGGAACGTAAAGGAATAGTATTCCTACGGTCTGGAGGAAGTACAGATTAAACGCACAAAAACCCAGAAGAAACACTCATGGCTCTGGTAAGTGATAAATTATAAGCAACAAAATCAACTGCAGCTGGATCTTGTCTTCACAAAATTCTACTCCAAAAGAAAAAACAAGCAAGACCTCAAGTTGTATTTTAGGACTAGAAGAAAGGCTGATAATCTGAATTTGTACATAATTAGAACAGTCCTTTGTAGTCCTTGATAAAGCATTATGTACTTGATTTCTACTTCAGTTTCTCCCAAGAACTACTTTTCTCACACTGTTACTATGCTGTCATTCTCAGAAGATAAATTTCTTACCTCCAGAGGTAGATCCAGGTTCATCCAGGATTTGCCTAATGAACATCTTTTCCTCTTACAATGTATTAAGAATCCAGAAATAGATTTATCTGCCCCATTTTTTTATTTAACACTAGCTCAAGGGCCCAGTGTGAAGGTAGCTCAATTCTCCATTACTATAAGGAATATTAACAATTCAGTCCTGTAAATCCCATGTAGGTCTTCCACCGCACTTTGCATATACCTGAGCCTTAGCTAACAGGTTGGGTACAACTGTCATTCTCTGCTGCTTTTTACATCTACCAGTCCTGTTTTCATTTAGGTCCATTTAGGTCCTATCTGCTCGTTCTGATTTGAGGTAACCGTGTCTTTTGGAGGACTTTCATAAACCACTCACAAACAGAACAGCACTTACCATCCACTGTCCTTCAGGAGACGCCCTAAAGCTTAAGGTCTGTCTAACCCCAGAGTTCTCCTTGCACAACAGTGGCAGCTCTGACAACACAGGGAAAGAGGGAGACAAGAAAACTGGAAAATATCAGAAGCTATTGCATTGAATCCTGACTGAATCTTAAGAGAAATTTACCACATCATCCCAGTTGCTTCACAGTTAAGGAGCTTTTGCTGGGGTATTATTAAAACATTAATTCCTTCAAGCCTGTCGCCTTCCCCGACAGGACATATATATCTTTATTAAAGCATTAAAACTATACATGTGGGTAGATTCTGACTACAGGCTTTCAATAATGCCACCAACTACTTCTGACTTCACGTCACTGTTAAGTAAGAACAGAAGTATGTTCTGCAGTTCAGTTACACTCTGTTTCCTGCTGGAAATGAAATCTGTGTTTCCTTCTCTGTAAACTCAGCTTTCGGCATTGAACTCCCAGCTATAAGACCCAATGCTGGTCCCTCATCTGAACCCACTGGCAATTAGTGGCTTATCACTTGCTAACATTGAAAGCACGGCTCAACCACACCTTCTATACATACAGCTTTTCCTCTGAGTACATGAGGACTCACTTTTTCTGGACCAACCTGGTGTGTCTCCACAATTACAATTTCAGATAGAATAAATTTCTGAGGGTTCTGTTCTCTCAAAAAAAAAAAAATCTAGCTAATACCGTTGTGATAACAGTCAGTGCAGCAGTCATTAATCTGGATAAAGTGATTTTTCACCTAAATTGCCTTCTCTCTTCTTAAAGTTTCAGCGCCAAAAAGAAAATACTTCACTGAAACAAATGGCTGCTAGGACAAATGAGCAGACTGAAATACAGAAGAGAGCAAGCAGGGCTAAGGCAAGGGCATTCAGAAAGGAAATGAGCACAGAGCTGCTTACAAAAAAAGATGTCCTGAAGAAAAAGACAAGTGCAGTTATTACCCTGCCAGTTTGCATATCCCTTTCCTAGTTTCAAAACAAGGCAGCCAACCTCTCTGCTTTCCATATATATCCTGGAAGGAACTTTGTCTCTGAGCTCACACACAAACTACCTTCTCTTCATGAAAACATGCTTAAATTATGCAGGCTATTTTTGGGTCACTCACTTACTTGAGTTTGGGCATAAAATATCTATCTGTTCAGAAGTCCCAAAGCCTCTGCATTCATCTAGGACTGCAGGGTACTCCATTTTTCTCTTAGGGAAATACAAATGTTTATTTGCAATCAAGAACAATATTTGAATTCAAATTGAACTTCAAGTTAGAAAAGGGATCCAGAACTGCACCTCTTGACTTTCTTTATCTGACAAAGCAAATGCTTTAAAACTAAGCAGATTCACATGCCCCCATGGAAAGACATATTCCCTGGCTCAAGTTGGCAAAGTCAGGTTTTCAACCCTCAGCCTTCACTTGAACATTGAAAAAACTTTATGCAAAAGTATAGAGGTCCAAACATCTCCAGGTACCAAATATTAAGAGCGTGTGCTCCAAGGCTTCCACTGTTTTTTCTGCTGCCCATGAAGCACAGGTTAGAGATTCGTCAGGCAGCAAAAGGCAAAGTCTTGCAGTTGTATTAGCTCAGCTGTCACTCTAAGGTACCTGCACAGCTTCTAGATCCCAAAGGGCTTAGCAGGGACGACACAGTCTGTGCAGAGGCTGCTGACTGTGAGTCACACCAGCACAACAGGAGACATGGCTTAAGCCCAAGCAAAGCAGCTCCGCTGGAGCCACGCTTTGCCACGGTGGTGTCAGTGCAAGTGGGTGGCTGGAGAAGAGGCGGCAGTAGCAGAAGTGGGAAATGAGGAGGACACAGGATGGGTTTGGAAAATGGGTTATGCAAGTAGGAGTGATGGAAACAGCAATCAGTAGTGAGGGGGAAAGAAGAGCAAGGAGAGAAGGAAAGAGTGGCAAAAAAATCATCAAAAAGCACTAGCCTAGAAGGTAAAACTTTGGGCTGGGACTCAGGAAATGGGAATTTCATTCTTGACTCCACTGTGGACATGCTGGATTACCTTGGTTGGGGCAATTCAATCTTTTGTGCCTCAGCTTCTGTTTCTATGACATTATCCTTTTTTTAAAGTGTTCTGATGTCAAAAGAGGAAAGGCAGTATTTAAAAAGGAATAGTTATTATAATCTATCTACTCAGAATTAAGGCACCAGAGGAGAGAAGCGTCTCTCCATTATTTGAAAAATGCCATGTTTCCTTGTCTGCAGAAGAGCACAATACTCCTATAGTAATCCCTTTTCTTCTGTGCTTTAAAGCAGAGGATTATTATGGAAAATTATTAAGCACCCACACAGTTAAAATGACAGAGCATTTTCATTACTGATTGGCAACTCCTCTGCTGCCCTAATTTAGGTACCACATGTCTTTATGCATTCAAATCAGTAAAAAACAAAACAAAAGCTAAACTCACTTGACATTTGCAGCCAAAAACTAAAGGCACATCAGAACATTAAAAGTCTCCCAATTCTTGGCCTCTCTTCTAAATACAAAAAAAAAAAGGTAACCCAGAGTCTTATAGCAAAATGTTCACATACACTTAAAAGATTATGATGACCAGGGAGTATGTGAATAATACTGAATTGAAATTCTGCAATTTTGAATCTTGATCCCAAAACCCGCAGACAGAACTCCCCCAAAGACTGCATAGCATCTGAATAACAAGGTGGCCCACAGGCAAAGCAAGCTGCAAACAGATTACAAAGATGGAAATGAATTGAGTGAGAGGCTGGCCAACATGGGAACTGGACTTAGACATGACTCCCTCCCAACCTGCAAAGGCTCACCTGAAAATGAGACGAAATCCGACATGTCACAAAAAAGCCCGAGGAAATTTTGCAAAACAAACGTCACCCCTGCATTTTCTCATCCCCCAGCCAGTTTTCATTCAGGAATAATTACTTTGTTGCTCTTGTTTCCAACCAAGCTGAAAAATATGTTTTCCCAATACTCTAAATTTATGCTTTCTCAGTCTCCCACAAGGAAACGTGGTTCATCCAGGCCATGATTCAAACACAGAGACTGTTTTCACTGTTGCATATTTTCAGTCACATACTCTATTTCGATGTTCTACAGAGGCACTGATGAGTAAAAACTGTCTCTGCATTAAAAACAGGTAAATGCTGAGACAACTGACAAATGAACCTGAATGAAATGCACAAATAGCTCAAGAATGTGCCTGACTTCAGTCCTTCAACATCTAAACGGGTTACAAAGTAACAATGGCTTTACGCATGCAGTTTCTTCAAATTAACTTCAAAGGCACATATGATAAAGACCTCCATTTTCAGTTATATTCATCCAACAGAAGGCCATTTTCTATAAAACCAAAACATTTTAATTCAAGGCTATTAAATAATTCTTTCTAACATGAAGGAAACCAAGTAAGATCAGCACTTACCAGGAAATAAGAATAGAACAAAAGCTAAAAGAAAAAAACAAAGCATGTACTACCACTTTTTTGCATATGTACCAAGATATAAATATGTGAAAAGTTAAAATGTACCAATTATTTTTGTGTTAGCTGGACTTTTCAGCGAATTTGGTGTAAACACCACTTTTCCACTGTGCGCATTTTGAAGTGCAATCAAAACCATACAAGGTGATTCTCTAACCCCAGACTCCATCCATTCCAAGCCTTTGGAAAGCAAGACTTTCGCCTTCTGCTTCAGTATTTTCTTTTTACCTTTACAGGACTTTCACCTGCTCTGAACTATAACCTGGTAGTAAATAGCAGAAGCATGACTCAACTACTGATGAAAAATTCTGGAGTACTTTTCAAGAAAATATCTAGCTAAAAGAAAATGTACAAGATTTGATAAGAGAACACGGGACTTTTTGGTGAAAACATGACATTGCAATTTCAGTGACAAAGATCTGTCATCATCTTGATTTTTAATACAGGAGAAAAGGAACTGGAAGTCCCAAAATTACTTAAGTCTTGTTTAAATCAGATCCAGAGTTCATGAAATTGAATAGAAAAAATAGTAAGTATTTGATTAAATGCTGGACTAGATCACAGGCCTGAGCAAAAAATTTCTGAGACTGGAAGGTGAGGACAAATGTTGCTGTTTCACCTGAGGAGAACTGGAAATTTCAAGATGTGCTATGAAAGAGGAAAAAAATCACCACAATTGCACGGCAATAATTCACATTATTATTAATAAACAGTGGAAGAGGGGGAACAATAACATCCAAGAAACAGAATAGTTTGTCTCTCGTCTCACTCCCACCACACTGACAGGCTGGAATGCTGCTACACCTGTGAGATTACTCAGTCTTCAGGACCTGTATCTTGACTCTGTCTTCCTCCTCCTTTTCCCTGTGTTTTAGCTGACTATGTCAGGCTCTCTATTGACATTCATTTAAATATTTTTCCAGGTCACCTTTCTCCTGTACATTCAAACTGATCTCCTTCATCTGTTTACCATCTTCATCTCTAAGTCTTATAACTCAAAACATGTCATAAAGCACAATGAAATCTTCCCATCCCCCCCAATTTCTCTGTGCTCAAAACATGTAGCTGAACAAAATCTCCTGTCACTCATGCAGAAGTGACCTTTATGATGCTTTATGATGGTTGCAGATGGCAAGAACTAGTTACACACCAACAGGACTGACAATATGCAGAGAGAAAAAGGTCATATAAGAAATGGTGACTGGGCAAACCAGAAGAAAGGCAGGATTCAATTCTTCTTTCAAATGAACACAGTTTGAATACGGGGTTTCTAAGCACAAAAGCATCACGTCACTCAGGCATTCCACACAAAGTCAAATAACATCAGTGACCATCAGGTAGGCCAAAAAATCCTCCAAGATACAGAAATTTCTGTCCAAGTTTCACAACACACATTGTCCTACTGACTTTCTTTAAAATGGAACAGGAGGGTCTTGCGCAGGTGCCCATGGAGGCTGCATGAGTAACAGCGACAGAACTCCCAGGATTTCAAATAACAGAAGAGCTCACAACAGCTTCCTTCTCCCCCCTCCAGCCCAAGAGCCTGAAAGTTCTCTGGACTGAAGGTCAAAAGCTTACAACTTGTTCTCCGTCAAGAATGTCAGTTCACTGGGGGGTTTGCTCATCTTTGAAAAAGTGAGGGGAGAGCAACTGCCCGGACACTTGCTTACCTTGTTCCAGTGTCTTTTTATAAATACATATGTTACAAACCTTGTCAGTTCATTTGCATCTGAACCTGAGCACAGAATGCTTATATAAAAGGTTTGCTTTGTTTATTACAAAAGAGCTGCTCAAAGAACTCTCTATGAACTGCAGAAGCATGGGCATAGCACACTGGCTCTGCATTTTGCCTTGCAGAGACTGACCTTCTCCATCAGGACATCAACAGGTAGCAGTCGTAAGCTCTGGACACCAGCAAAGAAAGTTTTTTTTCCCACTTGATTAGGAGCTTTTCACTATGTGCTCCCTTCCTTACAGAGAAGGCCTTAACTGATTTTGTACAGTGCTTTATTCTGCAAACAAAGCTACTGATATACTAAACAGGGCAGTAATTTCTGAAAAAATGAGCAACAACATGGTTTTGACATTCAACCATGTCCCTTCTAAAAAGAATTCTATTCACTCTTCATACTACAGCAGCATCTAGAAGTCCTGACCAACAGAGCATTCAGTACTTCCCAAAATTTTCCATCTACAGAGGTACAACAAAGGAGAGAAAATGAAGTTCTTGCCTTTCAAAGATTAAGATCAGATGCAGGTCAGCACAAGAAACAAACCCAAGTACTTCTTTCTTTCCTCACCTTATGACCCCAAATCATTCATTGTGTTCCAAAAGTGAGTTCATGTTACAGGTTTGAAAAATTGAAAAACATTTCAAATAACCAACTCACATTTATTTGTTACATGTTGGACTCCTCTGAAATGAACTGCAGCAACAGCACACCCAGTCAAAACACATCCAGCCCAGTAACCCCGATGTAGCGCACGCATACTAGCTGTGATTAATGAAGGAACAGGATTGTTTAGAGGACATGATTACTGAAATGAGGGAATATGTTTATTTGGTACACAGGTTTTGAAGAAAAACAGAAGTAGAAACCTCAGACAGGACTGCCGAAAAAAGCATGAGAAACTGTTCAGTGCATATAGTAGAGATGCTCTGGTATTCTGAAAATGGCACTGCGGACAGCCAATAAATACCAGCTTAGATAAGTTAAAGTACAAGAAGTCACAGTCTCAAACAATATGTTGCCGTGAAGAACCACAACCAATACATGGGTTAAAAAACCCACCTTACAAAAGAAGGCTCGATTTTACACTTTTTGCAGAGGATCCATTTGGTTATTCTTACCAATTCTTTTGGTATCTATAATAGATAAAATCCACTTCATAGTCTGTTCAAGTTTCTCATCCATCAAATGGAAAAATAAAATACCTTTGAAAATGAGGCCATGAACTCTAATTGCTGTAAAACCAAGGGCGAAAAAACACTTGCAGCTCGTATTATCATCACCTTAATTCCTTCCCCTTCATGTGTAAACTGACACATCATTAGAAAGTCTTCCTGTCCTATTTCCCAAGAGCCTTTCTCTGAGTATTTTTTAATTCTGAAAGGCTTCTTCCCTGGCAAGCCTGCTTTAAAAAGTAAACCACTGTTTAGCAACAGTAGGTCTCCTTAAAAGGTGCATTTACCACACAGTAGAACTCTCTATATTTAGAACTTGAAATACATTGAGTACCACAGCAAATGTAAGTATTGTGGGTGGTAAACACCCAGTTTAATAGCATCCAATGTATCTGAGTGAAAAAACCAGTTTTATAAATAGCTTCCAAAATTTTGCTCAGCATAGGCAGCTAATAATATCTGAAGATATTTTATTTTATACTTTTTCATTTCTCCTACCAAAACAAGTGTTAGGCCTACGTTCTCTGTCAAGCACTCACCTGGAACAAGTACTGTGGGCATGCCATGAACAGTAACTCAGCTGGGCTGTGAAACGAAGTGAGAACTAACCTGAAACCATCGGGATTATTTTGGTGTGCCTTTTAGGCTGGAGAACTTGTAAAATCTTTCTGGTTAGATTTTGATGTCTTCCTATTCAAAGGCAGCTGGAAATACAGGAGTTATGTCCGATCAAACTGTTGTTGACAGCTACAGGCGACTTAGGCCCTTTGATAAGAATTTTTAGATCGTTTCCAAGAGCTCTTAAAATTTTTTCTTCCCTAAGCAGTAGCTTCAGAAACTTCAGGTTTGGTTTGCAAGTTAATGATAATTCACACAGATTTGCATCCCTGTAAATCTATAATAAACTGATGCCCGGCACAGAACATCAGAAATACTGCTCCTTTCACAGTTTAATCAAGACAAAGCTAGTTCAAAAGGGTCTCATTTCCCCCTTTTACCAGCCTTCTAAATTATATCACCATTTTTTTTTATCCTAATCTTCTGTTTAAACTGTGTGTATGCATCTATTTATGTTCACTGGTATTTCTTTGTGATACAAACGATTTTCTGAGCTGCTGGGAGCTCACAACTCCAGCAGAAGTTGGCAGGTGCAACATATGCTTATAGTGATGTAAAGATACAATAACAAAAGACCACCTTCTCAGACCATTTCCTCAGACTGAATTTATACACCAATGATAAGTGATTAACAAGTTGGTTTCTTCCCCAAAGACTTCTCAGAAGAATAAGAAGTAAATCTGTCTTCAGTAGTTTTGCTTCAAGGCAAATGTTTGTAATTCTATCTGTGGGTAAGAAAGTCAATTCCTGTGACAAGAACCCATGAAACAATTTTTAAAGTATTATAGTTTTCTATCCATAGTTGTTCCTTTCAGACTTAGAAAAAACATCTGCACTTTCCAACTATTGTGTTAATCATGGGTAATTCTCTTGTAGCTCTTCTGAGCTATGCAACCCAAAGATGTCCACACACATCCATGATGTTATGATTCCAGGTGTGCTAAGTTCAATGTGGAGTTTGACAAAGAGCCATGGAGTGTCCTGCCCCACATCCAATTAATTTTGCATAACTGAGAGCTTTGACTGGCTTCGGGACACAAATATTTGCTTCTGTGCCATCACCGCACATCCCATGTTCGTTCCATCCCCAGGAGAAGCACTGGCCACCTAAAAGAGAAGACAGAAAATACAGAATAAACACCAAAGAAATGTAACAGCTTTGGTTAGTTCTGAGGAGCAGATTAGTCAATTTGTCCTACTTAGGTTCTAAGAAATTCTGCTAAGGTGGGGAAAAATGTTCTGGTTCTCTTGAAAATATAAATAAACACAAATGAATTATTCTCCATCCTGTTCCATATTGTTAACAAAACAAGAGAGATTAAAATAACAAAGGCATTTGAAAATCCCTTAGTAAATACCTGGTTCAGTATTTTTGCAGAGCCCACAGAAATCTCTCCACATTTTAAGAACCCCCCCTGAAATGATGTGAAATGCCTGTCTTTCAAGTTCCCTCTAGTAAGCAAAAGTATCATAAATCAAGCACAGCGACTTTAATAATTCACAGCGTGATCTGCAGGGCTGGGGAACACAGAGTCACAGAGCAGCCAAATTAAATTTCATTCCTAGTTTCAAGTTCACATGTCACCTTTTTCCTTTAAATGCAAGTCTTTGACAGCCTGCCTTACTCTTAATCATCCTACCTCTTATGCTTGCTTTGACATCATTTCACTGCTTTTATTATTCTTATTTTCACTCATTATTATTTATTTTTGCAACATCTACTCTTTTATATCTAAAATAACGAGTCATGTATTATTATTACCCATAGTACTCTTTCTTGAAGCAAAATATGCAGATTTTGTTCTATAAATGGCTGGCATAATAAAAAAAATCCACCAAAGCCCCCTTATTCTGAACTACAAGAGCTATTTCTTCCCTATTTTCTATTCTTTATTTGGCTGACAGAGACTGTGCCTGTGACTTTTTGTAATAAAAAAGAAAGCCATCCTGCCATATAATCATTTTTCTGATGCCACTGGCATTTTTGAAAAACAGTAGGTATTAACAGCATGAAGTATCATTCTGGATTCCAAATAACGAGAAGAAAAGTACCGAAATTCAAAAATCCAATCCCAGTCATAATTTTACTTTTCAGAATTCAGAAACAGATTATTGCAAAGCTAGCAGGACCATCTTTCCTGCAAATCCAGCAATATTTCACTGTCATGTGCTCTCTTTACATTATTAGTATATTGAAGTTCTTCTCTCCTGTAATTAAGTGTAAACATTACTGAAGTCAGATGTAATTAAACAATGACATTTCATTTTCCTGACGTAATTAAACAATGACACTTTATTTTCCTGACAATCTTTAAGTCAATGGAACACAACAAAACACCACTAGAACATCCCAGTAGCCTAGACACATCTCACCTAATACAGCAGCTCTGTTATTCCTGTCTCAGAAGGCACCAGATGTTCCCATGGCTATGCATGCACAATACTGACAGCCCAGCCTATATCCCAAATGCACGTACATGTGCTGCTGAAAAATACCAGAAACTGAATGTGCAACATATACCATTTAAATATCAACAGAACGGCCTACAAGTTAATGGGATTTTTTTTTTTGTAAGGTTCCAGGTAAAAATGTTTATGTAAATATTAAAAAGCAGGAGAAAGACACCCCAAACCCATACTAGGGACACAAACAATTATTCAAGGAAGCTGCACCTGAGAAAAGGCAAATTTTTTTGCACAGTTAATATGTGAACCCTGCAGACTAAGTCCATTTAAGAGTGGGGAAACTTCCAATGGAAAGGGAATATAACATGCCCTTGCATTAATAAGATGAATGTGGTATACTTTTTGTTAATAGATTACCAGCAATTAGTACAAGAACTTGTATGCTTTTATGGAGACTCACTACATCTAACTAAAGGATTTTTTATTTCTTTTTTCATCCTGTCCCATCAGGATAAGAGAGAGGAGACCAAAAAGTTTCTGATCACTTTGTATTACAAACTGCTCAATGAAACATTAATGGTACAATAAATATTCAAAGAAACAGTGCAGTATTAACCTCTCAAACTGATAAAGATATCAAGTGAAGCATCTTTTGAAAAAAGATTATAGAAACATTTACAAGCTAGGAAGCCTCCAGACAAGAACATCTCCCCTAAAATAAGGATCATGGAGTCTTTTCCAGCCTTTACTTCTCCAAGTAGGTAAACAGGCCACCAAAATAGGTTTTTCTGTGTGATTCCAGTGAGCTCCAAGGTTACTGAAATGGGATGAGAGTGAAAACTGGCAAAAGAAAAATTAACTAGGGTTTATGTACGAATGGTCTTATTCAAACATGCCTCATACATCTATGGAGAGCCAGGAAGAAATATGAAGAGATGAAAGGACAGCTGACAGATATGGAATGACAGGCCACAAAAATGTTTCTCATCACCACCAAGTCAGAATCAGGAAAGCTAAAAGGCAGAAAATTTTTATTGTGAAAATAAAAGGTGTACTGTACTACATCTGCATGTAAAAGATTTAGCCGAAAGCGGACAAACAAATATACAAATAGCCAGATGCCTGATTCATGTGAGAGAAAACAGAATTTTCAGGAAACATATCAAGTCCATTTTTTGGCAATAACATATTAACAAAATTTGGAGGAGGGCTGGGCAAAATGACTGCAGTGAAAACGGTCAGGAGGGAACAAGCAGCTCTGTGACCCACTGGCACAGAAACTGAAGTCAACGAAGATCGAAGGTAATGAGGCATCTATTTAAAAAATTACATGGAAGGAATATCTGCAGAGTTAAAGAAAGACCCTAAGGAGATCTAATGGTTAGCCTCTGGAAAAAGGACATCACTTCATGTCAATTTTTTTTTTCTTGCTTGTTTTATTTTTGGTTGCTTCTATTCACAGTTTATTGCTGATAAAAACCTCAACACAGACCAAGCAGCCCTACATGCCTTCACAAGAAAATTCAATTTCTATGTCTGTGCCAGACCTTCCCAGGATGAAAGACCATTAAAATGATGTGTATTAATACAGCTACAAACCACCTCTAACAAAATTTAGCACAAGCACTGTAACATGTTCTCAAACAAAATGGTTTGTGTTTGGTGAGGTGAGGGAAGGTTGCTCTATGTCACTGTTTAAGTGAAACCACGTAAGACATTGCACTCACCTTTTCCCATTTAAAACATAAATAGTCAAGGTACAAATGAAAACCACAGAACTCACATGGATGATCCCAAGGGAATTTCAGTGCATTCACAGTCACACTAATCGAAGTTTAGAGCAATGCTATGCAGAACTTTCCTCCAAACATTAAATATACAAAATATAGGGAGAAAAAGGACCTTAACAAATCTGTTTTGGTCAAACAACACAAGAAGGGACTAGTGCCCTCCTTCTGTCTGCAATAATTATCCAGGTTTTTTTCAAGGTAACTGAAGTGACAATGGCAATATACAAGTTGATTAAACTGCAGAAAAGTATTTCTAGGAAAAATAAAGCTGCATCATAGTGAACAGGATTCTGGAGAAAGTAGAGGATTTAGGGTTGCTCCTCATTGCTGAGCTCTTTGTTCTTCAGATGGAAGAATCAAGGTTAGCAAATAAAGATGCTCTGGGTGAGATTCACTGCACTTAACTTCAGCCATCTAAAAATCAAGCAACTTAGCTACAGATCATTATCCTCTAGTTTTCCACGAGAGCCAATGGGGACATCTACATGTCTCTAACAGGCAATTCATCTTATTCAAACACTGGTGTTAAAATCAAATCTATCTCACTTCAGTGACTATAAAGAGAGACCAAGTGATTGTCCTAGCCTAGGCATATCAGTTTTATGCAGCTGAAGACAGGTTATGTTAAATCATATGCTTACAATCAGTCTGAAGGCAAAGCAAGGAAAACTGGAAACAAGGAAGCTGCAAATATCACTGCAACCTAGCTTCAGGCTACAAACAGTCTGCTTCTAAACCAGCCTGTGCCCTGGAGGCTTATCACTGGAGTCTTCAAAAGATTCTCTTTTCTGTTTCTCCTCTCCTGCTCTTTCAACCACAAAAGCAGAAGTTCGCCTTAAAGACAAGCCAAGTATCTTAAGGCCAAGCCATTCAAGAGAGAGCTTCACATTTTAGGGATCTGTTAAAATGTTTTAGTACAGCTCTATTACATTGGCTCTGTGCTCTTAGCAATGCTTCACAATACCTCAAATTATTATTTCTCTTTAATCTTAAATTAGTGCTACTCTACAGATGGTTATAGACGAAGTTACAGTAGGCAGGAGATCAGCTCAGCGCAAGTCAAAAGACTTTAAACAGCATCAGGGCTGGACCACAGACAAAATTCAGGTGTCTCACCTATCCTCCCTTGACTATTTGAAAGCATTCAAAACCTCACAAAGAACAGTGTCACACTACACAGAAGGAAAGATTTAGACCATATTTCTCCCAAGGAGTTGTAAAACACAAATGAATAAATTTTCTTTTTTTTTTTTTTTTTTTTTAAGGCCATCTAGTGGTTCAGAGTGTCAGGTAAAATAAAAGGAAAGAAATATCCCTCTAAACTTTTGTGGTTTTGATAGCAACAACTCTGTCATTAGTGCAAAAGATCTGCAGATTCTTAGAATATAAGAAACAGGATTGATATCAATTGTTTTCTGAAGAAAAAATATGGAAACGTATTAGTAACTAAAAGGGAAGTCTAAGCATTCTACAAAATCTTATTAAAGGCAAAGCCTGGTAAGTGGAATGTATGATGACATCATCACAAGACACGATATGGTACCTCCAAAACTCAAAAATAACTATGAGATTCATAGAGTTGATTTTTATTATGGAGCCACATTTTCAAGGACCAAGCTGTTACGTGCTCTAGGCAGCCCATCGAGTTGCTGGTGGAGTTGTTCAGGACCAAAACTCTCAGGAATGTGTGTCTGGCTTTAAATTGAGTAAGCTTGATAAAAATCAGATGCATTGCAGTGCTAACACAACACAAAGATAAGAAAAACCACACATTTTTGATATTACGTACAAAGTTATGGTGCTAAAGACATGCTGATTTCAAAGTTAGCCTCTGGTCAACAATCTGCCCTCACTCTACATGAGTAGCTTCTCCCCAGGCAGTGGACCCAGACCACTCAGTCCCCTCCACAGTTGTCATTTTACACAGGTGAAAAATCACGTGACTGTGATTCATCCTGGTATCTGGAAAGAACAACTTTCAACGTCCTCAAACACCTAATCATAAGAAATGTACGAAGCTTGCACTACATGGAGGCCTCTGACTTGGTGCTCTAAACTAATATCTTATGTGAATTATTATTTTTTCCCAGCAGAAGCACTGTTTTGTTAGTTGGACCTTCTCTCTGCCTATACTTGTATCTTGTGTAATACAGCAGGGACTTCAAACTGGGTCAGGGCCTCAAGGCCAACTGTCAAAATATCCAATTATAATCCATAACTACCTATTGAAGAGAGTCAGAAAATCGACTTGAGAATACAAGATGCCTAGTATGGCTTAGGCATGTGCAGTACTTCAAAATGGAGCAACAAGGCTATACATATCCTTTGCAATTACTTTCAGTTGGGAAAGTCTAATTTCTAGTTTGTTCTTCAATATCAGTGTCTATCCCACAAACTGCAAACAGAAGAGCAGCACAGAGCACATCTAATCTCTTCTGTTCTCATTTCCATAGCATATGAATAGCTGAGAGTTACAAAACGGGAAGGGGAAGGAATCGTGTGTATTATAATTTCCAAGCGCACAGCGAAGGGCCATGTAGCACATCTGGCACAGCCTGAAAGCTGTATATGGAGGAGTCCCACATAAGCAATGCAGAGAATTAGAGGAAGATGCAGTAAGAATGGCACTTAGCAAAAAAAGCCATAGCAGATTCGTGCAAACATGCTGAGCATTTTCCTGTGCACTGTTTTAAGCACCAGGCAAATAACTGAGCCCATCCCTAGAGGAAGTGCTATCTTGCCAATTTACAATGACAACAGAAATTTTGTTCTGTTCTCACAGGGCACTTCAAAGCAGGAGCTGAATGGTTCACTGCACAAATTAATATGTATCTATTTGAAAGAATCATTCCACATCAAATAAGCCATGGTTTAGGTTACCACTCAGGCTAGTTTATGATGGATTTTATTTTTTCCTTCTCTGTTATGCATTGTCATTTTGAAGCCAAAAACAGAGGAATAAATTCACAAAACTATATCCTATGATGTAAAAATGAGACTTGCAACTACAGATTTCTTGGGCTGCTGCACCTTCGTAGCTTCTGTGGTGACACTGAAGCCCTGTAAGATGGAGATGGTTGCTTTGCTGTGTGTAGGTAGCAAGGAGAGAAATCTACTGCAAGGATTATCTGTTCACATTTCTGTTTCCACAGGGAAACACAAATAGTACTATGTCTAATGCTTACAGGGGCTGCAAAGGTTTTCCTTTTGGTTTTACTCAACCATGTCAATTCCTTCCCAACAGGAAAGCATCTCCAGCTCAACACAGAACAAAACCTGGGCTCACGACTTTGTGCAAGACTGAACGTAACTGGTCCGCTGACAATACATGAGGATTATATCATACACGAAGCAGCTGCAGTGCAGAGAGGATTAAGCATTAAAGATGCTTTTTTTTACACCTGCAGAAGACAAGAAAATCTTTAAATTTTGCTTGCTTAAGTACAGGACAAGAACAGATGACAGAAATTAGTTAATGGAGAGATTTGTCTTGAGGCTCTGACCGTGGCACAAATGTCTGTTCCATCAGAATATCAGGCATGGCAGAGTGTGACATTCATTCAGAACTTACATCCCTGCCTCTCACAGTGACAGGCATTAAACGTGTCACAGTGCTTTAACTTTGTGTGACCAGAACTAGACAATCACGATCTCATCACAGAGCCAGAGACTGCAGTCTCATGACCCTCTGTATGATGTGAAATGGAATATACAGAAAATACCTTAGACTAAGTGCTTAGTAAGAGGTCATCCACACAAAGCAGTACGTCAGAGCACATCTAGAAGAGTGCAAGTCATTCAAGTGTCCCATGGGACCACATGGTGCCATGGCCATTTATGCCCATGTATTTTGGGTATTAAAGCATTACCATTTCAAATTTACATGCACTTTAAACTTATGTAAATGATTATACAAAGAAAAGGAGGGGACGGCTGCGATTTACCTGACCTACAACGTTATATCCAAGACCTGGAACTGATGGTCATCTTCAGCACAGGCCTGGGAAAAGTAACAGAAGAACACAGAAGCAAGAATCTGAGAACCCCCTCAAACTGCATTCCAGTATTACATGTAGCTTTCAAAGCACTAAGCAAATCATAGAGCAGGAGAAAGTACAGTCAGCAAGATGAGCAGCAGCACGCAGGTGAAATGGCACTTCCTCCTACTTCATCGGCTGAGGTTAGAAACAAGAGACCCCACTGGGCTCTCAGGAACTCTCTCCTCAAGAAAGAACAGCTAGGTTGGAAAAAGATATTTTGGAAATGCTTTGGTGCTTAACATGTGTCATAAGGCAACACTTTGTAGAACCGGTCTATTTACAAGCATGAGCTTTAAGGCCATCACACAGACCAGGCTATAGATGACTGTCAGTCCTTGGCAGCTTATAAAAAATACTGATATAACAGAAGCTAAAAAAATATTCCATATGGCCACATTTACCTTCTTCTTATCTGACTGCTGTTCTCTTCCCATGAAGGGCTGTTTGCACTGAACAAAAGTGAGCATTCTAGGGTTTATCTATAAAGGTGTCCTTTTCTGCAGAATACAATTCTCTAACTCAGAACCAAGAATTGAAATGTGTAAACCTTCCACACAGACATCTTAATGTAAAATAGCTTTGTGTTTAAATGGGCTTTAGTTTGAACTTTTCCCCTTTCATTTTCCCTTAGCAATTGCAAGGCTGCATTTGGTCAAGTTTCAAGATACATGATATGAATGTGCATTACTGTCAAGTGAAGTCTAAAAAAACCTGCTTGTTGATATTAAACAAGTGAGAGCTTTTCTTCCCCATGCTTAACAAGTAATCTGAGATGAATTCCAGCAGTCATAAGCGAAAGTGTTAGAAATGCAAAGAGAAAAATCAAGGAAACAAGTGGTCACTGAGTTTCTCAGTTTCCATCTTACTGATTGAACTAGTAGATTTTCTCACAGCTACGCAGTTGCCACAGAACAAAAGTAGTTGCAGCTCAGCAATGACGTTATTGGGATGCCTTATTTTGCAAACTTTCAAGTCGTAATCTTAGCATATCGCAATGGCTCAGATGATGGCTCCCCTGCAAGTGTCACAGTGCAGTTGTAACAGTGGCAGCACCCTAGGACGTGTGCCCAAGAGCTTTAAAATACTGAGCTTGATACAAGCTATAGCATAGCTGTAGTCCGAGAGAGTTCCGGATGAACTAACCCTCCTTTCAGGGCAGGATTTGTGGATTACAAGTTTCCTCTGTGCTGCAACTGTTGTACTTGAGTTAACCCACTTGTATCTGGTTCAAGTGTGCCTATACCACACTGTACTGTAGTGCAAGCGCACATCTAATAAAACTCCTATGGCTCATGTGCCTTGTCTGTCTGTCTCAGTTTGTGCCTGTTGTTACAGGGACTCCTATACTTGCCACTGTTTTGGGGTCTAAATGGGGTGAGTTTAGATCTACACAGATATAACAAGGGCTGGGTCATTTGAGCAGCTAAAAAAGAGTAAAAAATGAACACGTTGGTAATATCCCCACGTTAACACTGATGGCACATACAGCCACCATTCCCCTCCATCTCCTACAACATAGTTCTGTGAATGGGATCCCTTCCAAAGAAGAAATTAGAGATAGTTGACAGAGCTGTGACAAAAGATAAAGGAAACAAAATAAAATAAAATAAAACAAAATCCCACGATTCAGACTTCAAACATAAACCTTAAGGAGGTTTACTTCAAGTTTGTGCACCAAAGGCAAGCCACATTTGCTCAGAAGGGCTGATGAAACACAGTGCTTTTACCTGAGATTGGCTGTGCAGAGCTGGGCTGGTGTTAACTTTCTATCACAAGTGAAAAAGTAGCTGAATACTGAAAAAAAAAAATTTAAAAAACAAACCCACAACAAAACCCCAAACAAACTGAAAACAGTTTTTGACATACTTCCCTTCTGGTGCAGAACGGATTCTGGGCAAGACGTAAAGCAAAGCTTGCTAACTTTTACCTATTTATATCTGCAAGGATTAATTTTACATTATTCTTTACTTTTATTCACTGAACTATTTAATTATAAATCCATAATTGTTGATGAAAAAAAAAAAGCTGTTGAATTTCAATACCAAGCTGGCAAAACCTGAGCATTTTAAGCAACACACAGGGCTAAAGAAACCCCAGCCTTGGAGTGGCACAGAGTACATATGGGTGTGTGCAAACACCTTTTACAAACTCAGGCCAGTTAGTCTGGGAATAACCCTGCCACAGCACAGCTTCTTCACATTTCTACCTTCATCCTCCTTCATGAGGATGTCCATACACTTACTCTTCACACCACTCTTAACTAATCTTCCCTAGAAGGGCACAAGACTAGGAAAGAAACGCTGGCAGAATTCAGGATGCCACTGGGTACCAAGTGACACCATTTGAGTTGTTCTAATTAGGAAAGGCAAGCACCATCTCTGCCACATGAGGTTCAAGGTACATTTTGGGGACACCTCACCACTTTGCCTCCATCAGTATAAGTAAGATACATCTAAATTCTGAAGTGGGGTTAGCTCCTTAAGTTGAGGAAATAGATCAAGTCATTCCCTGGAAGAAGGCAAGCACAAAGAGTGTCCTGAGACGAAAATCTCCTTCAATCAATACTGCAAGATGTTTTCTGAAAGTTTCTGCTCTACTACATTTTTTTTGGATGCTGGTAAAATCATCATCATGGCTAGGCTTCACGAACGAAGATTTGTGAAGGCTCTGTGCTGATAAAATAGCTATAGTGAAAACAGCATTCATACATCAGGTGCAGGGATCTGAGGTTGGAAAGTAAAATCTCTCTTTGGCACAGTGACAGGAAGAGCAGCTGATGGGCAGAGGGATTCAGAGGCGCCATGCCAGCTCCAGAAGGTCGGAGACCAGAATGGACAATGCAAGCTGGGTCCCTGAGATGCTGTTTGGCACTATCCCATCTGATCCTCTGCATAACCTCAGGGAGAAGAGGAAACCAGCTGGAATGAAGACAGGAATATCTGACACCATTTTGGAAAGACTATCTGCCAGAAACCAGGGATAACAAAGTATTCTTCAGAATAAAAAAGACAAAACAAATATCTCTACCTCTGAAAGAATATATGGCCAAATTAAGAATTCAAGAGTTTTGTTCTCCTCGCTTTGAAGGAAGCAGGAACACTGGAAATATGGGGTCTCTGTGTATTGGCCTTACTATTCTTTCCTGTGTCCACACAGAAAGCCAGTTTCTTCCATTTTATATTTGGCTCTAGACTAATTACAGAGCAGGAGCAGCTACAGAAAGCAACCTAGAAAAAAAAGCTAGACAGAAAAGAATTACTTGGAATGTAAGGCCACACTTGGCCCTATGACAAATATTTATCATTACTCTAAAGAAATAGTATAAAAAGCTTTTAAATTATGGATAATATTATAATATGAGAACTCAGAAAATAGCGCAAAAGACTAAAACCAAATCAGCCCAAACTTCTGGTAAAACAGAAAGCTTCGGTATGCAGTGAGAAAAGCAATACATGGCATGCATGTATGTCCACAGGACTGTGTATATAACATACAAACAGATGAACACTATACGAAGTAGTTCTCACTAACCTGCAACAGGAATGTGAGAGAAGCTGAATTTATGCTTTACACCACTGGAAAACAGAACAACCAAACATGAAGATGACAAAGTCAGACAATGTTGAGATGTTTCCTTAAATAACTTTAAAAGTGTTTTTCTCTGATTTAGTGATAACTGAATACCAATCATGAAAATATTTCTTGTACAGTAAAGCCAAGAGATCTTTGCTCTTTAAGCTCACTTATTAACAGAACTGTCTCTATTCATGGGTGAACCAAAATGCCATTGATTCTAGAGGTTTCTTAATGTACTCAGGAATAGACAAAGCAAAAATTAGAATTTTAAGTGTCCAATCAACTTTGCAGAAGTGACTCATTTCCAATTCATTCAAAGACTTAAAAATGCTAACAATCCCCAAATAAGAGCCTTTTCTATTTTGTCTTTTTTTTAGGGGGTGGAGGAAGGGTTGGATGCTTAGCAGCATTTTAAAGCTCTCTGTATAACTTCTGATACAGAAAGGTTAAAGACCATAATCTTTAGCTGCCCAGCCCAACCTGCTTTACAAACTTGCTGTCAGAAAAAATTGAGCCTTCTGAAAAATCAGATATTTCACAAGCAAAAATCAGAAACCCACTGAGATTTCAATTGCCCAGAAAAGCTTTAAACAATTTTGAACATACTGATGTAAACTAATCTTCCAAAACGTCTTCTGTGCACAGACAACTCAAAATGTTGTGCAGTTAACAAAACCTTCTACAGCAAGATGGTGAGCTCTGCATTAGATGCCACTTCAGTAAACACCATGCTCTATCTTTATAGTTTCGCTGCATCTTTGGTATCTAGTTCATCCAAATATACATGAACACATACTTATACATGTATACATACTTAATTGAGCTACCTGAGGGATAAGTTTGTTACCAATTTCTGCATGAGAATGCCTATTCTTATGGAGAAAAACTTCACACTTGAATAATTCCTTAGGATACAGAACTAATTTTTATGTCTAAGTAGTAGCTATTATTTAGAACATTTTAAAATCTCTGTGTTGAAATATGGTTCAAATAATTTCGGTTGCTCTAATTTTCAACACCTTCTCTCCTAGCCAACGTGTCTTGCTGACAGGTTGTTCATGGAACTGTTTACTTTCCAGCATGAAAGGTTATCTTTTTCAGAAATTTCTTAGGAGATGTTTCTAATTAATTAGTCTACAATTCCCACAGCACTTTATTTAATTTTTTTTTTTTTAATTAAGTGTTGTGGGTTTTTTGGTTTGGTTGGGGTTTTTTATTTGTTTTAGAAAGCGGTCAAAGCTCTAGCAGGCACAAATGCTTCTTTCTCTCTCTGTAAGAGATGCTTTTTGGATGCTTTTGCTGCTGTGAAATTTTTCGCCTCTCCAGGGGACAATTAAACAATGACAACACTGTATTCACCCCAAAGCATAATTCTATTTTTGAAGATTTCATTTGACTAACATGATACTGACCACAACTTTTCATCTGCAAGGCAATGTAAGTCAAGTTCAGCCACATGTCAGCGTGCACTGGCTTGACCCAAGTCTCAGGAGGTGCAAAAATTACTTAGCTGGCAATGTGATTAGGTAACCAGGCTGACTACATGGATGGATTCAAAGCTGCTTCTCCAACTGGTAATCAAGAAAGGTCTTAACAGGATTTAAGAAGTGAAGGCAAGCGTTGATGAGAATGAGAAAAGAAGCCATGAGGAAAACAGTTTGACTCCAGTCGAAAGCAAAATCCTAAGTCATGACTAATTCCTTCATTTCCAGCTATCGGTCTCTGTTACTAAGGCTTTGCTCCTTTCGGCCACGTGACTCTAAACTTTCTCATTATAGAGGGAGAATTACCCTGCACAAAGCAAAAATATAATCCTCCTTCCTGAGCTCTCAAGGGATCTGGTCAGACCTTCCCTCTGAAAAATGGCAGAAATCATCACAAGAAGCAGCAGACAGCAGAGGACTAAACCTCTGAGTGCTGCCTGCATTACTGACTAAAGTCTACTCTCTGACTCCACTATTTCTACATTTTTCCACCTCATTTTGACTACTTTTGCTATTTATATTGCTATGTCCTTAGGCCAGGGGTCATCTTTCACTGCCTCCTCTACTACATCGTCTGACCTCACCTTGAGCCCACGGATGTTGTGGAATGAAAATAAGTAATGAAAAAACTGTAAAAATCTCTGTTTTATTTAATCATCCATAGGATTAGATTCACACTGCTTTGTAAATCTGGAACTTAAGAAAAAAGTGAATAAAACCTCTGCAGTGAAGGTGTTACTTGGTCCTAGAATCTTGGTTCCTCTGTGTATTTAGAATATACTTGAAAAATTAACATTAAAATTTAACATAAGATGAGACATCATGCCCTTTCTTAACTGTCCTTTCTCACATGGTGACTGGTATGAACTAAACCCATATTACTTTATTCAGTCATAAAAAGAACTCAAGAAAGGGAATAATGAAGGTAAAGGTCTGCTTTACAGAGTGATTCCATAGGAAAACACTTCTCAGTGCTTCTGTTTACCCATCCACAGATCAGGGACATTTGTCTTTCCCAGGGAAGTTTACAGTTTACGGCAGTAAGTCATATGAACTCCTTAAATTAATGGCCATACAGAAAAGAGAAAAGAATACACAGTGAAAGCGGAATTCAGTTAAGTAAGTTCAGTACAGAGAAGCCATGCTAAAAGCCATTTTAGGGCTCCTGAATGCATATGAGATCTGTTGAGACAAAAAGCCTAAGACTCAGTGTTGACTTCAACGTTTGGGTTGTACAGACCCTGAGGATTAAGTTAAGCACTGAATTCTGGAGTCAGAACAGCAGCATTCTGTGAGCGTGACATTCCTGCCTCCGTGGAGGGCTACAACTCAGTGGGCTTTAAAAGGTAACTTAGTCCCTCTTTTCCTGGAGCAAAGATAATCTATGAACTGAGATTATTTTTAATTCATTTTGGAACTTATTTCTTATCTTCCATTTTCTGGGTCCAGCACCTTTTTTCCCCATAAAAAGATATCTTTTGTGCCCTTTCCATGCTGTCCTCATCCATACAGCATTTCTGCTGATCTCTGTGTGAAGACAGCATTAGCTGCAAGGATATCAGTGCAATGTAGAATTTGCTCTGTACCTGCACACCAGTGGTGTCTCTTTCAATCTTTCTCTGCCAATAAAGGATTTTAGGGGATTGCAGGTGGTTTATTTTCTGTGCAGAAGGCTCAGAGCTGCATCATGTAACTATAGCGACAACTACTGTGAAAGCTCTTGATTTTTATTGACATGCCTCAAATCACCTCACTGGAAAAATTTATACAAATGGAGAAATAGAAAATTAAACACCCTAAAGGCCAAAGGAAAATATTGTGGTGATCTTCATCTTTATGCATTGCTTAAATACTTCCCTATGGTAATTTGCTTCTTTTACTGTACACTGGTAACATTAAAATAGCATTTTAAAACTCACAGTTTAAACAGTAATTTAAGCCTCCACAATGCCAAAGCAAAGACACATGTGCAATCAGCTCAGAAAACACTGTAGCACATTGCTGCATTTGACAAAGATTCATCACTGGAAAACTGACACTACATAAGTGGAAAGAAGAATAGGGTGGACACATTTTTTCACAGAGAGTAACAAAACATTTGCATAGGGATATACTGAATTATTCATCTCCTACAGACAAGACAAAAGATGCATCTTTCTAAAAGATATTTCCCCATCCAAAGGATATGTTTTTAAAAGGATTTTCCCATGTTCACAGCAGCTGAGAACTGTGTGAAAATGATACTGAGATGCTCTGTCCCAGTCTTCAAGTTCTACAACTTGATAGACAAGTTTGACATTCCAAATCCAACAAAACAGTTTCAAGCTCACAGCAAAATATGAATATGCTGCAGTCTGAAACGGCCTCAAGTATCCTGGAAAGTTACCAAATCGCTTACGTTGAGCTTGAAAATGCCACCTCTAAATGTGCTTCCAAGGCCATGAACCACAGTGCTGGAAAATTGATCCTTGCTAATGGCCACCATTTATAGCCTTAACCTTTACTACATTACTTCAATTCTCTCCAACAGCTCAAACAATATGAATCAAAAACATTTCCAAAGATTTTAACAATTACCACCAGAGTAAGAACTGTACCTGCAAAAACCTTGACCTTATTGACAAAGTTGATTTGCATGGTCACAGGTTTTGCAGTCAAGGAATCAGACCAAAATGTTTTACCCCAGTTGCCTGTTATTTCTCATTTTCAGCTCTGCTGCCATGATTTATTCTCTAAAAAGGCACAATAATCACAATCACTTTTTTTATTCTACTCATCATCCAAAACAAAAATATTTAATAGCAAGGTTTAGGGAAAACTACTGAGCTGTTAATATAGCTCTTCTGAATCTAATACTCTTGCAGTACACAATGCAATCTAGGCTGCCTGGAAAGGATGAAAATGATGTGTTGCTATGGAAACAGGAAGGCACATGTTTAGGTTGCTCATCCCTTAAGAGCTACTCCACCAATATTTTTAAAGTCTGCTAATAAAATTTTAATCAGTGATTAGAGTAAAATGAATTTCACCTCCTGTTGGACACCAGAATCTTAGTTCAGACAATGTCAAGCTCTTTTAATATTCCTTGCATCCAACTATGCCCTACAACATTAAGAATGAATTTATGCAAAAACAGAATGTCAACATGCACTTTTCTAGCTCAGCTACTTAAAATCATTATTCCACACTGCAATAGATACCAGCTTCCCAATTTAAAATCTTGTGCATGTAGATTGTGCTTTTTAATTTATTAATTGATGTGCCATACCTCCCCTTCAAAAAAACTCATACCAACTCAACAAATAAACTCTTCAGTTATTACCGGCTTAAGACTGTAAACCAGGGATATGCCCATTGAGAATGTGCCAATTAGCCCATCTACTGGTGTTATCACTCACTAGATCCCCTAAACATCTGCTATTTCCTAGAAATTACAGTTGCCATCTTATCATGATATACCTGCAGACAGATCTTTCAAAACACTGGGGCTTACAAAGTAAAAATGCCTTTCCAGACACCAAACAGAAAACAGGTCAAGTTATTTGCTGGCAAAACTCCACTTGTTTCACTACTATCATAGCAGTGAACCTGGCTCCAAACACGCAGCCATTAATTATCTGTACAGGTAACTATGTCAGTACACTTGTTTATTATCACATTGGAAGATCAATAAGCAGGACTTGGTTGATGCTATTACTAACCTATCACCTCATTCTTGACAAATAACTAAGTACAATGCTAAGAGTATCGGAGTATGGTAATAAACGGTTAACAAGCTTTGTATTTTGGAGCACAAAACAGTAAAGCAAAGCTGAAAAGACAAGAAATCCATACTGTGAACAAACAGGTGCACTCTTTTTTTAACACAGTTGTGGTTTAACTCAGCAGGCAGCAAAACACCTCACAGCCATTCCCTCACTGCCCCCCAGTGGGATGGGACAGCGCGTCGGAAAAAGGTAAAACTCCTGGGTTTGAGATAAAGACAGTTTAATAGGACAGAAAAGGAGGGGAAAATAATAATGATAAAGAAACACACAAAAGCAAGTGATGCACAATGCAACTGCTCACCACCCCCCAGCTGATGCCCAGCCAGTCCCTGAGCAGCAGCAGCCCCCCTCCCAAGTTTTTTCTTCAGCATGATGCCACATGGTCTGGAAAATCCTTTTGGCCAGTTTGGGTTGGGTGTCCTGGCTGTGTCCCCCCCCCAGCTCCCTTGTCCCCTGCTAGCCTACTCACAACAACTAAATCAGTGTGTTATCAATATTATCCACATCCAAAAATCCAAAACATAGCCCTGTACCAACTGCTAGAAAGGAAATTTACTATCTCAGCTGAAGCTAGGACAGCAGTCCTACATTGTAAATTATAATCTTAAAAATTCAATTAATTTTCATTTATGTATACAATATTTCTCTGTTTCAGTATTCCTGGCAGAAGGATTTCAGTGGTCCATTCAGACAGGAAAGAAACCAACTCCCAGACCTACCAACCATGAATCTTTACTGCATTAAGATCTTGAACCAGAGTGTTAGAAGTGCCAATGTCAGAAGAGATATGTGACAACAGGAACAATATGTCCTTTAAAGAGGACATACTTATCTGGTTTCAGCTTCAGAGATATAGAGTAGGGGTGATTTTCCACACTCTGCTCCCAGAACACACCAGCACTTTCAAAAACACGTCAGCCTCTCTATCCACTGTTATATTTAGGATTGAAGTTTTGTAGAAAAACCCTGACACTAATCTCCTGATCAACCGTACCGAGATTTTTAACGTATTTGTTATTTTTAAATTAAACTTGAAATACACTGATTTCCTCCAACAACACTCCCATTTCCTTTTCCTGGCTTTGTAATTAATAAGAAGACATAATAATTGCAGGCACAACCTTCCTCCAAACCAGGATCCCACTGTGTAGGCATTACGCAGGAGCTATATTTTTTCCTCCCCTAAGGTATCCACTGTGATATTTTAAAAGATTTATTTGCTTACAGCTAAACAGATGATATTTACTCACATTACAAAACTCCTGTCATACAACACCAGCATTTTTTAACCACCTTCTCTTAGGAGACATACCAGGGACAGCAGGTCAGGACAGTCACACACTGTCTGGAAAGGCTCACACAAAGTACACGCATAGTGTTCCTTTTCCAACCATGCAAAAATAACCTGAAAACAATCATTATCCAGTTCTATCTGCAGGATAATTTACAACCAAATCTCTGAGTGTTTTGCTAAATAAATATGTTCATTTACTCCTTCAACAGTAAAAAACAGGATCTTAGCAATACAGTTCCCCTTGGCTCAGAAGGTCAATAGGACAGTGTTTCATTCCTGTTACTTTTTAAGGGCTTGGCTGCTGCCTGGGCATCCGCACTGGCTACCAAACTATTTTCAAATGTCCTTCCATCCAGGTCTCTCTCTTGTGAGCATCAGCCACAGTGAGGAATCACAAAATAAATGCTTCAGATGCAACAGCACTAGCTCTGGCTTCAAAGTTTTCTGTTGAGAGACAAACAGCTTAAGGAAAACGGAGAATGACAGTGACATTTGGAGTACAGTGTCCCCAGCCTCCCTTCCTCAGGAAGGCTTCCTTTTAGTCATGATACTTTAGCTAATTTATATGACTTTTATTGCCTAAAAGCCAGTGTGTGGCTATACTAATCTCCTTTTTATCGTGTCTGTATTTTAAACCCAAGTTATCATTGAGAACTTTCATGGATCCCAGGCAAAAACCAGCGTCAGGACATGGAATAATTTACTCGGGACCTCTGGAGATCACCTGCGTAAGCCCTCTGCTTGAGGGCTTACCACCACTCTATTCCTATGCCTTGACATTTCTGCACTGTCTGTTACACTTTGCACCAGGCACAGTATGCAGAGAGACTGCTGGATGCAACTGGTACTCTGAGGAAGCTTAACATTTGCTTATCTAAACCAAATTTCCCACTTTTCCAAAATCACAGGATCTTGCTTTTCCTTCATCAGGACTTCTCTCCAGACAACAATCCTCATTCTTTGCTGAGAAACTCAATGTGACTCTGCAAAAAATCCTAAGCTCTAACCAGCTCCCAAATTGTATAATTTTCAAAAAGGGTTGAGTTTTCACCTCCTGTTGGACACCAGAATCTTTCTTTTTTAATTTAAAATGCACATATGAAGCTAATTTCTGCAGATGGAGTAAAAAGTACCACGTGAATGAGGCAGATTGGCTTTTTCATTGGACACTGAAGGGTTGCTATGATTCAGACATGCTTTAATATTTAAATTTCCACAAGCTGCAGATATGCTGATATAAGAACAAACGTCAGAAGGCTGATCTATTCTGAGATCCATCTCAGAAAAAGGTCGACAACACACTTTGAAATCAAGTTCTGTTTCTGTCTATTGGAATTTGACAGATTTCAGTCACTGAAGTAAGAAAGGATTGCCAAAGACGAATCCAGCAGTATGGTGCAGCTTTCAAACCATCATGAGGAGACCCTATACTGTCATTTCCTTTGTCCTTAGTGGAAGATGTAAGAAATAATAAATTGCTTTATTTATATATATTGGGCGCCTTGGTCCTTGTTTTTATTTTCAAAGTACTCTTCTTACACAGATTAGCATTTACTGCTTGAATTTTGCAATAGTGCCATACCACTTAACTCCACCTGGGAAACCTGGCAAACTGCGATTTGACAAGCTCCCTATAGCTCAGGCCATCAGAACCACAAGGTCTTAGTGTGATTGGGTTTGGTTTGAGGGTGGTTATTTTTCCTTTCTTTCTTAATGATAGAAACCTTTATGCTGATTCCAGTCTTAAATACTGCATCCTGAACAGTGCGACGACTGGGGAAAACAAGATCTACAGTGTCAGCCACTTACATGTGTTCTCACGTAGTCACCATCTGTTTGATAGTCCCAGAAGTCAGCAGCTCGTATCACAAAAAGCACTGTCATATTAAACACCCTGCTGACACAGAGACCATGGAATGAGGGACCGAGCTTGCTGAGCCATCAGGTTACGGCCTCAAAATGTACCAGCACAGAACCACTAAATGATAGTCCTTCAAGGTCTTTTCACCCTCTTCCTTTCCCCAACTACAGGCTTTCCACTGATGATGAAACTGCTGCAGCTTACCTTGTACAAATTTGCTAAATAATTGCAGTTTTACAAACTTGCAACTCCACAAATGTCTTTTATTGTATGTGTTTGCAAGAATGAGTTTATGCTGAAAGAAAGGAAAAAAAGAGGTTGAAACCAAGGTTACAAAGGTTCCAGTCCTTGTCAAAATAAGGCATTTGCCCTCCATTCAGTAAAGTGACTAAGGCTTAAGTGAGTTAAATAGGACTAGGGAACCACTTTGAATGGCCAAAAGGATTGTCTCCTGGGCTCTTATGAAGAAATGATCCAAAACTCCACTGTATGGTAGGATGCAGTTTGCTTTCCCCAGCTTAACTAGTCTATGTACATGTATGGGGGGAAGCTCTGGCCTTGGTAGCCTGTCCCTTCCCAAGGGCTTAAACAACACAGTGGGCTCTTCATGAGTGTATTGCTTAAGCTCTGATCCTAAGAGGCCCAACCTGCCAGTACATAATCACAATATATGTAGTCCCAGTGAAGGACTTGGGACTGTCACTGCAAAACACAGCAACAAAAATTTCTGTCATCTGAAACAAAAGGAGCAAGCTCAAAAGCAGTAACCTCCATATATACACACTTATATAAAACATGTACGTACAGGTTTAAATCAAAATATGGATATATTGAGCCATTATTCCTTGGTACAGCATCTTATTTACCTTAAAAGAAGCTACAAATTCTTCACATCTGTGTTATTTGTGAGATTTTAGGCTTAATCTTATTGTGTCAATTTGTTTCCCAGGAACAAGTGGTCCTGACAACCTCCAGCTTCATGCTTGAGTTGATCTTGCCAAAAGAGATGATGATGTAGCATTTACATTCCATAATTCCTTTCAGCAGATAAGCAGATTTCTGTTTTTAGAGAAATACACCAATTATTTTTATGCTATGTATACATATGCATTTTTTCTAAGGATAGTTCTGGAACACTTAAATCTGCTCATAAATGTAGAAGGAAAATTTTCTTAGGCATGCAGTTCCTTTTCTAGCAACTACTATTTGACAGCTGAACTGTGAAGTCTTACTCTTCCCTTTTCCCTTTCCAGCCTTGTAGAAAGAGCCTACTAGAAGACTCTGCTCATGGAGATATCACTGAATCTGTTTCAGTAACAAGATCCTTGTTTCCCAGAAAAAGTAGCCCAGCAACAGAAGTGTCGGCATGGAGATATATGCAGAGGATCCTGGAAAAGCTTCCAAGATTTTCTGCCAACTTTTACATTTTGATCACTGAGCTCTCAGGTCCCAAGACAACCATGAGAGCAGACACTTCATGCAGTCCCCATCTATTGTGACCTAAAGGTCATATCAGAACAGTACTAATAGTATTTCTCTTTTGGTAGCATCAAAAGGGACCCTGACAGGAATACCAGACACTGTCCTGCCCCGTGTTCCCAATGCCCTATTATTCAATACTTTGAATAACAATGTCAAAAGCTGATAATTAGTAACTGAGAATCACTTTTGTGATGAAAAGCAAGAAAGCCAGTGCACTTCACATTGACACAAGGGTTGGGTTGCCAGGGGGCTCAGACCAGGTGGAACCCACCACAGGAACAGTGTCATGTTTCTCCAGAGAGCAGCCCTTTGACACAAGATCTGTCACTGCCTCGAGCACTGACCTGCCCTCCACGCATTGCTGCATTCTCCTAAGGTAAAACTTGCCTTGTTCTTACAACTGCTTTCTGAGCTACACAAAGAGCACAAAGAAACATAATCAGAGACTGCCAAACCCCAAGGAGATGAGACAACCCAAGGGTAGGCAGACAACCATGGACACTGCAGTATTAGGGGCAGAGCAGCGTCACAATTACACCTCCCTGGCTCGGGACAGATACCCACAGGACTGACTACGAGCAAGAGGAAGTTTAACAACATAGTATCAGCTCAGAGCAGCAGCAGGAGATGAACAGGCTTCCTTCACACTGCAGGGGATCGGAGATAATTCAGAAAACTGAGACTCAATTTAATATAGAAAATTAAAAGGAAATCAAGAGAAAAATTTGGGTCAATCTGGTGTGCACATGGCATTCTCACTGATGAACAAGTAGAAAACAAGATTTTTACATTTCAGAGGTCTCCAGAAATGAGCAGCACCCAGAAGCTCAGCAGATGGCCTTGAAAAAATGGCCTGTTCACTTCAGAGCCCCACTGGGAGCTGAGCCCTTTCAAAATAACTGGAACAGTCTCGAGATATCAAGCAACCACCAGCAAAGGAGGTGATTTTGCTTTCACAGCACTTCCCCTGGTTCATTCCAAGTTTTCCATGCTCATTTGTGTATTTTCAGTTAAAATACTGTTCTTATTTTCCTAACTGGTCTTGCAGTTAGTAGTAGGGGAGGAAACTAGTAGAAACAAAAGCACTCAGTAAAACAGCCTGAGAAATTCATCTGAATCTGTAGCCCCAGGACTCTGATACAGCAGCACTGGGCAAGCTTGCTGCTTCCCCTGATGTTCCAAGGACAGTGGGGTACATCAGTCTGTGCATTTGTATTCCCTGCCACTGCCTCGGCCTGGCCTTTCTCCTCGCTCCCCCAAGCACAGACATCATCTCATCATTGGAGAGACGACCTGTGAGCAAACTGCACTGCAGCCTGCACTGCCTGGGCACTGAGCCCAAGGTGAGGGAAACAACATGTAACAAAGCCACACAAAACAACAGATATGTACAGCTCATGACATGCCTGGCTGTCAAGACATACATTCTCTCTGCTGCACTAAGGACTCACTAACAGATGTATAATGTTGCTGCAGTCTCCAGAAAAACCCTTTGTCTCTGCTGTATATGTAGAACCAGAGTCCAGGCTCATTCACTTTAAAAAAAAAAAAAAGGGAAGAAAGAATGGATGTATTGGTAGCAAAATATTTTCCTGTGCCTACTGCAAACCCAGTATCTCCCACTGACCACAAATACAAAAAAAGAAAGTATCTGTGAGAGGGAAGATAAGGCTTTGCTAACAGTCTAATTTTCATTTGCAGGTGAAGGGAGCCCTAGTCCAGAAAAAAGGCAGAGGAGATAAAAATCAGAGATGGTGAAAGCGCATTCATAAAGGGCAAGAGGGAAAAGGGGGAGGAAATCAATCACAAGTACAGACAAGATCAAACCACAGCACACCAGTAACAGCCGTATTTCCTTGGGAAAAAAAGCTGCAGGATGAAGAGGCAGCACAGCACCATGCTGTGAGGAGTGCTGCTCTCCGCACCCACTGCATAGGAGAGAGTTGTTCTTTCTCCATAGCAACAAGATACTTAAAAGCCAACCTGGAGACTGAAGACCAGCTCAAAAACAAAACACAACATGTATCGATTTATTATCTCTATTTTAAGCCTCAGCTGGGAAGTACACAGGATAGCATTTGTTTAGCCTGAGGAAGCATCTTCATGGAAAGCTCTCTCCTCCCATTATACCTCCCTGTCTCAGAAGCAACCCTCAGTGTGAAGCAAACTGTGGCACTTGCACATGTCCCCTACTCTTAGGTAATGCCAAATACATTAGGCACAAACACAGCCCGAGGTGCTCATAGCTGAAGCCTATCCACTGTTGCCTTTTGCAGGGACTGCAGGGAGGCATTGATACCTCCAAACTCTTGTCACAGGACTCTGGGAGTGGAGGGGGGGGAGTCGTAGCCTTTTGCTGCAAAAAGAAAACACGTAAAATAACAATAATCATAATCTTAATAAGAAACAAACAAAACTCCCAAACTTGCTGTTTAGTAGATACCAGCTCAAGTCACTGTTTGCAAGGGCTCAGGATTTGCTTATATCCTGTCCTTGAAGCCTTCCTATACCTGCTTGGAAACAGCTCTGCTCAGGTACCTGAATGACTTCAATAAAGCCATTATGCTGACTGCATTGGCAGAGCTCTGGTAACATTACAGACCTCATCTCCTCCTCAAAGGCACCGATGGAGCCTGCACAGCACATTCCAGAATGCATCAGGATTATTTAAGAAGCTCGTCAAGTTTTGGGTGAATGGACTGCACTGAAAAAGCTGCAGAGCAGCTAAGGTTTTAGTCCTGGCCTTCGTTTAGCTTAGCTGCTGAGACTGGCTTCCTCTACTCTTTTCCTGCAAAGAACAAGCATGCAGCATCATCAGAGTTATCCAGAACAAGCACAGCTGAACACGGCACAGAGCAGCACTGTCTGTACTCAGCTCCAAGTGCTTTACAAATAGCTGGACAGACAAGGGTAGTGCAAACAAGGCCACTTTGGTGCAGCTAGTGTCCCTCGGGGTACGATGGCATTGCAGGCTGTTGAGGACAGGGCAGTGCAGAGAGGTAAAGTGTTTACACAGCACCTAAGCAAGGGAGGCTTTTGTCCAGTGAAAAAACAAAAACATGCTGAGGGTTGGGAAACGCAAGCTAAAACTGGCACTGAGTTCTGAAGAACTAGTGGGAACTGGGTATGAGGTGGCAAACACAGTAAATGCAGAAAGTTGTTGATTATGTACAAGGTATGCCAAAAATATGGTACAGTGTGCCAGTTTTGTTTATTCCAAAGTTTCCTTCACTGCAAAATGTTACTGTATTTGAATGACCCTAGAACATGAAGGAGGAAAGAAAAGACTGGTCTAAGATTATCCAAAGACATATTTCCAGCGTCTGCCATGAAAGCCATAGTTTGAATTTCATATTAGTATTAAACATAGTTTTAGTTTTGATTCACTCATGAGTCATAAGTTTAAAAAAAAAAAAAAGAGTACTGTACTCAGCAACTTTGCCTTGGCTCAGCACTATTATCTTACAGACTTCATCTGTACATCTGCTAAATCAAGAACTCCAGAAAAAAAATCCAATCCACAAACACTAAACATCCATCTGTCTAACCATTTTTTCTATGGCTAATGTATTTGAATGAATATTTTGAACGTAAAACACAGAAATCGGCCAATCCTTAACCACTGTATTCATTATGGGTCTTGGTTTTTCATTTCCTTGTGCAACATTTTATTCAATAATAAGATATTAATTTTTAAGCCACTGACTCAATTTACCATTGCTTTTGAAAAAAATTACTTTATCCTACTACAAAATATTTCTAAAGGAGCTTCATGGAAAGGATAAGAGTAATATTCATCTGCATAGATTATGAAGTAGAAAGAAAAGCATGAATCAGCTTGTCCTCATAAAAACACATTTGCTAACCAAAGTCTGTACCCCACACAATTAGTTACAAGTGCGGAAATATTTAATAAGTGGTTTCAAAGGTTGCCAGGAGCAAATCTCTGTGGAATGCATACAAAGTTGTTCTGGTTTTTTTCTGCGTAGGTTACCTTACTGAACTCAAAATGGAGGAGCTTTTTAGGAGCTCAGGGAGCAACACAGCTAAAATATATGGCACTTTTTCTTTCTTTTCTTTTTTTTTCCTGACAACTAAAGTGGAAAATAAAACTATCTATGAGTCTTTAGCTTAGAGCTTACAGTAGCTCCAGAAAAGCACAGTTTCCCATGCAGCCAAGTTTTACTCTAGCTATGGAAAATTCTCTTGCGTCAGAGAGAATGGATGCTCACCCTGGGCCACATTCCTATGTTTTAAAGCACTCTCCTAACCCAAACAGGCATGAAGATAACATTTAACCCCTCAAATCCACTTCAAAATGCTGTGGGGCTGCAATGCAGAGAGCACCAGGCAACTCTGGAGAGTTGCCCTGGAAGGGGCTGTCAGGAGCCAGCAGTTGCTGCACATGGCCAGTTCCACACCTGCTACATCCCAACATTGGTGTTACAGCTGACAGGGGACGAGGACATTCACGGCAGGGTGGCCTCCTCACCAGCTGGGGTAGTCAGAGGATATTGTCCCTGGGTGCTCCTGGGCAAAATCACTATTGGAACCCCATAACACAGCTAATTTCACACCAAAGTCCCAGTCAAATCTTGGAGCATATTCTCAATAAAAGGAGTCTGCAAGACTCTTCAGGATGCTCTCCCCTGCCTTGCAAGGTTTCAGCCCCACGTCTCTCCCACCAGTGATCTAGGTCACACTGTGACCAGATGTGGCATTTTGCAGTGTGCCCTCTCAAGGCTGATGTCACCCTCTCACGGGGATCCAGCACAGAACAAAAAAGAAAAAAAAAATCACAAGGCACAGGCTGTAAATCACAAGGGCTTAGTTGTTCCATCTTAGGAAGTTAATTATCCCGATGATGTTATCTTAATTAAATGGTAGCTAATCTAAGTTTATATTTAAGCCTGAAATGTGAATATATTTTAAAAACTCTTGATGATAGCAAATCTGAAGAGACAGAGGAAGGAAAGGAAAAATACCAGAGAAAGCAGGGTTGGTTGAAATTTTCAAGCAACTGTATTTCTATATACAGGCAATTATGGCTCAGGTATTTCCTCATTTAGGTTTGTGTAGGGGAATCAGATTTCTAAGCAGGAAATGTGAGGGTCTCCAAACAAAATTTGAAAGCAGATAAGCAAAATATAAAAGTGATGGTATGAAAAAAAAAATTACCTGTCAAGTCAGAGGTTAGCAGAGAAACTTTGAAGAGTCCTGCTGTGTGCACAGTTATTTACACTTTTCTGGCTCACTGAAAACAGTGGTTGTCCTGTAAAAAATTTACAGCAATCTAGCAAGGTGCCATGCATACAACCCATCAGCTGCTTGAGAAAGTTAATGGGCAATGATAACCTTTCCAAAGAAGAAAGAAAAAAAGTTACTAGGCATTTAAGAAATTGTTCTTTCAAGGGCAAGGAAAATTTAACACGGCCAGCACAGAGAAAAGCTGAAAACCAGGAATTACAGCTGTGACTGAATAGAGAGGACTCTACTAAATGCTGATACCAACATCTCAGCATCTGAACAGTGAGAGACACTAGATGTCCTAGTCCTTCAACGTCACTCCACCCTACCAACAGCTGGGATCCTCTCTGGGATTCCGGAGCACAAACTTGAATTCTGAGACCTTCAGAAAAAAAGAAAAAGAAAAAAAAAAGAAACAAACAAAAACACAGGAAGAAAAGGCATTGACCGTGTTTGGGCATTTCTTTTGTCATTCTACACCTCATCCTGACAATGCTTTTAAAACACTGGTATGGGGCATACCAGGACAGCTTTCTGCCCTTGCCTGCTCATCAGACAGCACCTGGAACACGGGCTCTGCCCTGTGACCCTCATGCTGCACAGCCGGTAACAAGATCTGTGTGGAAGCACACCCTCCCCTGCCTTGCAGTGGAAGCAGAGGCCTCATTCCTGAGTCCCACCTGTAAGTAGCACTGCTCTGGAGAGAGCACACAATCAACACTGGCTGAAAAGGTAACATAATCTGCTCATCTACCCCGACCCCTACACAAAAACGCCCCACTACCGGGTCTCACGCTGCCCTCTCAGCAGCCAATGTGCAGGAGTGGGAAGGATTTCCATATTCCTTCATCACCATTCCCTTTTGTTTCCTGCCCAAGTCCATTAAAATTGAGAGATCTTTTGTCCTTTATATCAAAAGGTTTTAGCCAAAGCGATTACCATAAAATATTATGGTAAGGTGTGGTAAACAACAATCACACTGCCCCTTTCCTGACAAGCTGATTTCTACCCAAACACCTACATTTTGCAACCAACATGCTTAACTTTGATTCCTCTTTGATAGGCAGGTGGGCTGTTCATTGTCTCCTTTCCATCTGAGCAGAGCTGGGAAGACCCCATACCCTCACACACCTATCAGTAATCTGCACTGAGAGTTTTGCAAGGTCACATCCTGCATCACTCTAAATTGAATTCCAGCTTTCCAATCAGAGAAGCAAATGCACCTATAACCTCTGCAGGCAATTAAATCTACTGCCCTTGCTAACTTTGGTGATTTCTCCAATACCTGAACCTCAAGAATTCAGTAATTACTTCTGTTAGCCTTTGTTCTGCCATGAGCCTGAGACAGTGAGTTTCACTTTCAATGTGTGTCAGAATCAGTTATCAAAAAAGAAGTCTTTTTTAAAAAGAGATTCAATAAAAACAATCACACTCCTGCTTTTCCCTTTTGGCAGTACAGAAAAACCTTTACAAAACTAAGATCTGGCTTCTGTGACCTCCACACTCATTGATCCTTCTGTCAATCTTGTTTGCTAGCTTCCTTATTCTCACTTAAGCCAGGTCTGAGTTTGCCTTTGGATATTAAGGAATTTAAGGAAAGTATTTCTTTACATACAAAGATGATTTTCAAGTGGAAAATTTGATCCTTGAATGTAGACAAAAAGTAATTCTGCAATACTCCAGAACATCTTATCTACTCAGAGCTGTTACACACACACATCACCGTGATGAGGCCTACAGACAGTGGGCAAGATAACAAGGGACATATTTTGCTTTGGTATAAACTGTTTTGAATCTGAGCTAGAAGAAGTTAGACTTCACACTAAAGTACCCGAAGAAGTGCACTTAACTTTTATACAAACCCTGCAAACAAAGTTGGCAACCAAGGGTTTGCAAACACAAGTATCATTCCAAAATGAAAACCAGAAAAGGGAGATTCAAATCATGAATGTTATCTCTTTATGGGTCATGTAAAATATTAACTTACCATTAAATACACCAATGACATTAGTCCATGAAACTTAATGAAACAGTAAAGAAGAAAAGCTATTGTCCTCCAGGTGTATCCTACTAGTAAGCAAGCCACACTGAGACTGGAAAACATGCAATTTATAAAACAGAAGGACAAGCCCCTATCTTCACTAGTGTCTTTGAAAACAGAAATACCCTAACTAAACACAGGAATGGGAACTAGAATACAGGATGCTACAAATGCTTAATAAATAAGTCCATCTGCATGAGAAAGTGTGATGGTTCAGTGGTCTACGTGCATACAGAGCTATGACTTGTGGTGACCCACATGTGTGCATGAAGGACAGTACAGAAATAAAAGCCTAAATTGAGTTCAGAATTAGATGTAGCCAGGGTCAAGTGAGCATTCAAAAAAGTAGCAAGTTATTCTTGGTGAGACTCATTAAGAGATTACAGCTTTAGGACAGGCCCCTCCTGCCCTCTGAAATCAGGTATCTTCATTGCCCATTATTAACTCTTGTAACCAAAAACTGAGGCATCCCCAGAACTGTTAGTCACTTATGGGAACAATGACCTGATGAAGGAATAAAACAAGCCAAATGCAGCTTGTAAATAGGGAGCTCCTCTTAATGTTAGTGTTATTATTATTTTGTTGTCATGTTATTCTCGTCCAGTGAAAGACATTACCTTCAATGAAAGAGGCATATTTGGTCTTGGAGATACAGCAACATTCAGTCATCTTAGATAACAACTTGAGATCTAAAAAAACCTTGGAGGTTTCTCTAGGAGTTTGCATTGGATTCCTGGACCATTAACTTGCTGTATGAACACAATGGAAGCTGTCCAAGAAGGTGCAATACAACAAGAGAGAAAAGGCAAGTCCCAATCAAACGGTGATGATCAATATGCTGTGGCCACTACTGTCCCAAGAGGCTGTGTGTGAAGAGTAAGAAATGCTGCTAAGTTTCAGATCAAGATTTGTTGGAAAATGAAGTGATACAGCTAAAATATTTAGGTTCACATAAAGAAAATCAATGGCAAGACTGAGTGCAATTACCAAGCAGACGCTCATTGTCAACGCCCTGCAAGCGCTAACTTGGGATATTTCATTATTACTGTTCTGTGCTGTATCTCAGACATGGAGCTTTCGTCAATTCAAAGACATGTTGCTTATTTCAGCTGACTTGAAGGCAATTCTCATGTCCGCCTCCTTTCTCCTCCATACACTTGAAGGACAGAGTGAAAAGCAACACTGTGTTAAATCTTCATTATCTATTTCTAATTGGTCTTGGCAGTACCTATTTCACTTAATCATGCTGATCGCATAGTAGAGGGATCGGCTCCTGTTCTTAAGTGAGGTATTTCTCTGTTCTGACTCCTGAGTGGCATCTGTTGTGCTCCCAAACAAAACTTTGTTAGTACTGGCTGGTTGCTGCTAACACATCTGTAGCACCCTGAACAGGAATTTACACATTAACAGGATTCTTCATGAAAATTCCATGGGAAACTATAACTTCTGCATTTGAAAGAGTGCTGCAGGTTCAGCTTAAAAATTAAAAGCATGCAAGAGGTCAGAGCTTTAATGTTACCACAGTGGAGATTCAACACAATGATGAATGTACGAAGTCCAAAACGAGCATAGAATGAGTGGACTTTCACACTGGGGACACACCATTCTTTGGCCTACTTAAAGTTTCCAAACAAACTTCTTACAGATTTTAAACCTGGATATAGAGATGCAGAGACTCACACAACTGGTGACCAAGAGGAGACATGTTTAATAGTATAGTCTAATTTTTCATGGTATACTTTTTCTTGACACCCTACAATTTTAACAATTAAAAATCTAAGGTAATTTTAGGTAATAGTCTCAACTCCTCCTTTTTTTCCTCCCTTTGGTCCTCCTATCACTCTACATGAATTCCCTAGATGAAGCAAGCTCTGCCCTGAGCTTTGGGAACACAAGATCAGAGTTGTCTCCATTCTGGGCTCACCACTAAGCACCACTGGCTGCAATCCAGCCCTCCTGGAGCAGTCAGCATGTGGCTTGTGTGTTCCTATCTGCCTACAGAAGAGAGAGATCCTTTTGTCTGCAGTTTTCCTGGAAAGAAATTCAGTAACAGCAGCACAAAACTATTATAACATGTGGCTTGCCCAGGAACTTCAACAAAGGAAAAGAAAGGGGAGTAGAAATAGCAGTTCTTTCTGAAATGTATCATTTAAAACATGGAGCAGGGGATTTGGTTTTTTTTCCTTGAGTTTCAAAATAAAGGGTACCAACTTATTTTGGAGTGTAAGAACGCAGTTCACAGCAAAAACTTCAATTAAAAAAAACCCCAACAAACAAAACATGATAAATCTGACTTACCTCCTACAAACACAAAGCAAAGTTACCCCTCTATGCACAGGAACTGAAGTCAAGCCCAGTCTCTCTTTCCTTTTTTCACACAGGATTAGGTGGTAAGTTATCCATAAACAATCCAGAAGAGCTCCAAAACTATTCCTTATATGCCAGATATTTTTGAAGACTCCATTCTGTCACTGATTTTGGCAGCTGCAAAGAGAATCTGTCCCATTTTTCCATACCATCTTTTTCCTTACAGTACTCTGACTTTGAGGGAGTGCAGCTCTCCTAACATCATAACAAACCTTGGAAGTTGAGGCATTATGCCAAGGCCTACAACTTTACCACTTCTGCAGTTTCCCTAGTATGATGATATTAAGAAATAAAAGTCTCATTACCAGTCCAAAATTACAGACAGCTTCCAAATGAATAAATATTAAAAAACAAACTGACATAAAAACTTACTCAACAGGAGGCAACATGTATGTAGTGACATGCTGAAGTTGAAGTGAAGAGGAGGAAATAACTAAACTTCTGCTATCCTTGGTGCTGACTCACCACATTTCGGCTGCAGGATACAACACCCTTAAGATGCTCAAGTTTCTCGAGATGTCCCTAATGCGGTCAAGTGCCTCACTGCACAAATACATTGCCTAGAACTGAGAAAAAGTCTGTGTTCTTGAGTCCTTAAGAAGGTGGCTGATACTCTTCAGGGGGTCAAGACAGCTATTAGGAGAAGAGTGGAAAATAATAAGCACTTAACAGGGCTTTTTGTTGCTATAAGGGCAAGTGAGGTCATATCAAAACTGAGCTACAGAAAATGATGGATTTGTCCAACTTTCTCATCTTCTGTCTTCCCTGGACTGAAAGCCATGTTCTCTTGATAATATCCTTCTCCTTCACACCAAACCAGCAATCAAAGACTTCTCAGTAAACAAACAGCCAGAGGCCTGGGTAACGGAGGCAGCAGCTAGGGAACAGGAGGGACATCTGCCCCTTGCTGCCACGTTCCGGCATTGCTCCAAGCCAGAGGCATCAAGGGGTAACAGGGAAGGAAGATCTCAACTCAGGTTATACAGAGAAAAGACAGTCAGGAACAGCAGAGTATTCATCTATAGTGAAGCCAAGTGAATATTAACAACAACATAAAAACCCCCATCTCATGAATTTGAGCCTTCTTTATAGTATATGCATGCATGCATCTGTGTCTGTAGGTTATATGCACACACAGAGACACATTCATGAACAGGCTAAACATGTTCCCCAAAAGAAGATTTTACATTTCCAGCCTTAATCCTCTCACCCAGAACAGACCAATTTTGACAATTTTCAAGGCCAACTGCTCGGCTCATCTGCTGAAATGAACTTTTCGTGATAAGTTTATTTGCTGGGAGGACAATACTGGTTTGATTCAAACTTATCCTGATTAGCCCTAGGCCAGTGAAAGTCATTCCTGTGTTTGTTCAAATTAGTATCCCTCTTAAATTATGGAGTGAAGGTCACTTAACAGATCCTGGAGCAGGATGAGCTCTGGACAAAAATAGGATGGCACTGTCACTGCATTTATCAGCTATGTTCAGATCAGTGTCATCCTTAATGTCTTTGCTATACTTTGCTATCTAAGTACACGATTACCAAGGTAAAGCTGAAAAAAAGTTACAAATACAACAAATCATCACATGATTTTAAAAACAAAGCAATATACAAATCTCACCTTTTCCAGTTCAGAGTTTATTCTTCTGCATAATAAACTATCCACAGACATCATATACACACCAATAATCCCATTTCACTTGAGAGCTCTGTCCACAGTCAGTATCCACAGAGTGACTGACAGAGAACCGTTATTGCAATTTTGGACAGCAGGTGTAAATAAGAGTTTGACATTACAGATATGTATCAGTAGGGTAAAAGTAGAGGGAAAAAAAGAAACATATAAGAGGGATCATGAGAGATCAGTAATTACAACTTGCTGGTATTGAACAGGACCAAGCCAGCTAGCAGGAAAAATGCTTCCTACTCAGGCTCTGCTCATCACATCCATATGTTTATAGGAGGGTAAGAGTCACCCCATTCACTCTTTCCTCACAAGACCTTTTTTTTGTATTACATAGTCAGAGACTATTCTCACAGAAAACACATGAAGTAATATTGGAAGTGTCAGAGCCCACAGGCAAGAACAGATTTGTCAAAATATCACAGTAGCCTTTTCTGCCACAAAGCCAACTTGGGGATTCACCCACTCCATCTGCTACACAATTACAGGATCAGAGGTCAGCATTAAACCAAAACTGAGGGAGAGAGAAGGGATGACATAGTCCTCATTCTGCAGTCTTTAACAGCTCTGACTTCTACTTGCAGACACAAAACCTGAAGGTGTGAGCTAAGAAAGAAAAGGAAGAACATGAGAATTTCCCTTCTCACTTCTAGAAGCAGATTTTAAAATTAATTTAATTCCTATTAGCTATATCAAACACCACTGTTCTTATGGAACCTGGGCCCACAGAGAGTCTGCAGCCCTCTGGCTAGAAGGGCCAGCAAGGCCATTGATGTTCTGCTGAACTGCCTTCCAGGAGATGCACCATTACCTGGAACATCATCCTTAGCTGCAGACAACAGTGGTATTATATGCTTCTTGAAGAGCTTCTTCTCCATGCAGCTAAAAGCATAAAGACCCTTGAAGAGAGGAGTGTTTGCAGACCATACTGTTTGCAAGCTGTCCAGGAAATGAGTCTTTCCTATAAAAAACAGTGTTCAAACTACAAGGCAAGATGTTCAGGATCTCTCCTAAGTGATTTTGATTTCTTACAAATGTTAATTATCCTTACCTCTCACTGATCTGCATATCCAGACCTCTCATTCTACAGACGCAGTTACAATGGTGTTTGTATGTTGAGTGCTTCATATGCATCTAAAATGTTTCAGAAACAAGTTTCTGCCTCATTCTTCATCATCTAATTAAAATAGATGCTTTCTAGTTCCATAATACTATTCTGAAAAACATAACATGGAACATGGCATATACTGCAATAAGAAGAAACCTTCTGGTGGTTGTCATGAGCACATGCAGACCAAATCTAAGGTATTACAGCCTAAGTGAATTTTTCCACAGTTTGTAAAACCACAGTATGAAAAATATCTATATAAAAAGGGAGGGTTGAGCCTCCCTAACATTTTCATGTATTTAATTTTGGATGATAAGACCATCCCTAGGAAAAGCTCATCCAGTAATGAAATCTGAAATGAAAAATGACCACCAAGAAGTAAAAGTAGTCATACACAATTAATGAATTCATTCAGCCATCCAATAAATCAAACAGCAAACCAGACTCTCTTAATCATGCAGAAAAACATTTTTCAGTGCTTCTTATATTGTACTTTGCTCAAGGCCTACATTACCAATTGGTTGTTTCTTTAATTCTTAACCATTTACAATATAATATTATTTTAAATTTAAGTGTCATCCAAGAATAGTGTTTAAGAACATATTGTTCTTTCCAGATTTCTAATTCTCAATGCAATTAGTATCAGATTTACTTTATGGGTCAAAAAAAACTTGTGAGGATTCAGCAGGTTATTAGTGCATAGATAACTTTAACTTTCCAGAGAAGGTCCTAGCTCTTCCTTTTTTGGGTCCAACTTCATACAAACAGATATACAGAAAGTTGTCACTGCCTGAAGCTTTCATTCTTTCTTTCTATCAGGGACTCAAGGAGTTTACCCTTGAGTTACATACAAGGATATCTTCTTAAAGTCTTGTCAAAGACATTTTGAAATTTTTCACTTACTATTCAACTTTCTGTGCAACAATGGACTAAATTAAACAGTAACTCTGGGAAAGCTCAAAGCAAGCGACTATTGAGAAAAGAAACAGTAGCTTGACTGAAGCCTGAAAAACCAAGCGAAACTTCCTTTGCCTTTCAGTTGCATGTGTCTCTTTCCCCAAGGCTCATCTACTACTCTCCAATAGTTCTCTCATCTTTCTCCAGTTTTCACATAAAAATTAGGAACATCCAGATAGTGCTTCCGCTGAACTTTGTGAATGCACAGTTCAACGTCAGAGCTACATATGCTCTTCACAGAAACCCATCATCAAATTTATGTAAAAGAGGCAAAAGCCAAGATTGTTCTCCTACTAAGACTGGATTCTTTGCAAACTCTAACTGACGCTCCCAAACTTCTGCTTCAAAACTTTTGAAATCTAAAGGGCCACTGAAGGACAAAGGTCTGATACTTTCTGCTGTTCTCACTTCTACCACACTCCTTCACACTGAAATCATGTTTATTGGTTTGCTTTTTTCCCTTTGGATACAACTTCCACACACCTGTGACCTCAACTAGCACCAACTGAGCACAAAGGACTGTGCTGATTCTTCAGGCTTTTTCCAACAGCAGGGTCTAGATAGTGCCAATTTCTACTGCCAGCTTGGTAATGAAAGGTCACGCAAATTCCTATCTTCCAGATTTCCAGTTTCTCAAGGAGGGCAGTGAGGACAGCCCCAACAAGGTGACTCATGATCAAAACCCTGCCTCCAATTACAATTATTGCAGCTATGATTCCTGAGTGAACTTATTAATTGAAGTCTCTGCACAGTAAGATCTTTAATTTTACATAAATCCTTTCAAGTCACCTCCAAACCTGGGAAGAAAACCAATTTTCCTCCTCCTAAATAGTTTTAGCAATAGCCAAGACCTGCCCTGCATGCAGCAAAATGCACATGTACTCTCAGTTGTAATTGAGAGCTTCTGAGCCAAATTTTAAAAAGGTGGTTTCCACCTGCCTGCACACAGTGCTGCCATCAAGTCGTTGGTCCACACTTGCCCAACATTTACCAGTACTGCATGCCAGCACCTACAAACCCAAACACAAATGTGGACTCTAACACATTAGGCCCTGTACAAATACAGGAAAATAAATGTGTGCTCTCTGCCCCAAGAAGCCCACAAATATGAACTAAGCTATAAAGGGGATATATATATATACCTGAGCAAAAAATCAGGTACACTCAGGAGTATGTGAATTTGAGCACCAAGTGAGCAAAACCATGTCTAAATGCAAACATAGCACACTGATACATCTTTAAAATTCTTGCCTGTGATATTACTGACATGGATTTTGGCCTGAAGACATACATATAGATTTTGAAACAAAACAGGTAAGTCCACATATCCACAACAAAAAGTTAAGTACAGACAAGTTAACTCCCAGAAGTTAACTCCGCACATGAAATAGCAGTAGAGCAACTTCACATCCTCTGGACAAACCCCTGATACTTGTCAATTAAGATGAAACAAAATAGTTTCTCCCTTTTCTAATTCAAACTTCTCCTGGGAGGATGGTGAACAACAGCTTGGAGAGCTGTGCCTGGCTGCTGATAGCTCTATTTGGCCCTGCACATCAGCAGGGCAGTAGGCAGGAGAGTAGGAAGAGGCCAGTAAAGGACACAGTATTGCTTTTGCACAAAAAAAAAAAAAAGCCCCAATATCCTCAATTCACCTGGCCCTGCACCAGAACAGTGGGAACTAAATGTGATGAAACAGAACAAGGCGGGGGGGAGGAGAGAAACCTCCAACAGTGATTATTTTATTAAACACTTTATATTAAGCAAGTCAAAAAGCTTGCTGTGCCAGTGGAATTTGTCCTATATATTTTGACCCCAGCAATGGCAGCACATTCGCAGACACCCTGCTCCCCCACACAGTGAGTAGAGACAGTGACCTGCTCTTAATCCAGAGGCTGCTGTTCTCCAAAATGCCTCAAGTATAAGCAAATCCACCTGCATCTGCCTTGCAGTTCACCACAGAATTTCTTAGCTCAAGCACAGCAAAAAAGAAGTTATAAGGGTCCTCTCAGGATACTGTGACTTTGCTGGGAGGACACAGTCGGCTGCCCCTTGCAGCCACACAGTGCTGGTCGCCTGCTCCTTACACAAGCTGCCTCCTTAGGCAATACACCTAGGAGTGACTTGCAACACCAGAAACACTTATTTGCAGGCATTGCTTTGCCTCGTGAAGAGACAGAGCCTAAAGGAAGAACAGAGATACATTTTGTACCTTCCAGCTAGCATATTAATTTTGCAGGTCCTGTCACGCTACTAGCAATGCTCAGAATCCATTGCTTTTGCCACGTAGTGGGGTTCTGCTTCCTCTCTCTTCTGACAATCCATCCCATGACCACACTAACGATGGAGAGGGCAAGGACAGGGGGATCCCAGTACACACAGACAGTCCCTACAGAAAACAGCTGAAAAAGCACCAAATACAGGAGAGGTAGGGGGACAAGAATTGTCTGTGACTTGACCTAAAACTCAGAGATGGTTTTTACTCCTGACATTCCTGCTGAACTTCTAGTGGGTAACACAGGCAGATCTCATCCTCTTTCTGTGCCTCAGTTTCATCATTGCTCAAATATGTGTGCATGCATATAAACCAAGAAGAAAAATGGACTACTGAAGTATTAACTGGCTTTGGACATACCTAGTGCAAAAATCCCATGTTTTCCACCTCTGGATTACAACTATATTTTTCAAACAAATTTTGGAGCTACTTCTTCTGAGAAGTCTTTGAGCTGAAAGAGGCCTCGGATTTTTAGAGTGATGACAAAAGTTAGTTTTTCGCTCTCAGCTTTTTTGGCTGTAAATACATCTAGTACACAAAAAGCCAGGATTCTCCTTTTGATCAGCACACAGTCAGACCAAACCACATGGCTCCTTTTGTATCCCTCCAGGCCAAAGTCAATCCAGAAATTTCCCACTAAAACCTTACTTCGGAAAGATAAGATTAAAAGTTTAGAGATGATGAATATATATCATTGCCCCTGAAGCTTTAATGGTGATCATGTATCATCATCCCCATTTTTCAAATGAAAAAAGGGAGGAACATATGATGGAGGTAACTTGCCTTGTGTCAACTAAAACACTAGTGACAGCAGCAGGAGCAGGATCTGCTTCTCCTGTATCACAGCAGAGTGGTTATTTTTTTCATAACTACCATTCTAAAGATCCACATAATTCCACTGCACAACCCATACTGGCAGCAAGGAGTGAGGGACATTGTGTGAGGAAGGCAACCAGGGGATGGAGAATGAGAGGTGAGTGGAGCTTGGACCAAAGGAGCAGGGATCCCCCTCCCGCCACCCAGGAAGGTGTGAGGTGGAAAGGGACCATTCAGGCTGGCCACAGCACCACTCCCCATCACCCTGCACTGGCCCAGGGAAAGGAGCTGGGAATGAGGGAGTGGAGTTGAGCCTGAGGTAAAAACGGGTGGGGGGTAGATGGTTTAATTTTTGCCTTTGTTTCTCACCATCTGACTCTATTTTAATTGGCAATAAATTACAACAATTTTCCCTAAGGCAAGTCTGTTCTGCCCATAACAGTAATTGGCAAGTAATCTCCCCATCTTTATCTCAACCCAGGAGATCTTCATCTTACTTTCTCCCCCATTCTGCTGAGGAAGGGGAGGAAGGGGAGCAGCTGGGTGGGCAGCTGGCACCCAGCCTGGGTCAACCCACCACACCAGTTTAGCCTGCTTTGCAGGCAGGTATCTCAGGATTAAAGAAAAACACAAAAAACCCCACCTCTGTCAAGGCAGTCCTTTTATATTGAGCACAAAAAGCCCACTGCATTGGCCACTTGTGTTTCTCACGTACAGGAACCACAAGGCCAAGGAGACAATCCTAAATTTAAAGCTCTACTTACACCTACCTGTCTGTAAGGCAGAAAGAAGCTGGAGTTACTCATAATCTGAAGAGACATGGAGCATTGTCACAGAATCACTGGTGACTTTCCCACCAGACCTTATACTGTCATACTGTCAGATACTGCAGTTCACGTCTCCCCGCCAGTCTCACGCCCCCACAATAAGCATAAAATAAATGCTGGAGCAAGGCACTGTAACACACTGCACACAAACAGACCAGTGATACCTAAACTAAACAAGATTTCACAGTAGAGAAAGGAAGCCATCTTCCCAGCTTAGCGTTATGGTACGAAGTCGTTTTTGATTCAGTCATGCTGAGAAAACACAAGGAAATAAAAAAAAACAAGAGTTTTCAAAAATTAATTAAAGTAAATTAGTTTCTAATGGACAGCAAGAGTTCCCCTCTAAAATTAAAACAAACATTAAATGCTGATAACAAAAGGATGGGCACAATTAACTTTTGAGTGCAAGTTTTCTGCTTTATGGTATTTAAGGAACAGAGCATAGCACACCAGATATTGGACAGGCCAGTAATCTATAGGGTGGGTGAAGATGGGGAGGGTGGACTACAGTATTCCAAACTCCTGAGAAACTGGGAATATTTGTGTATTTCTCCTCTTGCATGCCTAATAAATGAGCTCCTGGCTCAGTGCACTCTGTTCACCCAAAATGACTCACACGAGTGCAGTGAACAGGCTGTGAACTGTCATAAAATTCCAGCTCCCACGATGACTAGGGTGGACAGAAACACCAAATGATTGAGTTTATATTCAATGATATTGTCAACTTTCTTTTGCAAAACCAGGTTAAAAAGAATAAAAAAATCACTGGCCTATTCTGTATAAAGGAAAGTGCAGGACAGTGTATTCTTACTATAAGATGTCCCTCAGAAGCACATCAAATTACATCAATTATGGAACATGATCAAAAGCCCCCTCAAGTTTCTTGAAATGTTGCTGAGAATATCTCCACTGTATTGATCCCACTGGAAGCCTTTTTTTTTTCCATTGCTCTTTATTGACTATCTGAGATATACCGTGCTTATTTGCACTACAGAAACTGATCTTCTCTGTAGAAAAACACAGATGTTGGAAATGTGATTTACTTAGTAGTTTATTAGCATTTTTATATATTAGAGGATGACTCACAATAGGCTTGCAATCTTAAAAAAATTCAAAGGGCCACGGACAATCTGACTTTACAATTTTTACACCAGCAATGTTTAGCTTACTTTCCTTTTAAATATGATATCAAAGTGATATTATCCAAGGACTTTTAAGCACTATAAAAACTGTGCTAGATGGTACTTCATCATAGTCCTAACCAGACATGTCAGAAAATTAAACACATTTTACTAGAAGGGGATATAAAACAAAGGAAACTTTAAGGGCACCTCTCCCCCATGGCATACAACCATATCTATGCTTCACAGCACAGCTCAGGGCAGGAATGGGCAAATGAGCACCAGCACAGGCATGTACATTCACACAACATTAAGCAGCCCCGGGGGAGGTATCTGCTTAGTTCCAAAGCGGGAGAACTGGGCATCCCAATGCATCTCACCAGCCTCATTAGGGCTCATTACCTCCTAGAGAGAGCTTCAGCAACAGCCTGAGCATCCCACAATTGTACTTTGTTACATATTGTGACACGCTGATACCGATTCAGCTACAGCCAAGAGTGGAGATCACTTGCATCCTGCTAACGATTCTTTTTCCAGGGTAAAAATCACTTGCGTCCTGCTAACGATTCTTTTTCCAGGGTAAAAAAAAAAAAAAAAAAGAAGCTTTACAACCAAAGCTAGTGTTTTTCTGCTGTTTATATGGTATGAACACACATTGAGCCATGACTAATGCTTATAGGGACTTTGCCACACTGCTAATTAACAACAGGATAGTTTATAATGGCACAAACTGCCAAGATGTGCTTTCCAAGTTTGCTCTGAACTGTAATTTCAAAGAAACTAAAGGAGTGTGGAAATGCAAAGGTCAAGTAACATAATACTAAAAAGAGACAGTGTCATAAGAACCGGCTGAACGGATTCTTTGGAAGCTTCCTTCAAGAGCCCAGAGACTCAAAGAAACAGAATAAAGCCATGCTTCATCTTTGCCATCCTAAGAGGAAGGTGGTAGCACTCACCTGCATTAATCACTGAAAAAGCAAACTGATAACAGAAGCAAGTAAAAAAAGCACAGAACAATAGCTAGCAGAGTGGAAAGAAAAAAGACAGCTAGAACTACTTGTCACATGGACAAGACTGCAACATAAGACCTCCAGCAGTGCTAAGACCAACTTAGAGCAATGGCTTCAAAACACCCTGCTCCCTAGTTGGTTTTGCCTTCCATGAGTCCCTTAGCAAACTAATTACTTATATTCTTCCTTCACTAAAATTTAGCACTTTTCCTATGATTGCTTCACAAAAAAACCATTCTAACACTAATCACGTGACAGTATTGAATCTCATTTCCCCCATCACAAAGCTTCGACACTGGAGAACAAAAACATGCCCCACAAGTGAAAGGGAAGACTGTTCATTTATCAGTCTGCACTACCACATCCCCTGACCTATTTTATTACTAAATATAGTCCCTCTTAGGTCACTGCTGCAAATTGAATTCTGCTGCTTCATTGCCCACTGCAATCCCACAGAACTGCATGCTGCCTACACACAAAACACTAAGTAGGTTAACTTATTCACTGCCAGGGATGGAGCCAGTCTTATGCAGACAAAAAGACATAAATAATTTTTCCTCAAATGAGTGAAATGTTTCTTGCAATGCAGTTTAAGTCTGAACTCAATTATTTATGTTGCATCGTGAATATAAACACTTGGCTTCCAATTTGCCCGTACTTACAATATGTTTTTCAATATTATTCTTGCAAAATATGTTTTCAAAGGCATTCAAATTTACAAGTGATACAATAGCAGCCCTAATGACCTCTATTGACACAACACCTAACAAGAACAATAGACAAGTCTTTCTCCTTAAGCCCCCTCACTAAATTTAGGAAAGGAGAGTCAGTCAAAATGCTGCAAGTTAAAAAGACACCACCTTCTTTCAAAAGGCCAAGACTCTGTATTTGTAATTCACGATTCAGAGAACCTCATGATTATCATACCATGAAGCCAGCTGGCAAATTTAGACCTAACAGACACAAGACTACTTAGAAGAGAGAGGAAGAGGAAGGCATGAATTTGACATAGCAAGAACTTATTACAGGATATTAAGAAGGAGACTGAAATAGGTATTATTGATTATTTCATGCTTAACAGTGAACAGACATACAGAATATGCTATGTCCTTGCTATTTAATTTGAGCTAGACAGAATAAGACTAGCATTAGCATATTTCCCTGGGCTATTACTGCATCTTCATTTCATTACTTCAATAGCTTCCCAATCTTGAACAAACACACCCAAAAACCAAAGAAAGATCAAAGACAACTGACTCCATGTCAGCTTTTTGCTTAAATCACTGCAAATTCTTTGGGGAATTTTTTTAGTATGCAGCAGATGCACACAGACCCAAATAATTCAAATGATTCATGGCCTCATTAACCTAACTTTATTGTTATTTAGTTATGAAACCAAGTTTCTCACTTCCTGCTATTCTAAGAATAACATCTGCCAAATCTAGGCTTTCTTGACAGAGGGAAAATCCAATGTCTTTAGGGGACAAAACAGTCTCAGCTCTGCCTGAGTTCCAGCCAGTGTCATTTACTGAGACCCTGGAAGCACTGTAGGTTACAACTTGTGTGAAAAATCCATTGCCTTCCCAGCTGATAAAGATGAGCCCAAATACATCACTACAAGGGGAACCATACAGTCTCTTTCAAGGATATATGAAGTGTGCTCACAGAAGGAAGAAGGAACTGGCCTTGCCAGCCAAGGTGCAATTTCCCATGCATTGAAGTCACAGAACATACACTGCAAACCAGCCTGAGTCTGTATTTCTGATCATTTGCACCATCTTGCTAGAGTTTGACTATGGATATTAAAAAAGACACCATATTTCTAGCCAGTAGGTCAAGGTAAAGTTGGTCTGTCGATATATATTTTTCAAAGGTATATTACCCACTTCAGTATCATCATGTCACAGGGCACAAGTGACACACAAGAGATGCCTGCCACATGTGGACAGTTGTTCTTAAATGAACATGTTATTTTCTGAAAGGCCTGTTAGTCATCTGAATGCAGGAAAGATGAGTATTAAGTTCTTAGGTAATGAAGACAAGGAGTCCTCTTTACTTTTTATAAGAATAAGCATGTTTCACAGTTTTAAACTGCATAATGAGTCCTCTCAACAGGATGTCCTTTTAGCCCTTAGTTTCTCTGAGATGTTACAGCACTAACTGCCTTTTTATTTCTTAGGAGATCAAGAGAGTGTTATGTTGGAACACTTTTAATGCAGTCACTGCACTTCAAAGACACACTACTTCATTCTCTTTTTGAACTTCCCCACTAATACTTCTCCTTAATAACACCTTCCCCTATTAGAAATCCTATTTATATGTGTATGTCTATATTGATTCTCAGAGATATGATCAAAATAATCAGAGGTCATATGACAGATTATTCAATAGGTCAGGTAACTAGCTGGAATGTCAGCTAAGTTAGTATTAGCAAGATAATTAACAATACTGAAGCAATGATGCTCAATACAAGTGAACACAAACTACTTGCACCACTTTTCTACAATCATCACACATGAAACCAAGAGATAATTTGCATAAGTATTTCACTACCTAATTAACACTATGGTCACAAGTGTGAAAATATCTGTACTCTCTTGACTATAGTTAATATCACACTTTAAAAGTCAAAATTTAGTCTAAGTTTGCAGACCAACTTGCCAAAACAAAAATCCGAATGATATTTCTGAAGCTCTAAAGTCTTCCAAGACCCAGGCAAACTGTTCTTTATGGGTCACTAAGATACAGTGTATGCAGCTTTCCAAGTGCCTGGATCCACTAAGGTGGATTTAAAAGTGCAGTGAAAACATATAGGCACTATTGCTACAGAATTTCTGGGGAAAGAGTAGGAAATATGTAATGCATTTTGGGCTAAAGGTCAAAGACAAAATGAAACTAAACAAGATTTTTCAAAATATATTTCAGTCCCAAACCACAGAATTTACCATTTAAAACTTAAACTGGTTCACCATTGAGGTTCGATTCTGCATGTCGCTATCTTCCGACTGCGGGGAGTTGCAATATCAAGTCTTTTATGTTTCAGCATCTAAGAAAATTTAGAACTTTTTCCAACCATCTATTAAGGCCACACCAGTAGTACTAATTGAATGCACTGCCATATCTTAACTTCTATCCCAGCAAACTAAATCACAGAAATATTGGCACAAAGACAAAAGAGGCACTTTGAGGCCTGACCAAGGTTAGGTGAAGTGGCAGGTCAGTAAGTTAGTAAGGAATTTTAACACTCATACCCCACGGTGCCTTCCATGCCTGGTCACTTTTGCAAGTGGTGGGCACCTAAGTTCTGCTGCCTGAACACCCATGTCAAATCAGGTACAGGTCACTGCAGCACTTGTGCATCCTGCAGTTTGATCTTCAAATCTGATCTGTGAAGCTGGTTTGGAAACAGGGGGCAAGGCTCGGAAGAACAGAAGTTGCTCCTCGTGGTCAAAAAGTCACACTACCTTCTCTTCCAGGAAAGAAAAATCCTCGAGGCTGAGGACCCCCTGGAACTTGCACTGCTCAGAATATACAGGAGTGCACGAGGCTGTCAGCTCATGTTCACACTTGGTGAAAAAAAGAATTAGCTGCTATCTCACACTCCATTTTTAACATCTGCAAACAAATGCTAAATCAGCAGGATACCTCCTTCTGCTCACAGTGTTTTACCTCATGCTCTCTCTCTCTCTCTCTCTCTCTCTCTCTTTTTCCAGAAGTGCTACTTCAGTGAAGAGACCCCTTGGAAACCCCACATTTCCTAACACCTATGAAAACACTTGTAAAGTAGCCTTGTGATATAGGTGCCAAATCATCAGTTGCAAATCCGCCTCATTTGCCTTAGTCTCCAGCAGCTGCAAAATTAAAAATAGCTGTCATAGGCAAACCACAACTGAAGATGAGAACATTTGTTCATTTATTTCAGGCTGATAATGGCGTCACTGTTGACATGTTTGGGCTCTGAAAGGAGCACTAATGAGGAAATGGACAAAATTATTAAGGCAGAACAAGGAACACTCTAAAATAGAAATAGGAAAATTACCCTCCTTTTAAATTTACATGGAAAATTTGACTGGCCACGACAAAATTATATGCTTATTTGGCTCTTTAGGATGAATTTCTTGTTAACTAAAAGAGCAATCATTTAAAGTAGCATTTTCAGCTCTTAAAATTCATTCTCACTCTGGCCAAATAAGACTATTTATTTCATCAGGTATTAAAATTACATGCCATCATTACCCCCTCACGACTTGAGAAAGACATGGTCAATAAGGAATGAAATAGTATTACTGTAAAATGTACTGTCCAGCTTTTGGCCACTTCCTGGCAAAACCCAACATTCACAGGATACTTTCAATGCACAGAAAAGGAGCCTTCTGCAAGAATGAGAAATTACATCTCCCCTAGTGTAGCAGCATTATTACCTATGTACTGTGCATGCTTTTGCTGTTATGTTGTCTACAAAACCACTGAAATATAATTCTCATTTTGTAAGTGAAACGCAGGGTGGGGAGTCTGCACAAAGACTGCTGGAATCCGCTTGCTTCATTCACCAAATAGCAGTAGTTACTACATGGCTAAATGTTGCAAGGGAGCTATTTTGGGAAGGAGAAGGTGTTCCTGTCATTAGATGAATCCCTGTGCAGTCCTCAGGTATTTGTCAGATTTCCTCTATTACTAATTAGCCATAAGGTCAAAGCTTGGGTAACCCAAGGTCAGTCCTGCCTCCTGGGGCCTCTTTATCCTTGGCAGGGTAAAGACCCATCAGTGCGACTTAAATTTCCAAGTCATTTCCCAGCTACAGCTTTCCCACCACCGTGCCATGGGGAACAGATACCTCTGAAAGGAAAGGGCCAGGTTCACTGAAAGGCTACCTGACATCCACGAACAGGAAAACTGCCAGCTTTCAATTATCTGCGTCCAACCATGAAAGGCATCTCTGGAGGCCTTTGGATAAACGCACTTCTGAAATACACAGAATTAAATGCTGCTACACAGAAAAGCATCAGGCATAGTTTAAGTTGACCTACACACTCACAAATACATTTAATGACCTCATGAGGCATTACACCATGGCAGTGGCTATTGACAATGTACCCCTTCAAATGGGATCCCTGCCTGGTCTATAAAGAGCCCAGGCACAGATATGGCTATGGATTGTGGAGGGGAAATTCTCCCCCTGCCCTGCAGCCAGGAATGGCAGCCCTCAGGGCTGCATTGGAGAGGCCATGCCCTCTGTTTAGGGAGCAAACCAAGTGCAAGATTTGCACTTGGGCTCAATTTTAACTGAAACCATAAATATAAACCCTAAATATGAAACTACACTGGGTTTTTTGGACATTGCTACATCCCAGGATAACCCCAGAACTTGCTCTTAGGATAACACAGATGATTAAATAAAAACTTGCCACTGAATCATTTTTTCAGTCACTTCTGAGAGGATGTTCTTTTTAGTTTCATTATTGTACCTGAATTACATTTGGAGAGCAGATATAATTCTAAAACAGATCAGAAATAAGCAAGATTATCACTGAGATCCACTAACTGTGCATTCAGAGTTGCAGGAAAACCTTGGTTTAAGATGAGAAGTCCTTTAGGATACTAAACTTTTGGTCTAGTCTCTGTCACTCCTTTGTTAATTATATTTGGGCATTGCTGTCCCAGAAACAAGAAGTTATGTAAAAATGAATTTTAAGAGCTTTATGGAGAATAACCAAGATTTGCATACACTGCCTAAGTGCTCCTATAAATGTTCCTCGTTCTCAGGATTATAAAATGCAAGCTGGCAGCGGGGCTATGTCACTTCAGCTGTTTGTCTTCAATCAGGCAAAGACACAATGTGTCTGCCTCTTGGAAATTACATATCCCACTTCTCTACCCAAAACAAAGTGCTGTGTTTTCAACTATCACACCAAGTTTTTACATGTTTAGAGACAAAGCCAATGTATTTCCCTCTTCTTGGTCATTCTTTATAATGCCTGTTTCAACCTCCTGTAATAAAGATAGAAGGCTGAGCAAATTTGGCAGGAGCATTCTCAGAGGAGAAATGTCTTGCATGTTTATCAACAAAGTGAAGCACTTTTTGTGCTTTTCAGAAACCTGTTTCCCCTTCTCCTTTGTTGCAGCTGCTCTGAACCAACCCAGCGATGAAGACGGAGGATTTGCGCATTCTGGAGGGCTGGAGTCGTTTACTTATTTACAGACCACTGCTCCCTTTGTGCAATGCAGCTTGCAGTACTCTGAAGGAACATTCACTGCTCTGAACTATTACAGACTCCATCCTCTTTCTGTTGAGTGTTGCCTTGCACAAGGCAGAGTTGTTCCAGTTTGATTACCATGAAGAACAGCAGCACCAGTGCACTACAGGAAAGCTGAGACCACCCTTAAGTTGACTTCGTTTTATCAGAACAACAGTATGGCTAAATATTCTATGCAAAGTGTCAGTCTAAGATTAAAGAGAAACTACATATCCTGAACAGCAAGAGATGCCGAGCTTTAAGAAGGCATTCAGTCAATGTTAATATAAAACTGAAGCACTTTTGGGAAAACACAAATAAGGACACTGAAAAGAAGACACCAAATTCACAAGGGTCAGACTAGATGAGTTTTAAAGGAATGCCTGATTACTATTACCCTAACAAAAATATTAGAGAAATTAATTGCTTAGCATTCAGATCAAAGGCTCAGCTTTACTTTTACTGAAATTATTAAATGGGCCATCTTATACCCTCCATGAAAGCATTTATCAAACCTCAGACTGTTCCTCGTGCCCCGCAAAGAAATCTGTTCCCCCTCTGTTCAGAAGTGATCCATCTTACTGCAACTCATCTGTCACTGAGTGGTTTCATACAAACAGCAGCATCAACTTGCCTGTCACTCTGACTGTCCAAAATACACAGAACAATGCACCTGAAATTTTCAACAGTGAATGACACTGACAAAACTTGGAAGATCATCAAATTCAGCTAACACTCATGATTTTTTGGTGAGCAGGGTGGGTAAGTGCTGCAGAGACTACAGAGCACAGGAAGGTCAAAGTTATTTAGCAGTTCCCTTGGAACCCCACATTAAAAAGGCTTTGAGAATCTCTCTTATTTTGATCCCTCAGATTCTTCTGAAAAAAGCAATAGGGAGTGAGACATCTAAAAGCTATTTTATCTTCTCCTTAAAATGACTACAAGTTGTCAGAACCTAAGAACCAGATGCAGAAATACTTAAATATTCTAGACTAGCAGCCTAGCCTTCTATTGAAAGGGGAATTAACATGATTTCAATTTAAGTATTAATATTTAAAATTATTGTGGTATGAAGAGAAAAAAGCCTAAGTTATTGCACTGTAGTCCTGGAACATGAATGAAAGAGACAAATGACATCTAAAAGTTATTCCTGTACAACTGTTTTCATATCTTTGAGACATATCAATGTGTACGTAAATGGTCCACAAATCTGGGCCAAGACATCACGTGTATCTACAAAACAATCCAGTTCCTTCCTCTAAGGGTTAAAGTACTAAATGCCTGTGTCTGCCTGGTTCTGACATTAGAATTTACAGCTGTGTAATGAAGAGGCTGCAATCTGGATGGAAAGTAAGAAGCAACTGAAGATATCATATAATCATCCTGCATCACCAGAATATGAAAACAGTAAAAATTTGAAAAGGAATACTCAAAGACAATGATCAATCTGATCGACCATAAAGAGCCCGATTCTCATCCCCTGTGATGTCTTATGACCTCAAGAAGCTGGGCCCCTAAAGACATGTGTGAACAAAAAAATGAATAAAGTTAAAATAACTCTAAATATCTTGGCTGAAATCACTCAAATTCCATGCAAGTGTCATGTATCTCATTTACTTTCCAGAGCAGTAAGACGACACAGATTCACTAATTCTGAAAGAGATCAGAGCCTTAAAGTTACATATACAGTTATGAATTGATGGCAGCTAACCAGGAGTGAATGAAGTTAATTTCCAGAAAAACTTACTTGTCACAGTTCCATGGGGGCTTTTTGGATGTTGTTCTTGCTAGGGACAGTCTACGAGCTGAACTCCAGCTCTTCTGAGCCATGGAACAGCTTTTAAAAAAAAAAAAAAAAAACCTAAAAAAAATGCCAAGACAGATGGATCATTGCACCATGCAATCCAAACTTAACTTTCCCACTGTATACTAATGTATCACATGGTTTTCCACCGTTTGTCAGGAATTTCCTTCAGCATAGTTTCTCTATATTTAGGGACAGAGTATGTACCTATTAGAGCCGCGTCAAGCTGAGGGGGAAAAATATAATTAGTTGGAAGCAACTTCTGCTTAGCATTTGCTTGCTTAAATTAATGGAACAAAAAAATGTTTTTTTAACTTCTGCACCTAGAAACACCTTTCATTTTTGCACATCATGTACAGATACCAAATGGAGGTGTATTATACTATAGAAGGCATTTATTTACCAAGTTACAGCTTTGCAGTACTGCAGCATCACCAACATTTTACTGTCTTGGCCAGGCGCTTAACAGCTTAAAACATGATTCAAATCTGATTTCAAGCTTCATTCTTCTAGCCAACACTGATGCAGCTTAGTATTTTACAGTGCTATATAACAGACTGGAAATCACCTCATCATGGGATAAAACACTTGCTCTGTGCCTTGTGCTTTTTTGAGGAGCCAGTACACAAGAAAACAAGCCATCCCACTGGATAAAGCAGAGAAACTGGACTTCAGACAAGTTGTATCTACACAGTTCTCACCTACATAGTCCCTTTCATACCTGTCCTACACTTTTTTAAGGAGATCACAAAATTCCGACTTAAAATTTTTGCTTAGGTTTTAGGGTTGAGGAGGGAAGCACATATCCCAGGACTTGACACTGGACAGTAAGGCAAGCTTTCAGCCAGCCAAGGATTGAGGATTTAGAAAATCCTGTTAGCAGAAGAAATGAAAAGCATCAAATTCATGGCTGCATGGACCCCAACAAATACATGATGAGGGTAAATTGGAGTGCCCAAAGCAGCAGGGAGTGAGGCATGATGACTCAAGCAAGACCTCATGATTTTAGTTCCCTTGAGCATTCAGCACTCTCAGCTGTGGAGCCTGCAGGCTCTGCACCTCCAGCAAAGTCCTGTTGATTTCTGCTGCCCTTACCCCAAAGAGCCAACCGAATTCCAGCTATTAAGAAAGCATAGGCACATTTACTATTCTTATTTTGTAGGTGACTGCACAGCCATACTTTGGTGTATCAAGCTGAACTATCAAAAACAGTCCTGATGTTCTCTAATCCTTAACTCTCTTGGGCAGAGATCACCAGCTGTGGAGACATCCTCCCTAAGGGTGAAACTCGGCATGCTCGTTTCTAGAGAAGACAATTACCAGGTTGGAGCTCCAGCCCTAGGGACTTAAATGAATGCACAAAGTCCGTGTAATAAGTTTATTGTTCTTAGTCTTTAGCTGCTCACATTGAATTTGCAAGTCAGCATCAGGCAGAAGCAACCACAAGATCTTTGCAGAAGGAAACAATGCTCAAAGTCAGAAAGCAATAGCTTCACAAAGCACAAGAAAGCTAATAACTGGAAACGCAGTTTCTGGAAATACAGAAATACGCAGTCTCTGAAGCGAGATATTTCAAAATAAGGTACATTTTGTACTTCATAAGACTTACAGAGCATCCATTGCAATTATAATGCTTCACTGGTAGCTACCCTAATTACCTAGAGAGGAAGAAAACCACCAGCCCTACTCTTGTTCGATTTCTGGCATTTAATTTGCTTGCTGGGGAATCTCTTTGCTTAATAGGTATTTATGCTACTTTCCTTGCAGAGAACATGTTGCCATGGAGCAGTGATCACAGGCACTAGCAAGTGATTCTGCCTTTTTGAACTGCACAGTCTTCACTTAAGGGACTGTATCCTACTACATGTCAGCCTTAACCAGGTAGAGAGGGCAAAACTATAGTGAGCAGTGATTATATTTGTTTTGATTTTAGTGAATAGTCTCATCCAGTAGCTGCTCTTAAAAGTCTTCCCCATTTTTCACTGGCACTTTGCTTTGACAGAATGGAGTTTCCTTTCCTTAGAGTGAGAGGGAGCAGATGGGAGAAGGAGGAGGATCCAAGCAGACAGAGAAGTATTGCACAAGACACATGCTGAACTTGTCAACAGAACAAGATTTCTTTACTACAGTGCTTAAAAAAATTAAAGTGGCTGCTTCTTTATTCAGCAAATCTACAAGAGCTATACAATAGCATTCAGGATTTTTTTATTTTAGGGTATCCAGAATTTACCTAGGAAGAATCTTGCCTTGCAGTTAACTTGATCAACAGTGTAGTAGCGAGACTGAGGAGTCTGAGTGACATCTGAGTGACAGCAAACCATCATACTACTCCTGCTATAAATGGCAGGCAACACAAGGCTTGGATGTAAGCAGAATACATTTGGATTCCTGCCTCCTTTCATTAGGAGGTGGCAAGATGAGTCTCAGGTCCAAAAAAAAAAAAAAAGGTTTAAAAATACGGTGAGTGGTCTTAGAACAGTAAGGATATCAAAACCTGATACTTTTAACATTTTTTCTCTTTTGGGCCTACAGAAAAAAAATTCATGTGAGCACTAAGGTTATGACTGGCGAGATGCTCCCAAAAAAAGCAGCACAGACTAGCAACCCTGACCCTGTTTCCAATCTGGCATAGGGAGATTCGCAGCTGCCTTCTTCCTGCCTGGCATTTCTCTATGGGAGAGGAATAGAACTGCACTACTGGGATTAAAGGAAGGCTCCAGTTTAAATAAACGTATCTAAAAGTTGCCTCTGGTATGAAACCTTTCATTGCCCACCAAGAATTCCTGTAGTAGAGGAGACTAAAGGCATGTTTAGTTACCACAAACCAGATGGTGAGAGGCCTGTCCAACAACTCATGGTAGAGCACAGAGACTAGTGAGACATTCCCCTCCTCTGTACAGAAGTAGCACAAATAAAGTACTTACTTTTATTGCCTAAGCAAACATCTGCTTCTCAGAAAAGGCTAGAATCACCCATGCAAAGGGTCTGCATCATAGAGAACCAATGAGTGCTACAAATATTTCATACATAACACATCCTCCTGCATGTTCAGTGTAAAGCACATGTTAACAGGATGAACTCGTATGCAACTAGTATTTCTAAAATAATCCATTTAGAGGCCTAAGTTATAGAACTTCCCTTGAAGTAAAAGTCCCGTATTTGATCTACTATATTATATCAGCAGGAAACAGTAACAAATTATGAATTATTCCTATCAAAACTAGGGAATAATTTATTTTACAGGAGTTGCAAGTAAGCATTTATTAAATCAATATCACAAAAAAATACACATGGTGGCAAATGTAACAGCTCCCAGGATGCTGTTAACACAACGAAATTCAGCAGGCTACACTGGAAAACAGTCTTTGAGCATACATACATCTTTCACCACTGACACATCACACACCAAGTGTCCCATGTGCTCATTTAGAAGCACATTGTGTTTCAGGGCTTTAAGAGACACACATTTAATCTCATTCAATTTGACAAGACCTTGAAATGTTCAGAGCTCAAAAACCAAAACAAAATAAATAAAAAACAAACAGACAAAAAAAGCACACACAAAAAAACCCCCACCAAAACAAACTTCCCCCCCCCCAGCAAAACAGTACAATAGAAAGCACACAAGAGGAAGCAGTTCAGGGGGAAAAATACGAAGTTTGAAAGCCAAAGCAAACATACCTTTCAAGCCAAATGAGCTCCCTACTCAAAATTATATGGATTAGGGTAGCTTGTCATTCCGCCCATTTTCTGAGATGTCTCAACTCAGCAAGATAGCAGCTGGTGGCACTGAAAATCAAAGGCATAGGGAAGCCAACCTCCAGTTTAATATCTTAGACATTCACAGCAAAGCATCTGCTTACTTGTTCAGTCTCTTGGCAACTGAGATTTGTCACCAAGGTCATGACAGATTAAATATTTTAAAAAATTAATGTCAAAATGCCTAAAGGAGGGGAAGTAGAGGTGATTAATGATGTATCCTGATAGAATAATTTTCCCATCTTTGGTTGAACTGTTGTTTTCAGCATCATCCACAAGGAAAAAAAAAAAAACAAAACCAAAAAAAAACCAAAAAAACCCCAAAAACTCATCAAGTTCAGAATCCTTTCTATTCAAAATTCTTAACTGACAGAAATTCTTTCCTACTGAGAAAAGTGGAAACCGAAATCTTCTACCCATGTATGTCCTTCACTCATCATAAAAGGATTGTGTCTTGCATTACAGAAAGCATCACTGGCAGTGGCACTCTGGGGGATTCAGAACAGCCTGATTCTCTCTCACAAGGTGAATAAGAGGAGATCAGTGAACAGCTGATAGATTTTTAAGTCACTAGCACTGCAGGTCACAAAATATCAAAACTGAGAATCTGCTACATTTTGCGAAATTACACAGAGGAACTCAGGTCTGGGAGGACCAATGGAAGGGCCATAAAGAACATTGGAGGTCACTCTCATAGCTGGGATAAGCATCAGAAATTTCACTGTGATACAGCATTACATGAGCTGGTTGAAGGTATTTCAGAAAAAAGGTGTACAAAAGAGCAAATATGGATGCCAGGCTCCCTGTGTGTAACCTCACACTCACAGAAATAGCCCACATAAAAAACAAAGAGCAAGTGAATATTACCCATGTGTAAGAACAGAATTAAAATTGGATTTCATGTTCTCTTTATTGGCTGATTTCAAAGTTTCACCTCTTCCACCTATGGCCTTGGACTAGTCCTCCCCATCATAATCACTTCATAGTAATCTAGTAATTTGTTCCAATACAAGGCTACAGAGCAAGGATATAATAAGATGCTAAATCTGCACAAGAGGGAGAGAGAAGAGAGCTAAGCCTATAACACAAATTCCTGGCATCATATGAAGGTCTTCCTAGACAACATTTAATTTAGCAAATCAGTGCAAGAATATATACAAACAAAGTTTATGCCAGAATCAATACATCGTATATTATCTTCTCAACAGTAATTATCCCATCACATTTGTGGAGGGGAGAAGTATGTAGGCCAGAACTAAACTAAGCAGAATGTCACTATCTCGTCTGAAAAATCTACCAAGAAGGACTCACCATACTGTTTTTCAAAATCACTAGTTTGGGGGTGAGTGTTGTTGCTGTTTGTGGTGGTTGTGTTTCTTTGGTTTCAAGAACACTGACAGGTGTGCTACCATCTTCAGCAAATTTAGAGCAATCACGATCAAATACACAGGTAATACAGGCATTTTGCTCCTAAAAGACTGATGGGTACCAAGACTTTTATATGTAGCAGCAGTCTCTCACTTCATTCAGCTTGCTGCTAAGAACAGTCATGTTTGAAACTGTGCCATAAACAAGTATAATATGCTTGACCCGATTCCTGTTTGATTTACTTGATCACCACGAATATATTAACCCTTCTCACTGCTCCACAAGAAATGTTAAATGTGCTGTGCTAAATGTCTCTTAAAACCCTGTTTGTACAGCTTTCAGTCCTTCTTGCTTTCTCACTGTTCAAATAAGCCCAACAATCTAAAAATAAAATTATGTGAAGACATTTTTCAGAAATAATAAAAGTCCCAGTTTAGCCTGGTTGCTCCTCAGAGACTCCACAAATGCACAGGAAAAAGCACAATAGTGAAATGAGTCTCAAAAGCATTTTTTACTTTAATTACTTTGTTACCTCCCTTCCATAAAGAAGCACTTGAGTGAAACAAGTTCAAAAAGCAAGGACAAGTGAAGGGTAATTTTTACAAATATGCCAACTTTTAATCTGTGGTTTGACTTTTTTTCCTGTAATATTTTTTTTAAATGCTTATCCCTTTAAAGCCAATGATTTTTAATAAACTGCTTTATTTTGACCCTGAAAGTTTGCTCTAGGCTTGCAAGCTTGAATGGCTTCTACTTTGTTATTAGTAAGTAAAATAATCTTGCTTGCCAGCTAATACCTCCAGATTTTCTCTTCCAAAATTTCCACTACCTTCAAGTTCAAAGTCCTAATTCCTAAAGCGGGAAAAGAGGATCTGCCCTTATGGAAAGGCAGAGAAACAACTCCCCATCCACCCTGGTTTACAAAAGCTTCAGGAAGCCTGCTTTAATGTGTGCATTTAGTCCTGTGCAATCACAGCCATAGAAAGTGTATATGTGTGTTGTCCCAGAAGTGTCCTTGTCTCATCACCAGCCTTGCAATATTTCACATGTCTCCCTACAACATCATCTCTCAGACCTATGTCACTATCAGCATCCCTGCCTTCGGCTTTGGGTTTTAAAAGATTTTTCTGACCTTCATAACTAAAAGAGAACAGTAAAACCATGTGACCAAAATGCACTGTAAAGTCCAAAAACTGGTCAGCAAAGGAGGCTTTCAAATGTGCATTTGTGAAAAATCCCAACCCATAGTGAAGTCAATCTCAAAAGTACAAAAAACCCCTACATCAGATGTTTTTATTGAGCAAAAAGCTACCCAGAGTATTTAAGACAGTGTTAACAAGACACACACAAAAAATATCAGAAGAAAAAAGCTTCAGAGATTATTCCCTTACAGCCAGGTCACAGATACTTACTTGTGCACTGACAGGAAAATTTCTTAGGGCTCCATAAAGGATCTGGATAGTGACAACACACAAGCACGTAGGTGTCAACCCGAGGTTCTATAGCAAGATATTCCCTCCTGGAGAGCCACAAACTCCACAGCACTGTCAGGGCACTCCTCACACCAGCTTTCTAAATATAAACCACCTTTCCCTCCTGTCAGCCATTTAACTGCAAACTTTCTACTCCATGATAACACTTAGAAGTTTAAGTGTTGAGGTCATTGCATGTAGAGAACCCAGAATTACCAGCACAGCTTACTTCAACGCTGCTCAGTAGGATGGTGCTGAAGCCTTAATTTGTTGCCCTTCCAAGTGCTTTCAGTTGCTTTGCTGGCCTTGTGCTTTCACTTGGGTGAGCATCTCTCCTCCATGCTCTGGATGACTCCCCGAAGCCCAATATTTGTCCTTCCTTTTATTTCATTTTACAGCTAACAAACACTTCATCTCTCTCTAGTGAGCAAGGGTGCCTATTTTTGTTACTTCTGTTTGCTTCCTAGAAAATTCAGATAAATATGCCTTAGATATATTGAATATATTTTTCTTCTGCTTTAAAGTAATTGCTCCGCTTAAAGCCTGCGAGTAAACAAATATGATAAAATCTAATTTGTTTTCTAAATACTTAGTATCCATCCAGTGAACCCTGTGACAAAGGGCTGCATGCATCAGTACTGCAGCCCCCACTCTTCGGAGTGTTCTCATCTTCCCCCGTTTTCTAAAACCAGGTGGAATGACTTTTCACCAATACCTGCAAGGTATTCTTCACTCATTCCGCTTCAAGCAATTCTTGTTTGGTGGCATTTGCTGATGGTTTGCTGGCTTTCTATGACAATTATCTCCTCTAACTGCCACTCACAGTTCCAGCTGGATGGTTTTAGCTGTCACCAGAGGTTAATATTGCCTCTTCCCCATCTTCTGGAGGGTTCTTGACGCAGCAGATTTATCCCGGTAGATGTGATGCAGTGTCTCGGAGGAAACAGGATGACAGCGCACAAGAGCTCAACTCTAGACAAACTCTAAGCTGACACCACGGTGACATGAAAAGTTCAGTTAAAAATTTTGCAAGAACTATGAGCTTTTTATATAGAAAAATAACAGCTTTTATCCTCAGAGCCTAAACAGCTCTGTATTTGGTAACAGCAGGAAACCACACTGTAAACAATATGACAAGCACTGCATTATTACCTGTTTATATGCTAAATGATATAAATTAAGATAGAGACACACACACACCAAAATTAATTATATTTCAAAATTGCCTCTCTGAGGGGAAGGGAAGGGAAGTGATTGCAACTATTATTAGTTGTAATGCAGTATTTAAAAAAAAAAATCAGATCCCATTACTCTGTGCAATTCTAAAACACACTCAGAGGCAGGTTTTATTCCAAAGATTTCACAATCTAAATCGATAAGCCATACAGAGCAAAAAGGAAGCTGAACAAAGCATTCTGGATAGTCAAATCACCCAAAACATGCATCAATACAGGGACAAATCCTGGAAGACAATGTAGCTGTAAAACTTCATTTCAGTGACAGAAGATGCAGTTCAGCCAGATATTATCCTAAACTCTGGAGTTTCTTTCTTGTCAATGCAATCCCATTTTTTCTTGTGGATCTAATTAGCTTTTCACAGCAAAATATCCTTATTTCTTGTAGCCAGCAGCCACTGGCTTCAGACAATTCAGTTGATACAAAGCTATTTTTAGCCCCATCAGAAGGCTTTTCCAAACGCTCAAATTAGCATTTCCTCATTTCTCTCCTGATCACCTTACACCTACAAATTCACAAGATACTTGAAAGCTTGCTTTTCATTAGCCCTTGGAAAAGAAACTCTAAGAGATCAGAGGATCAGATTTTGTGAGTATAACTTGCTGAAAATAACAAAAAAATCAGACATTTGAAACTCATTTTCAGCTTCCATCTTACCAGAGGAACAATTAGTTTGCCTGGAGCATGAAACAGTCTACAGAAAAGAAACATAAAGCGAGAAGACATTTGAACAACACCGTTAGGGCTCACTGTACCTAAACACGACAGGAAAACTGTGATGTCAGATCTGTATCCAGTTTTGTAAAAAGCACTCAGACAGGTGCTCAGGTAATGATATGAGCAAGACTGCTTTTTTACAATGAATATAACCAAAGCAGCTTATACTTTGAAGAGCTATTTTAACAGTCAAAGCCACATTAAGAGCTAAAAGACATACCAAATGGCTCTGCCAGGGAATAAATTTAGAAGGTCGACATATAACCCACATGAAAATGACAACAGTGATGGTTACTCGAAGTCCTGCCAGGTGCCCTTTAATAAGCAGAGAATGTGATTAGTGCTGCAATGCAAAGAGACAGCGTGCTGCAACATGACTCCATGCTGGTCTGCCAGGAAACCTTTACAATAGAGACCCTGGCTGCACTGGGATTTTTCATGCATAATAAATAAAGCAACAGACTAGCAGATTCAAGCTCCTTGCTGAACACCAGTGCCCTCCACTGTGTATGCTGAAGATTCCTCCAAATACTACAGCAACAGAGAGAATTTATGATTTTTCTCTTCATGACAGACTGCTGAGTCCCCCGGGACCAAATGTCAGACACATGACTACATCTGCCGGCTTCGTGGGGCTGCCGCGAACATCTAAATAATACTGTCAGCATAACGCAGAGATCCGTCCATCAGCCTGCACAGCCTCCTCTCCCCATTGGTGCTCACTCTGCCATAGAAATATATCTTTCATAATCCGTTACAGTATTTTCCCGGCTGATGCTTTATACAATAATTCAGTTGGAATCGTGGAACTTTACTAAGAGAATGTAACTCGTTAATTAAGAGGCAGTGGCTCCCATGTAGGAACCCTTCAGCTTCCTTATTACAACATGTGGAACCAAAGTGTTTGGGATGCCATTAACACCACTACCACCTCAGGATGTGTATCACCAGCTCCCTAAGTTTTGATCACTTTGATTACATTTGTTTTTTGGCTCATAATTGCTATGTCCTACCAGCGTAAGAATATAAAAACCAAATTTTAACAGATCATGAAACAACAACCCTTTTGCTGACTCTCTAGCACTATTGCACACTTTAATTCAGACCATTTGAAGCATGACCTGCCATTTGAGCGGAGGGATATTTTATCCTAATTTCCTCTACAAAGGCTACTTCCATTAAATTTATTATTGCTGTTTACTCTCCAGCTGGATGAATTCCAGCTTCAGAAGGATGCAAATGCCCGTGTCATGATACTTACAGCTGCAATTGCACATAAGCCACAGAGAAGACAGCATCTTGAAGCTCATTCTAAAATACAGCAAACAAAAAAGGCAGTGGGAGACAAAACTAACCCTCTTCTGGTAGGGCCTATGATTTAGCAGGAATGTTGAGAAGTGATGTTAAAAATGTTTCATAATAATGCTGTTGTATTGAACATTCTGAAATGGTGCTTAATGTGATCAGTCAGGACCTTGTCTCTTCATATGTCACTTATGCTTCCATGTGAAAAAAAAATTCATGATTGGGTGGCCACCTTGGCATTTGGGGTTGGTTAATTAACATTAATTAATGGTGCCCTCTCCCCTACCATTAGTCACGTGAAAAGCAGTGCTAAGTAGGTAACCTAAAAAGAAAAACAAGCTGAAGAAGGCAGAGACAAGTATCAAATGAGTAACTGCACAACAAAAATAATCACAAAGCCCCCAGTTTCTTCCTGTGAACACTCATGCACCACCATCACCCGCACTGGCAGTGCCTCAATGGTGTGGGATGCTACACAGAGGTACCCAAGACTGGATTTGTTGACTACCTCACTGAAGGACATCTTAAATCCTCCATGCAAGAAACTAACATAGCCCTGAGAAGTCAGAATTCACCACACTGACTATGAAAGTGCAAGGAAAACCCATTTGCACTATCTGAAGTAACCACATGTCCGAACACTTAACATTTTCTGGTATGGTGTTTTGAAGAGGGTAAACTTGAAACATCCTCATCTCTCTCTTCCAGACACACAAATTCCCCTTTGAAGGCTGCTTTAAAGCTGGACTTCAACTGAAACTAATTAGCTTATAAAACTGTTTCTAAAACAGCCACTTTTCCCTACACATCCTCCAGTACCTTTTGTTTAGAAGATTTTTATTGGTTTATACAGGTTGAGAAAAGTACTAAAAGCAAAAGCAAAGGAGATATTATGCATTACTAAGGTTTTGGGGAGCCAGACTACAGAATTGTCATCCTTGTAGTGATTTTTTTTATTTAACTACTTCAAAGAAGCTTGAATAAAATTTCAGTATTTCATTTTAATAAAAATAAGACATTTGCATTTGGAGGTTCTTCAAGGCATTCTGTCTCATGTCCTGTGGTTGAAGCATAGTCAAGGCATTCTTGCATTTTATAGCATCTCTACTTCTGCATAGTTAATACTGCTTGATTATTTAAGTTGTAGCATTACATGAGCTGCATGTGGTATGCTAAGTGTTCTCTTAGAAGATAACTATTCTCTTTTACAAAAAAGGAGGGTCAAAGAGCCTTCTCCATAAATACCGTTTCTAAACACATGCGTTTTAGGGTAACAATCAAACCTCCTTACTTCTTCAGTTGAAAACACTATAGACTCACAAACCTGGAAAAGCTCAATTTTGTCACAGTGATTTAGTTTCACTGTGTGCTGCAGGCATTCAAAGATTCTGTCTTAGTATCATGAAGTTCAGCACTAACATTGCAGTACCATACTCAGGTAGAAAAGCTGCTCAGTAAATGCACACACAGTTTTCAGTGCTGGAAAATGCTTTTCTGGTATGTTATACAAAACTTTTATTAAATAAATTTCCTTCTCTTTCAGTCAAAAATAGGCTGGCTCCCATGATGATTAATCCTCAATTGAGGTGAAAAGTGTGAGGTCTTTTCTTACGAGGCCAGTACTTTTGTTCTCAAGTGAAAAGTCACACAAACATGAAAAGATATTACAATACTTAAAAATTTGGGAATTAATATCACAGGACAACACCAAACCAAAACAAAAATTTGTTTTTGCCAGGGGCTAGAACTGAAGATGTTTACACTTTTTCATGTACTAATATCAACTTTTAACTCACTGAGTTCAAAAAAGTAGGCAAATTTTGAGACAACCCATATCTCATTATCCATCCTATCAAACATTTATCTCATGATCACATAAAAACTGAAATTCTACCAATTTTGCCACAAAAACCAAGGGAGTAAGGGCCATCACAGTGAAGAGAACAGACAAATTTTGCGCTGACTTCATCAGAAGAAAGCAAGAAAAGTGAATTCAAATAACTGAACCATACAAATGGATGCAGACTATATAAAGTAACATGATAAAACCTAACTGCTTGCTAGCCCTACAAATCAAACAGCTTGTATCCCCGGCAAGATGATTGGAACACTACTTCAGCATTTGTGAAATGAATCATAAATCTAGCTTCTGTCTTAAAAATGTTTCTATTTAAAAAATGATGCAACAAAAAAAAACACCAACGCATTTGTATATACAGCCAGAAATAGCAACTTGAATATACTGTTAAAGGCTTTTCAGTTTACCCTTCATATTGAATTTGAGTTATTTCAGTTTAAAAGTAAATCATTCAAGGATTTGCTAATTAATAAAAACATTGATGATATCATTGATCTAAACAAACTCTGCTTGAATGATAAGTTATTAGAAAATTGTGCAATCGAGTAGACACATTCATAGAAATCCATGTGATATCTTTAAGGGCTATAACAGCTGACAGCTTTGAACTAAGAGTGACCAGTGATGAGAAAAATCCTACCACAGAATGTTCTAAAATGTCAACCTTTTAAAAGCATATGTAAAAATTCATTTAGGGGATAAATGGTATCACAGTTCTTCAGCTCAAAAAATTTGCAACATCACATTTCTGTTGTCCTTAAAATAAAATTGACTGGCTTCCAGCATTGATAATTTCCCCATTGAATTCAATGAGCGTAGCACACAGCTTAGAAAGGCATATGATGTTCTTTACATATGCAAAGTTTTTAGTTTATTGTAACTTTCTTCTAGAATTTCTTTCCCCTACCCATTTTTTCCAGAGATTTCTGCCTAGAAGGCAGAAAGCTTAAAAGGACATAAGGAGAGAGAAGGTTGTTCAAACTCAGTGCTTTGCTTTCATGCACACTGGAAGGATCTGCCAACAGTACACTTTTACTTCATCAATTCAGCAAGAAACAAGATTGCTCTTCAGTCGACATTCAGAAGCACCAGCCTGACAATTAATACAGGCATGTGACTCTGAACAAGTAGGAAGAAGGCAAACGGAAAATCTTTTCTTAAATCCAGCCATAAGCTAAGCAGAACTTAACAAGTTCACTACAAAGTTTAACTGAAGAAGGATAATTGGAAAATATTCTACATCATATATGGAAATATACTATATATACAGAATGCCACCTCTGTGGCCACTTAACGAAACCTAAACAATTAGAGCATGGAATGCAGGCTGGATACCATAGAGCTGCTTTCTCTGCATCTGTCATACCATACTTAAAAAAAATTAAGGAAATTATTTATTTAATACTCAATACATCAGCCATGGCAATCAAAAATATCTATGTGGATAGAGTGCTGAACTGAAACTTAGAAGACTGTTTCATTTCCAGCTGTGATTGGCATAGAATTCCTTTCTTCATCTGTCTTGCCCTGACTATTAATGGGGATAATTATGCTGACCTCCTTTTTTAAAGCACTTGAAAATCTACAGTTAAAAATTTTCTTAAACAAATAATTCTAAATAATAGCAAACATATCTCAGACTTCAGTTATCAACTCATCACACGAAAGCAAGGATCTGATTGTTCCTGGAATTAGTACACAAAATTCAATTTCTCCACTGACATTAGCTTTCTAGTACTGTCATCACTATTACAACAGCTGCATTTTATACTAAAACGCACTAAAAAACCTGACTACCATTGATTGACATTTTGAAGATTTTCCAAGTTTCGAGCTACAAAAGGCCCAGGATTTTTTTTTTGTCACTGAAAATTTCCATGTTAATAATTTTAGTCTTATTAAACAAAGATAATTTTGACCAGCTTCAGCTTAGATGCTATTCTGAATCTCCAGCTTGAATTGTTGCAATGGCTCCAATCTCAACGAGGTTGTACTACCTTGCAAATGTATTTTGCTGTTACATCCATCAGCCTCTCTCTCCTTACAGGGGCTGGTCTATAAGGACACATTTTCATCATCACCACTTATGTCACTGGATTCTCTCCTTCCTTCCTCTATATCTATATGTTACTTTCCTCCTTTCAGCTGCACACAATGCCCTTAATCACTCAGTATGTTTGATGTGCACGTTTTTCTTTCATCTTGTGCTACTAAAAGCAAAAAAAGGTGAGAGGATTTGTTATAAAATTAAGCTACTTACCAACTACTGCCAGATTATGCTCTGAGCCACATGCAATCTGAAAAAGAAATACATATGACTAAATGAGAACCTGCTCACCAGTAGGAAAACAGCCACAATTATGATAGGAAATTAAAAATTAACCTGAAACAAACAACTACACTTTGTAGGATGCAAAATCAAGGTTGAAGATCAGTCACTCTTAAACGAAATTTCATTTCTAACCTCACTTATGGGCTCAGTGGCAGGAGTGTATGTTTGTTTTGTTAATAGAGGCATTTTCTTTTCCAAATGCAGTCACCATCACCACTGACATTTCAATCCTCTGAAGTAAGACTGGTCACAATTCTACAAAAACATCACACCCTTGAAAACATTCACTGGATCCAACAAGAGGCATAAAGCAAAAGCAGATTAAGCCTTTGCAAGCTCAGAGCCATAGAGACAGATGGGATTCAAAAGGGCGATGAAGATCTCCATTTCTCTTATCCACAGTTTTTCCAGCTGATCCCCGGAGAACTGCTCAAAGTACACAGGCTCAGTGTGCTAAACCTGAAGTGATATGATCCCTTTGGCCATTTGACTAACATGGAGAAAAGCTACTATAGAACTCAACTCTTCTGTTAGGTCATTAATGATGGAAATCAGTTATTAACTTCTTTTCAAAGCAAACTCATAGTCAATGTATTTGTCTTTCTTTGCAGCTGCTGTGAACATGTCTGATGTTTAAACTGCTTTAGCACATATCACATAGTATCACTGAGGTTTTTTAAGTTTTTCACAGATGATGGTAACACAAGCACCAAGAGCAGCCCACTGTCCTACTGCAAGGGCTTGTCTTTCCCATTGAATTCTTTCTCAATCTCATTGCTGGTATAATTGTCTTATGCAATACAGACATCACTTTACACAAGGTTACTCTGCTGAGTGTCCTCAAGTTTTTAACTGAAATAAAAGCAACCCTCTCAAAATTCTGTATCCCGTTCACTGTCTTGCACCTACTTGCCCATTATACCTACTACTGAGCTGGAGAAAATTAATAGGTACATTCTCCTTGAAGTGTATTTACAATGGTAAAATATAATACAAAAGTATATGCTCAATTATATTGAAAAATATAAGTCCACACCATCAAAATTCTATATGATTTTGTGCATGCATAACTTTATAGTTTTTACGGCCAGAGAAACAGCTATAATCACCTCAATGGCTGCAGAACATAAAACCACAGAAGTTAATAAAACAGATCTTGTACTCAGCTTACTGTGCTTGAGTATTTATTGGAGAAGAAACACCCAAAGACTGACACACAGACTAGTTTGAGCACTTGTGTTACAAATGAACACCTCAATCACTACTGCTCATAACGCACCCGCATGGAAATATCTGGGCAATGCCATCCCCACAAAATACTGGCAGGGAAGACAAAAAAAAGACTCTTTAGGACAGGGGTGCTTAGCCAGCACAGTAAACATTTGCTGAAACAGAAAAAATAATTCAAGACACAGGACACAAGGCCTCATCTTCAGAAAAATCAAGACAGAGCAGCAGGAAAAGCAACATAATGCAAGAGCACTAGCAGGATTGCATCAAGTCTTTTATCCCACAATATTGCAGACAGGAGAAACTCTAAATCCTGACTGTTAAATGCATAAATCATCAGCATATCCAAGATCACTATCCTCACCACAAGACAGAACCCTACACAGGAGCTGGGCTGGTTCCTAATGCCTATTTACTAGCTAATGCTCTCACCTGTACTTCTCAAGCTTAAAAGCTGATGCCATGGAAACAAGATCCACACATGGAAACACATGAAAAGCCTTTCTAGCAAAAGAGCAAATTCTCATCTTCACCAAGTGCTGAAAACTGGATATACTGGAGCTGCCACTAATAAAATAAATAAATGTTATCTGAGGTGTGTATAATCCTATCTTGGCTACTTCCCTGGCAAATACACTAACACAGGCACAGATTCAAAAGCATCGGCACAAAAGAACTGCTCAGGCTGGTGACTGATGCTGCCAGGACCTGCTTCAGAAACACTACATTAAAAAAGAAAAAAGAAAGCCCCACACAAACAAGGTGTTATTTAGATTGTAAAAAACATTCCCTGACGAAGAAGCATTTTCTTACTACATCTAATAGAGGCATTTACAGAGCCTGCAAGCCAGATCTCAAACAGCTTTGCACGCTATTCATGCAGCTGTTACTCTGCCCACTGTTCAGAGCCACCCAATAGCCAGCTATCAGGTTATAAGGGAGTCAATCAATCCAGTCCAGGAATTCCTGCATCATACAGACTGGGCAGTGCTGGAGGGCTGCCCCCATGGCAGCCACTCATGGCCAATGCACTGTGCAAACACACCAGCTACAGCTCTGGGGCTGACGGGGTACAAGCTACTGCAAAGCATCAGTGAGTAGTGCTGCCTCACCCCTTTGGGGTGGGTAAAACCACTTCAGTGGAAGTGCCAGCTTTGCTAAAAATTATTGAAGTCAAACAAAATCACAAGCTGCTGAAGGCAATGGATTCACCTTCAATGGCCCAGAGGAAGGACATCACACGCCATGTACCAGTAGCAGTTCTATGCTCTAGAGAAGAATTGGCCAGATTGAGAGCACAAGGTTCACTACAACTCTGCCTTATCTCAGGGTTTCACCAACTGACAACACAGACTGACTTTGGAGAAACCCCCAAATAAAAAAACACCCTCTGGGGACTCTAAAGTTAGCTTTCTGGAACACCTTATTCACCATCCATGCTGCTTATTACAAGCTACACCATCCACCCACAACATTTCTGCTGGCCAGCACACCTATGACTCCAAAGCTCAGGAGGGACCACACCACACCACAGAGGGAAAGCCAGGTTGCCACTGCTTAATGAACAGCACTGCCTTGCAGGTATTTCACATCTTTTTCACAATAAGCTTTATAATGTGACAACCTCTTTTCCCCCCATGACTCCCCACAGTAGGCAACAATCAGCTAAGAATGACAGATTTGCTGATACAAAGACAGACCAGCCAGAGACCAGCACTGCTGAACAGATGTTTTATGCTTACATTAGATGTAATAAGCTCTGTAGCCAGGGCAGGTCCTTGGGAAAAGCCTGGTATTTACTGCAGCAACCATAATTTTCTGGCTACTTCTCTTTGGTCCCCACCCCCAAAGTGCTGCAGAGAAATTAAATTCCAACAGACATCTGCATGCTTCCAGTGGATAAGTACATTCAGGGATACTTATAAACACATAATAATGCTTTCTAATTGGGCAATAATTTTACATTATGTTTTCATTGAAAAAAAAAATCACTAATCTTAAAGACAAATCAGAGAGACTGCTGCTGAGTGAAGCATTCTGTGAGCTTAAGAAACATGACCCTCTACACAGGAACAATTCATACCAAAGTTCTCAGTTTGGAGGGAAATCTCAGAAGAGTTGTGAAGAATACTGTGATCTCTATATAAACGGTCTCAAAGCATTTGATAAACACCTATAAGGCTAGTAAAAAATGCTTAGGGACCATTTTACTCAGAACTTATTTACCTTATTATCTGTGCTCTTTCAACCACACATAAATTGTTTGTTTCTTCGCTTAAATTGTGTGCTTTCAAGCTGTCTTCTACCTAGCAATGTTGTGGTTCAGATCCATCCATCCATCCAGATTAAACACATGTGGTACAAGCAGCCAAGGGACCAGCATTTTATTAATCATAAATAGTATGATAAATAGCACAATCACAGACATAAGCTGCATGGACAGTGAGGAAAGACCTTAGCACAGCAACCACGAACTCTGGGCAAAACACCAGCATCTTTCTGCAGCCTGCCTATATGCTTATGGCCCAGTCCAAACAAAAATTAATTGACTGAATGTAAAATCAGTGGGTTATTCAAAATAGGAAAAATATTTAAGAGTAAAAAAAATTTCTATCTTAAAAACACTATATGAAGTAATAAAATAATAACATTTAGTATATATTATATAACTGTTCCCATATATACGTGTGTGTGTGTATAAATATATAAAAGAAAATACATGTTAGGAAGAGAAGGTTATCTACTAAAGATGATGTCTATCAGGGATGAAGGTTCAGAGGAGAGATGAAGGTAAATACAGAGCACCTCCCTCTTCTATCTGGGATAGAGATCTTTCTGAAGAAGAGCTATCCCTCGTTTTGCTTCCCCCACAGTCCTATGAGGTAAGACACTATTGCTCTCACCTTTGGAGACAGCAAGCAAACACACACAGGATAAAACTCATGTGGATATTTAGACATAGTCTCCTATTGATTTCAAACGGTAATTAAGAGACAAAAATACCTTTTGTCAGCCGTCCCCTAAGGGACTTTGGAACACTATAACAAAACAAGTCTGACAAAATGTATAAAAATCCAAGTTTCAAGTTAGTACCTTGACCACAAGGCTAGTCTTTCTTTTCTTTCTGTACTCCCAGGGGTCCAACTGAGGATCTGTTGTGCAACCCATCAGGAAAGAGATGGGAGTCAGAACTGCAGGCAGAGTCAGTCCCACACTTCAGCAGAGGGGAAGGGACAGTATAGGGAGGGGGTGCAAGGAAGAGGCACAGGGAGCTGCACTCACAACAGGGATTGTAGAATCAAAAATCACAAGCATTCAAACATCAGAGTGCTTAGCTAGAACAACAAAAGGACCTCAGTGCCATTTATTTTTGTTTCATTGCCCTGTGAGTGCACAGTAATTCCCTTCAGTTGCAATTATTTCCCAAAACATGAAAGGCTACAGAGGCTTCCATGACCTCGTAGAGATGAGAGTACAATGTACAAAAATGATTTTTAAGGATGAATGAAGGTAGGACATTTAAGTTTTATCCAGATTCTAGTCACTACCATTTCTAACTTTCTAATTGCACCAAAGCATAGCTCTTCTGGGGGCAAGGAAAGGGAAGGAAACTTGCAAAAGAGTGAACACGTAAGTACTTTTATCCAGGACTTTAGCCACAGTATCTCAAATCTTTTGACAAATATCACTGTAAGGAAATTGCTAGGGCCAGAAGATGGCAAATTTTATTCATTCTGAGATCAGAGTCCTAATGGAAGGAGACGAGGTGACCCAGAGACTGCAGATCAAAACTTACATAAGACAGGGGAATCTTCTTTCTCAGAGCTGTTCTTCCATGCCCTTGATTAATGTATCGTAACAACAATTTGTACTGTTTGACATACTCAGTGTGACTACATTTGTATGCAGAATTCTATTGATGTGAAAAAATAAAATAAAATAAAGTAAAAGGAATCTAATTAGCAAAGCTGTCCTGCTTCCAATGATCCTTTACTAGGAACTCTGTGTTCCTCTTCTGGATCATTTGACTCCTGATTGATAAGAAAGCAGCTTGCTAACCTATTCACATTCCTTGGCGAGTGCAAGACTAAGTTTAGTTTAATGCAAAACATGTTCCTAGCTGTTGGCTGTAGCAGGTGAAAAGTAAGAGGGCAAGTGTCCTTACAGCTCATAAGACATTTTCCATTTTTCATCAATCTAATAACCTAATCTTTTACTTAAGGTAGATTTTTTTGATGTTGTGTGATTTGCTTTTTAGTTTGTATACAATTTGACTTCCACTCCAACAAGAAAATTCACAACAGATTTTAAACTGAAACCTGTGCACTAAGTTCTGGAAGAAAACATTCCTTTTTAAGACACACCCGACCAAAAGCTAATGTGCCATGTAAGTGGTCCTTAGCAAGCATGGAGGAAGAGAAGAAGCATTAAGACATTGCCAGGACGCAGTAAGCTCTCAAAGAAAGACTTTATAGCACTCTATAGCTTCCAGAGTTATGATCTATGCCCTCCCTGCCTGAAACTAATTCCAAGCCTGCGTCACTTGCAGCACAAGGCACAAAATGCTTTCTCCCCATGCAGCATTTCCCTTGTTTCTCCACCCACCATTTCACAGTCCTGTCTCCCATGACTCAATTTCCTGCCCTGCCAATTGGCCAACCCCAAGAGCTTGCCTTTACACTCTCCATGCCACAAGTGATGTATATATATCTATATCTATGTAAGTCTCTGCACACATTCCTACTCTATGACGCCAACCACACAATGCTGTCTATGACACTGCTCTGCTATCCACTGACTCACTGAGCACTACACTTCCAGGAACAGCTTTTTGTGGCTAACAGGGTGAAGTTGCACTTCTGCGATTTAGTTGGTGCAGCTTGGGTCTCAAGTGCTTGCAGAAGATGGAAACGGTTGTTAGGTCAAAGTAAAAAAAAAAAAAAAACAACAAAACACAACAACCAAACAAAAAACCACAAAACCAAACCAAACCAAACCACACAAAACTCCCTATAAACAACAACACAGGAAAAAAACAAACCACCAACCAACCACCAATTAAAACAAAACAAAACAAAACAAAAAGCCTCACAAACAAACAAAACACTCCAACCAGCCAAAACAAAACCACATGCCAAAAAAAAAATTAATCTTTAGTATCAGGTAGGAAACACCACAATCTCAAAAGAGATCAGAAATGGGAGATGAAAATAAAAGAAGGAAAGAAAAGCTAGTTGTTAAAGCAGTCAGCATTTTCATGGAAGGTTTACATCACAGTAACCCACATGAACCCACTAAATCTGCTTGAAGGCAAGTGTGGTGACATTGAAAAACTGGTCACACTGTGGTCACATTGAAAAAATGAAATATGTACTGTTTGCCTCAGACTGAGGATGAATGGATTGAGATGTCAACATGAAGTAAGACCTGTGTCCACCAACAAAAAAACCCTCATCTTTAGATGACTCCAGGACAATACAAAAGTTGCTAAGATCTCAGTAAGAACACTCAGTGGTATTAGGTTTTAGTAGAATGACCAGAATACAGCCAAGACAAGAGTGATAAAAATCTTCACAAGTTAGCAAGGTCAGCTTGCTCTTCTCCATTGCCTGAAGATTTTCCAATTAGTTCTTGTATCCTTCTTCAGGCAGTTCTCTTACTTCCTTGGGGTTCAGAAAGCATTAGCATCTCTCATTCCAGGAAAATCAAGCTCTGCCACTTTTATATATCACTCAGCCTCACCTGTCTGTAAAAATTTTCCAGTTTTGTAATCAAGACCTCAGTCCCAAACCAATTTTTGTTTGTCCTTTCATCATTTTGAAAATGATGAAATGGTCATTCAATTCCAGTTTCTTTCCTGTAGCAAGATGTCCATTCAGTCTTTATTATGTTGTGAAAATTAAGACTAAGTATCCCTTCTGATTGATAAAGACATCATTCATCACAGCAGCCCTGACTGGTAATGTGTTCATACTCCTAACCCCATGACTGTGCGGCGCAAATCCCACAAGGCCAAAATCCTCACTAACATTACAGATCTCTCTATCCACATCCAAATATGAACTAGCGGAATGTGGTCTTCAGCAGATGCACAGCTTTACTCAAGGGAACTTCTTCACCATTTTTCTCAGAATTATTTTTATTTAGACTGTTTCATGCACAATTCCCAGCTCCTTACAGTCTCTCTCTCCTAAGTTGAATGAGAGGCACTAAGACAAATACTTTACAATCTATTTAGGTTTGCTTTGGGGACTTCAGCTAGTTTGCTCTTTATCTGAGGCCACAAACACCATTTTGACAGAACAAATTAAACAAACCAAGACCATAGAAACACAAAGTTTCAAAATCTCTTCATACAGTGATTTGACTGTACCATCAACACACACATCCTTATGATTATTCTGATGTTTTTAGGTCAAGAACTGTAGCTTGTAGCTTGCAAAAAAACTCACTTGGTATCTGTCTTTTCTTTCTATGTTTTTGTACATGCAAACAGCAAAAAGACAAAAGTTCACTATAGCATATAAATGTCATCATTACCTATCTGAATGTGCTAATTTCTAGTACTCTGAACTTAATGAAATGGTTCTGTTAAACAATGATTGCAGACAAACATTCTGTCTAAGTACACATTATCAATCATTTTATAGGCTTGGAATAAAATCATGACAGCAAGTATTATCTGGCGGCAAAACACTGAATTCCATTTAAACAACTACTTCCAAGCTCCTTTTGTGGACATATAACTGCTTTTTTAAGCTTTTCAACAGCATCTGGGCTTCAAATCTCTTTCCTTATGGCAAAACAGACCATCACTTTTAATGCATTTGGAATATTTTCTGGAATATTCAGTGAAGCTGGGGAGAATCAGAGAGCAATCAAATGTGCATATCGTGGGAACTCAGCTCTCCCCAGGAACTCAGCTCTCCCCTAACTGTGCTGTTACTGCAAGCGATGTCGCTACAGTTCCTCTCCATAACAAACATACTGCAGTGAACTCAGGATACACAGCCTGCAAGATTACACAATAGCACAAAGCCTTCCTTTTTTTTTTTTTTTTTGAACTCAAAAGAAAAATAGCACTTCTTGTAAAATTCATACCCTCAAACAACTGACTGTCGGGGTATTCTAACTGCATGCTGTGAAGAGGCAGACAGTGTCCCTAGAAGACCTTCTTAAAGGAGATAAGTGATGGCAGTGTGGCCATGGCTGAGGCCATCCTACCTCAGGACAACAGCCACCACTTCATTAGCCCTGTCCAGCCGTGCTGCCCAGAGGGAACTTGGTCCCATCAACGTCAGGTCTGATGTCGCTGACCCTCCATAACCCTTCTTTTTCAACCATGGGCAGGTTTTTTGAACCTCCTTATAGTATTTTCTTCTTTTACATGGTTTTCACCCACACTATCCTTCATTAAAAATTGCATTCCAAACACCTGACAGTATTATCAAAAGAATAGCGCCATTGATGTCATTATGGAATCCTTCTCTTATTTTACAGCGCAGAGGTTTTTTTGCTTCTGCAATAAAGCAATAAATCCAAACTTATGATACAATTTAAAACATCTCAGTTCTTCAACTCTCAACACTGGGATGTGGGAAGACTAATTTTTAGAGAAATTACTAAATGTTCAAGGAAGCTCTCGTGCACAGTTGGATTGACTGCTCATTTCTCTGCTAGCCCTGCTGACCTTAGTGCATACTGCTGCTTGCATAAACTGGCAGTACATATATACAGTGACACTGAAAAAAACCTACTTAATTTCCAAAATATTTTATGTTATTTGAAAGGAATAAGCAGGTTATTCAAAGTATAGAACCACTACCGTGTAATAGCTTTAGAAGTGTCCCTCATTGGACCCAATGCCACTGGGAAATATTAAGATAACCATCAGCAAGAATGCAAATCTTTGCCTGATTTCCAGCATGACACTCACTGACCTCTCCCTCCCCCACATATATGCATGTAAAAATAAAAATGTTATCAACTTAACTTGTAGTCAAAAAAAACCCACTAGCACATTAAGAACTTATCCTAAAATATGGCAAAATAAACAACAGAGGAAAACAAAAACATTTTTCATACACCAACTACCTCAACTTGAGGACAGAATTTTCTTGGTTCATTTACTCTCCAGAAGAGCTGCAGGCATGCAGTTTCCATAGTCTTGTACAAAAACATAAAGCCATGAATTTTGCTGACTGTCTGCTCCTTTACTTCTCCAAATAAATGGTGTTTATGCCTTTAGGGTATCATGTAACTCTGCTCTTCAGTGTTGGATTCTCTGTTTCTGTAGCACTTACTAACAGCACAGCTCCCTACAGCAAGCTTGGTGGAAATAAATAAAATGTGAACTTGCTAAGAGTCCAATGCAAAAATGAATAGAAAAGCTATTTTGAATAAACAGGGACACCATTTGCAAGGACTCAAACAGAGACTGAGCTTTAATGCTAGACACAAAGGAAGAATTGGGGGGGGGGGGAAAGTGTCTGAAGTGACTCTACATAGCTGATAAAAAGGCATTTTTATTGAACAGCTGAATTATAGAATCATAGAATCATTTAGTTTGGACAAGATGTTTGAGAACATTGAGTCCAACCATTAATCCAGCACTGCCAAGTCCACCACTAAAACATGTCCCTAAGTGCCACATCTACACAGCTTTTACATACACCCAAGAATGGCAACTCAACCACTTCCAGGGGCAGTCTATTCCCATGCTTGACAACCCCTTCGGTAAAGAATTTCTTCCTAATATCCAATCTAAACCCCCCTGATGCAACTTGAGGCCATTTCTTCTCATTTTTTCACTTGAGATATGGCAGAAGAGACCAACCCACACTTCATTACAACCCCCCTTCAGGTAGTTGTAGAGAGCAAAAAGGTCCCCCCTGAGCCTCCTTTTCTGCACGCTAAACAAGCCCAGCTCCCTCGGCTGGTCCTCACTGGACTCATTCTCCAGTCCTTTCACAGCTTCGTTGCCCTTCTCTGGACTCGCTCCAGAGAATGTCCTCAATGTCTTTTTTGCAGTGAGGGGCCCAAAACTGAACACAGGATTAAAGGTGCAGCCTCACCGCTGCCAAGTACAGCAGGATGATCACTGCCCTAGTCCTGCTGGCCACAAGATTGCTGATACAGGTCAAGATATCATTGGCCTTGGCCACATGGGCACACTGCTGACTCATGTTCAGCTAGCTGTTTATCAGCAACCCCAGGTCCTTTTCCACCAGGCAGCTTTCCATCCACTCTTACCCAAGCCTGTACTCTTGTATGGGGTTGTTGTGACCCGAGGGCAGCAACTGAGCCCTGTTGAACCTCATTCAATTGGCCTTGGCCCATCAATCGAGCCTGTCCAGGTACCTCTGCGGAGCCTTCCCGGCCTCCAGCTGATCAACACTCCCATCCAACTTGTTGTTGTCTGCAAACTGACCTCAATCCCCTTGTCCAGGTCATTGATAAAGACATTGAACAGGACTGGCTCCAGTACTGAGCCCTGGGGAACACCACTTGGGACTGGCCACCAGCTGGATTCAATTCCCTTTCCTGCCACTCTCTGGACCCAACCATCCAGACAGTTTTTTACCCAACAAAGAGCACACCTGTCCAAGCCACGGTCTGCCAGCTGCTCCAGGAGAACACTGTGAGAAACTGTGTCAAAGGCTTTACTAGTCTAGGTAGACAACATGCACAGCCTTTCCCTCATCCACAAAGCAGATCACTTTTTCATAGAAGGGGATCAGGCAGGTGAAGCAGGACCAGCCTTTTATTAACCCATTCCTGATCCCCTGGTTGTCCTGTACATGCCATGTGATGGGCACTCAGGGATGATCTGCTCCATGACTTTCCTGAGCACTGAGGTCAGGCTGACAGGCCTGTAGTTGCCAGGGTCCTGCTTGCAGCCTTTTTTGTGGATTGGGGTGACATTTGCCAACCTCCAATCAACTGGGGCCTCCCCGGTGAGCTAGGACTGATGATAAATGATGGAAAGTGGGTCGATGAGCACTTCCATGAGCTCCCTCAGTACCCTTGGTCAGATCCCACACAGACCCTTAGACCTGTGTGTGTCTAAGTGGTGTAGCAGGCCACTGACCATTTCCCCTTGGATTATGAGAGTTTCGTTCTGCTCCCTGTCTTCCAGCTCACGGACTGGTACTCGGAGAACAACTGGTCTTACTATTAAAGATTGTGGCAAAGAAGGCATTATGTAGCTCAGCCTTTTCCTCATCCTTTGTCACTATGTTTCCCCCCCATCCAATAAAGGATGGAGATTATCCTTAGCCCTCCTTTTGTTGCTAATGTATTTACAGAAAGATTTTTTTACTGGCTTTCATAGCACTGGCCAGGTTCAAGCTGGGCTTTGGCCCTTCTATTTTTCTCCCTGTATAACCTCATAACATCCCTGTAGTCCTCCTGAGATGCCTGCCCCTTCTTCCAGAGGTGATAAACTCACCTTTTATTCCTGAATTCCAGCCAAAGCTCTCTGTTCAGTCAGGCTGAGCTTCTTTCGCCAGCTTGTCTTTCAGCATAGAGGGACAGCCTGCTCCTACACCTTTAGGATTTCCTTATCGAACAGTGTCCAGCCTTTTTGACTACTCTGCCCTTCAGGACAATGTCAACCAGGTTCCTAAACAGGTAAATATCTGCCCTCTGGAAGATCAGAAATAGCAGTTCTGTTGTCCCCTCTCCTTACTTCTCTTACTTCATTTCCTGTAAAGAAAACAGGATGGATAGCAAAGGTTCTAAATGAATCTACATTGCAGAGTTCTTGAATCAAAACTCCAGAAGAAGCTAATAAAAACTGATAAATGGGCAAGACTGAGACAGACAAAATTTACCGTGGTCAGGTACAGCATAATAAATCTTTCTGGATACCAAAAAGAATCATTTACTGTTCACATATACAGACAGATTCTAAATTAGTCAGAACATCTCAGGGGAACTATCTAGCATCACTGTGGATGATCCACCAGAAATATCCATTCAACATGTAACAGCAACCCCAAAAGCAAGAAATTAGACTAGTTTAGTCCTAAAGTAGACAAACAGTCCAGATAATTTTTTTTAATACTAGTGGTTTCACTAGAAACACATATATTTCATAAAGACTTCAATTTACAGTGATATTTCTAGGACCTTTCATAGTCAGTTTGTAATTTCTAATGTTTTTTTCATTTTTTTAGTTGTTGTTATTGTAGTTATGTATTTATATAATTTCCTGATCAGAATGCCACACACTGTCTAGGCAACTGCCCAACAAAAAATTCAAGTATATTACAGCTACATTTGACATTGACACATTTATCAAACTTTTATCTCATAAAAAATAGGTATTGCATTAGTCTGACAAGATATATTTTCCATAGTCACATACTCACTGCAAGCAACTATATCATCATCCTTTAAACCTTTATTGATCAAAATTCATGTTAGCCACACCATTATTTGGCTAAGGCAAATACCAGGCTGACAGGCCTAAAATTATTTGAGTCAGTTTGTCCAGTCCTTTAAAATACTGGTACGGCATTGTCTTTCAACCAATCTTCTGAAACCTACTGTGCATTCTGGAAAAAAATTATCAGCATCGACAACCTATACAGCCCTTGGGCCATCTCTCCTGAAACTCTGAAAAGGCATCAGCCGTGATTTTTAAAATTCTACCTCTAGATGCTGCAAAAACGCTGGTATGGAAAAGGGAATCTCATCACTTTATTATGAGATTTCTGCTTTTTCCCCCAAATTCAAAATAGAAAATATTACTAACATAAAATTTGCCTTGCCAGCGTTGGATGTTTTGCCAATAGACATATTTAAGAAGTTTTAGTATTGACAGTACATAATCTCCTCTATTTGTTGGAGAGCAAACTCACATACAGTATCACAGCTCTTTCCCTATCCCTATTAGATGAAGTTGGTCATTCTGTGTTGTGGTGGCTGCACCCAGTGCCTTATATTATGTTTTGTTTCAGGAGAGCAGAGAGGATTTCCCATCTGTTGCATACCCCTTAAGACCACTTATTTCCAACTTGCTAATGACTGATAAACAGGTTTTTAACATAAAATACCCCCTTTAATCCTATGAGTCTACTTGATTCTTCCTAAATAAAGCTTAACAATGGATATCGATATTGCAATCATAACTTTTCCCATAAGGTTTCATTCTGAAATATTTTGTTGCATCGTGACTTAAAGGAGAGCATTTTATTCTTTGATATAGACTACAAGGGATTTGGCTAACCTAACCAAGGTGAGGAAGGCAGAGATATTGTCGGTGACTTCCTGCATTAATTCATCTATCTTCTTGCTGCTCAGAAAAATTACAACATTCCCACATGCAAGGAAGTCAGGCTCCCATCCTCCTACTGTTAAAGCATATTTTTCTTTTTGCTCTCACAGGGTGGCTCTGTAACAGCACACAGGAATCATCAAGACAGACAAGACAATTTTTCAAATAACATTTTATGAACAGTACCATATACTCATTGCAAAAAGGAATCAATACTTTAAAATAATTCCTGGAGACGGGAACACATTCTTAAATACATCTAGGGAGTCACTGTGAAATACAGTGATCAGAAATCCCTTCACAATTCCTTTAAATTTATAAAATATTAGTTAAATAATGCATGGTTTTAAAATTCCAGCTTCATCTGACACAACAGCCTATGCCACTAGACAGAATACAAAATATAGAAATTCTGAAGAATGGAGTTTTAACATCTTTTATTAAAGTAGCAGCATTTTTGCAACAGATGAAAAGTACTACAGGTTATATCAAAGTCAGAAGTCCACCAGACTTCACCACTAATTACAAAACATACCCATCTCCTGTGCATTTGTAATTCCACATGCCATCCCTCTTTAGCCAAGTCAAGAAGCAGCACTACTCCCTAATTCAGAACCTTCCAGACATCTGGTGACCTCATTTAACCTATAGCAAAACATGCAGCCCCATGCACCTCCTGTGAAGGAGGTGAACTGTAGGTTCTCATTCCTATACACAGTGCTTACACGTTGGCAAATACCAACTCCAGTGCTGGAGTCTGCCGGTAGCCAAAGTTTTTGCCATTCTGACTTGAAGCACTCTCTGGCTCTCTTCCAAGTCTGCTGATGTACATGGGTTTTAACATTTACTCCTTTGACCAGCCTCTCCAGTATCCAGTCTAAATAAAAGCTACATCCTCTTAATGGAGGTGGCATCTGCACAGCACGGCTGCTATTACAATTGCAAATAACAATGGGAGTTGAAGCACGTCATTTCCAATTACTCTAAACTCATTTAACCACTGCAGACAGAAAAAAAAAAGACCAGTATCTGATTTTCCAACTATTTCAATATATTGGATTATCAGCTTCTCTAGCAGATTTCACCTCAAAAATATCTGAAGTGTTCCAAAGAACAAAGTAGCACTTCCTTCCTAACTACTTGGCCAAAAAAAGCCTGGGCTGGCAGTTTTAAGCAACTTGCCTTTTCAACCTAGTGCCAAAACACTGCATGTTTGCTGGACAGGAAAGAGGTTGGTGAGCCATGATACCTTTAGAACCACACAACCTGAAAAATATTTGGATTCATTAGCTCACTCTTATTTTGAATGTTCTATTATCCAAGAAAAGACTTTTGACCTGTGAGGAGATTCCTGTTACAGTTCATATCTTTTTGAATCACTACATCTTTGCCACATTCACACAAGGCATCCAACCATTCTTATTACAAAACACCTGAAAAACTTCTTTTTGTTGTTGTTTTTTAAGAGTTCCATCTCTCCAGTTGCTTAAAGAGTGTTTTGCAGTACTGCTAGAGATGGATGTAACACATTGCTGAGCTCAGAGGATCAAAATATTCTGTAATTCAACCGTTGAGCATCATTTTACACGCTTTGGACAATTCTGGTCATTCATTCATTGCTGAATTCTTCATATCACTTGTGCGAGATGAAGCAAAGCATCTGCAAATGTCATACAGACTTCTTTTTCTGGACTACTTTTCCTTTTCTTATTCATTCTCTCCTTTCACCACTGCAGTCTCCTACTTTCTCCTCTTTCTGTGCGCACATATAGGCATTCTCACAAAAAAAGGCATCCTACATTCCTTGGTGAGCATTGCAAATCACAAGTACAAGAATTACTGAGCTAAGCTATTGGGGGAAAAGAGCTAATAAATGAGCAAATGGTGTGTGTATGTGTTTGAGATCACTTGTAAGTGAAAACAAGGCAGTAAAATATTCTGCAGATTTTCCTGGTTGAGTTCACTCTGTAGTCTGCAAGGGTAAAACAATCTCCTAAAACTGAAAGGGAAACGGACTGAAAGTAAAGAGGAGTGCAAAGTATCTCTTTTCCCCTCCTGCCTTGGAAAATTATCAGACTTTTTAAAATTACACATATATTGTTACCCCATTTTTTTCTTTCCTTACCCCTAAACTCCTCATCGAAGAGCAACCCATCTAGTATGCAAGAGAAAAAACACTACTACTGCTAATGTACCCATAAATATGTACAACATATTTAGCATATCCTTAAATTTATCATTATTACGAACATATATAAGCCCATACTTAGAGGCTAAGTTTCTATTTTAGACCTTCCTGAGAACAGAAGGCACTGCTAATTTTAAAACAAACAGAAATAAGAACAAGCTCAAAACTATGTTGCACTTTTTAAAAGAATAAATTCAGTATAAGACTATGATCTACATAATGCAAAAATTTTGCTTCTTAAAATAATTTTTAAAGGAATGATTTTTCACATGCTTTCTTACACAGACTTCCTCCTGACTAAAAGGGAGGTAAGAAACATCAAAAGCTAAATTGTTCGTGAGACTGTCTGAAGTAAAAGGTTCTTTCAGGTCAGCATGAAGGGTAATAACATTCACCTCAGCCTCAGCAATTAAGAAAATTGTTTCCATCCCTACAGGCATCAGTCTCTTGAAAACTGAAGGAACAATGTATTCAACACAAACATGAATGAAATGTTGACCAGACAGAAAAAGAGACTAAAAATATACTTGGATAACAAGAGACTCTTTTGGAGGGGGGAAAAAATGAGTAGCTAGGCAATGCATTAAAATTATTTCCCTGGCTTCCATTCAGATGCTGTCCAAGCACAGTTTCATTGTTTGGCATGTCGCTTGCATCTCCTCACGTCACCTTCATTCTCTCACTCAGATAACCTACAGATAAAAATAAACAGAGCCCTATTCTAGGATTCAGCAATATTAACCCAATAGCCAGCAGCAAAAACTGGGGCTCTGTTGATTCATAAAGAATTTTTAAAGCCTTTGTGAACTACAGAGCGTAGGGAGGGTGAAAGCTTACATCAAACTGAGGCATAGGACTCTTTCAGGTTCACTTACAAAGCAGGACATGCTCGTTATCCATGGTGAGAGGGGCTTGCCAGCCTACTGCGTCCGCATGTTCCCACACGAAGACAGGGCAAGTGAGGAAAGGGAATGCTGAATCTGAAATTCATTTCATCAGCCTAATACATTTTAGATTAATTACAGAAAATTATTTCCCACTTCACTTCCACATCAACGGCTTTTTTTGCTTCTCAAGCCTCTTCAATGCGCAATATTAGTCCCCTTCGGTCATCTGCCACTAAAACAGAGCCAGCACAGAATAGGACTGCACAGACACCTAACTGTTCTGCAGAATATATATGAGGTAAGAAAAAAAGAATTATCAAGGTGAAACTGCAGAAGGTGATTCTGGTTGATGCCCCCCACGCCCCCAGCACCCTCTCAAAGTAGCAGAAACTGCACCATCAAGCAGATGGGGATATCACCATCATCATTACTATTATTTTGCTTTAAGAAAATGCTGACATTTTATGGTTACAAATCAGGAATAGCCAGCTCACTGCCCAGAGAGCATGAATTAGGGCTCCTGCTGATACGAATTGTCTTTTCAGCCCACCTTCCTGGCATCCCTTGTGTGCTCCTTTTCACTCCTCCACTGTGCAGCACACATCTTCTCCAGTCTTCTTCCACTGCTCATCACTGCCGCCTCCCTGTCACAGACAAAAGGCTCCTCTCCCTCTGCAGAGCAAGAAACAGGACATACCCTGCCCTACTGCTATGTTGCTGCCAGCCTCTGCAAATCATCCTGGATTATCACTATGGAGCAACACAGAGACCGAGCTGCTCCAAGACATCAGCGGCCCTTCCATTTTCAGCATGGTTCTGTCTTATTAGGCAATATTCCTAAACTAGTAGTGAACTAAAAGGAAAATAGAAATGATGAGTTTGATAAGGGAGGCCTTATCAGCCTTTGCTGCCGTCAAACCTACCAGATATGGAGGAAGGGAGGCACTTTCAAAGGCAATGCTTTTCCACACTGCAGTATCTCAGAGCCAGACTCCGCTGAGCACACACAGCACACACAATAGACACAGTTGCCCTGGAAACAGCATCACAGGGAGATTTTTCAGTAAAGCTTCTCGCTTTTTACCAAGGTTACTTTCAGATTATCACTTAGCACAGAGATCTGTATGGATCAGACAACATCTTGCATCTGTCTTGAACACGCCTTGAACAGGGAAAGATGCGATGGCCACACCACAGGGAAGAACGAGGCACTCCACAAGTAAAGCAAGGAACTGGGCTCTTAAACTACCCAGCACATCATCTGACAGCAACAGCTTGCAATCTAATACGTTGTCACCTCACGACAGACTAAAAGTGTGATCAGTTGTAATGGAATATGCTTTAATCTTTTGTTTGTTTTCTTAAAAATTACTCTAAATAAAGATCTATGGCAGGTTTCTGCAACAAGAGACCTATGTTTCTAATACCTATTACCACCACAAAAAATATTCCCAAGAAGAATTAAAAAAACAAAACCAGAGCACATCTAAGCTGCTCGTTTTCACACATACTTTTATCCTTCCACTAATACTGTTAAAAGGTAGCGAAAGTATATGCTGCAGCATGTCTTGAGAAAAAACTGGTCACCAAAAAGACCACTTGAATAATTTGCAAGCCTAAGGTACACCAGTGAATTATTTACCTTGTTTCATTTAGTCCCCCTCGTTTTTCAGATAAACAAAAACATATCAATCTTTTCCCCCGAGATGCAAGAATTTTTTTCTCACACAAACATTTAAGCTGTGATCAACTGTCGCTCCCAAAAAATAAAAAATAAGGACTCATTTAAAAGATAAAACAAACACCACTTGAGAAAACACTTCCTCAGCAGTTCTTTCCGCTTAAAGGAGGAACAAGTTTTAAACTTTGGCATTTCCAAGTTGCATGCAATCTCTTGACTGGAAAGCTGCAAAAGTAACCCCCTCACACAATCAAACTCCACGACAGAACTGTTTTGTAACTTGCTCACAGGATACAAACATTCAACAAGGCTCCAAGTTGGCAAAGAATCAAAACTAATCAAATTAAATAGGACTGTTCCTAAATTTATGTCTCGCTCTCTTTAAAGATAACAGTGTGTTCTTGAAATACATCTTTATGACAAACAACAGATAATTTCAGCATCAATTGTGTATACATAGTTCCAACCAAATGGCTGTCACACCATACCACAGAGTTTCATTAGAAAAGTCGCTTCAGGCTCCACTAGAAGACAGGCAGTTCAGAAACTGTCTGCTACCGAGAGCTGCAGAGCCTCAATTATATATCCAAGTCTTGTCAGTTTGGGGAAAAGAATCATGTTAGCTCTGATGAGTTGTAGAAAACCTTCAGATTTCCTTGCCCTCTGATAATAAAGGATATTGCACAGCTTTACCTCTGGAAGAACAGGCAAGAAAAAGACATAAGAAGCTACTGCAACAATTTAAACAAGCTGAGGAGTCCACCATGTGAAGCCGACTGGGTACCTATATTGGGTTTCTGTGGCCAGGTTTTGGAACTGGGGGGCTACAGGGGTGGCTTCTGTGAGAAGATGCTAGAAGCTTTCCTCATGTCCACTAGAGTCGATGCCAGTTGGCTCCAAGATGAACCTCCCGCTGGCCAAAGCCGAGCTAAGCAGGAATGACAGTAACACCTCGGTGATAATATATTTAAGAAGGAACAAAAAAATTTTTTGTGCAGATGAAAATTGCAGCCAGAGAAGAGCAGAGTGAGAACACAAGAACAACTCTGCAAACACCAAGAACAGCGGAGAAGGAGGGGGAGGAGGTGCTCCAGAGATGTAGCTTTTTGCTTTTCCTGCTGTCCTTCAAAGTGGGTTCTGCAAGAGATACCCAGTCCTCAGAGCTGCGTAACAAAACTTATTCAAGACTCTCCTGGAGTAAATCAGACAGGTGTCCATACACTGTAAAGATCATTTCTCACTTCAAACCAGCTTTCTTGGGATGCTACATATCAAAAGGAGCAAAGAGTCATGCAAAAGGGAAGGATGATGCAACAAAAAATTCCTGGGACTGCAATTCTAAAGAACCAAGCCCTACTCCCTCTAGTCCCAGATCAACCAGAGTCCAGTATTAGCTCAGCAAGCCAAGTGCGTTGTGCCTCCACACCGTGTCTGCGGAATGCCAACAGCACTACTTAAGCATTTTCATCCAAGGCACTTGGACAATGTCACTACAATCACCTATACAGATTAGGAGCAATTAATTCCTAAACATCCAAAGAAACAAATTTTTTTTTATGTTTTCAGCTATAAGACAGAGATAGAGGTGATATCTATACCTTATCACCTCTATCTATCTAAGTTTAATGACAGACTCCTTCATTACCCTTTAAGAATACAGTGCTCATTTTCAAAACTGCCAATGGATTTAATCAAGGCCTTAAAATCCACTTGCAGTTCCCAGTCTACATCAAGGGCAGAACCTTCCACAACCCTTTTTCCAAAGTGTCTTCTCATAATCACCACCTTCCCCCACCTCACAAGCTACTCCAACTCAAAATGTTCCACCAGGAAAAGACAATACCAACCAAGCCCAACCCATAAGCTGTCAAACGAATTTTAAACGAGCTATTTGCAATATCAAAAACTGAAACATGGTTATTAATAGCCCTTTGTTAAAACTATTATGTTTCCACTTCTCTGCTCATCTGATAGTTTTTGTGCATCATCAAAAATGAGCCCAGTATGAAATCAAATACAAAGCTTCAGGATAGCAAAAAGTACCAGAGGAAATTGCTGTTAAGGAAGCAGAACACAGCTAAGTACTAAGCTTGGTTTGTTTCTGTTGCTGTTTTAAAAATCACAGGCACTGCATTTTAAATCACTATGGAAAATAAAACCTACTCCTTTCAGTGGAAGACATCTTCAATGAATAAAACTGGAGGGAGACAAAACAAAAACTATGCAGGCAGAAGCTAACTCTTAGCAGGGCTGGGAGAAAGGGAAGAAGGTAGCCTTTTTGTTATGTATGTCTGGGAGCATGGGAAAAATAGAAGTGGGAGAGGTCAAAAAAATCACATCATCTCTTATCATTAATACATCTGCAGAAGAAGCTCCATTTGAAAAGAAGACTGTTGTGACTTCCAATTAGAAGAACAGGAATAGCCTTACCTTATTTCAAATATAGCAGAATATTAACAGTAAATGCAAAATCATGGAAGCAGGAATTTGCATATATGGTTATCTACTGCATTTAAACCTGGGTATATTAGAAATTCTTTTCTTCTGAGAGAAAAGAACAAGTAGCTTGATTCCCCTTCTCCTCACTGAACTTCTCACCAAGGTTTAGGACTGTCTGGAAGTCTTTTGCTTCTAACTTAAATAAGACAGTGTTCCTCATCACTCACACATCCTAAAAGCAAAATACAAGGAAGAGAAATGTTAGCTTATAGCAGAAGTCTGCCACTCCTACTCACATATTTATAGCACCAGAGTTGAGTGTTGTAGAATTTAAAGTAACGATAAGGATATTAAGGACTCTGAAGACAAGTAATCATAAGCAGTAGCATAAGAGGCACAAGAAAAATGTAGTCTAACAGTGCAACTATCCCACTGTGAAAGCTGTCTACACATTAATAAGTACATCAAGTACTGAGAATACAGCTTAATACAGCAGTTTTGAAAAGCTCCCATCCGAAACCAGAGGAGAAAGAGTTGTACATTAGTTATGGGAAAAATTCCAAGCCCATATGGCCTGAAATTAGGAATTACATTAGAATTTGTAATTGGTCATACAACTTTCCAAAAAGACTATTTTAGTTGCAAGGTCAGAAACACCAAATATAGAACTCCTGAAGCACTGGGAACACCATCATCTCCACCAGTAACTAAAGTTACATTATTTTATTTTAAGATATTCTTGGCCAACATAGTGTTATGGTAAATGTTCTTACGACAAGTTTCTGCTGAGAGCAAGGATTTGCATATCTGAATTCAAACTTGGAAGAGCTCCTTGAGGAAATTCTTGGTTTTAATATGAATTTTTCAAGTTTTTGACTCAGTCTTTAAAGACAACGGCTAGAAAAATGGTATTTATTTTTTAAAAGATGTAAAAATAAGTAAATTTTGTGAAAAGCCCCAGCTTTTACTAAAACAAGAAAAGCAAGGGGAAAAAAATTTGCATAATTCAGCTTGGAAGCACAATTGAAAAATAAAAGCCAATTGCAAACTCAGAAATTAAGCAGTGAAATTTCCAAAATCAGATATTAGAGGTACTATTTTATTTTTTCTCTAAGATTAAATGAATCTGAAAACTTAGTTCCATAAGCAAGTTCAAGAACTCATTCTGAAAGAATATTGAGAGTACTTCTCTCAGCCATTAGAAGGGTGCATCCACACATTCATTCTTACATTCACACGTGTACTACACGATCTGTGTCACACCAACCCCAGACTGCACATCTTATAGACCAGACTTTTCACAAGTGCTGATAGCAGGGCCTTGGGAGACCCTGATGCAGTGACAGGCATGTCATGCAGCTTTAACTTCAGCTCAGAAAGTACAGCTTTGCTGCAGGTTGCCAAAAGGAAAGGCAGAGAACAGGTCAACCTCTCTCCTTACAGGAACAGCTGAATAGGATGAACACACTGTTCACCTCCATGGCAAGCCTGAAGAGCCTCATTTGAAAAAAAAAAAAAAAAAAAAAAAAAAGAGGGAAAAAGAAAAAAGTTACAAAAATCCTTGCATTTCCTCAAAAGATGCAGAGTTCTGAAGAACCTCTCTACAGGAACCTCTCTACAGGTCTGCCTGCAGTATTGTCAAAGGATTTAGTCATTCCAGAGGGAGAGCCAAAGATTTTATAATTTTTTAAAATGAGATCTGATTAAAATTTAACACAGTTAAATAACATATCTAGGAGCTTAAATACTCTACTTCTAAAAATGATGGCAAGTGGAAATTGCAAGAAAAGCAGGATCTTTAAAAATCAGCTGCTTTAGATGTCTAAACCAGCAGAGTATGATCTAAGTCAGAGCTTTAAAACTTTGGGCTACACCTGCTCATTCCTATCCAGACAGTCACAATGCACAGCAGAAGTGTGATGGGGTTTGGGTGTCTTTTCATTATAACAGTCTTATTTTGAAACAAAACTTCTGTTCAAAAGAGTTTGATCCAAAAGAGTTACACCACAGAGTGCTGTGCAGCCCTTCAGAAGGATCTCAATAGGTTGGAGAGATGGGCACAGCAGAACTGGCTGAAACTCAATAAAGGCAAATGCAGGGTCCTGCACCTGGGGAGGAATAACCCCAGGCACCAGTAAAGGCTGGGGACTGACCTGATGGAAAGCAGCTTTGTGGACAAGGACCTGGGGGTCCCGTTGGACAACAGGCTGCCCATGAGCCAGCAGTATGACCTTGTGGCCAAGAAGGCCAAGGGTACCCTGGGGTGCACTAGGAAAAGCATTGCCAGCAGGTCAAAGGAGGTGATCCTGCCCCTCTGCTCAGTCCTGCTGAGGCCTCACCTGTACTGCTGTGTTCAGTTCTGGGCTTCTCAGTACAAGAGTGACATGGAGCTCCTGGAGCGAGTCCAAAAGCTGAAAGGCTATGGAGATGATGAGGGGACTGGAGCACCTCACTTGCAAGAAAAGGCTGAGGGAGCTGGGCCTGTCTAGCTTCAGGAAGAGACGACTGAAAGGGGACCTCATCAATATATATAAATATCTGAAGGGAGAGTGCCAGGAGGATGGAGCCACGCTCTTCCTGCTGGTGCCAAGCAATAGGACAAGGGGCAACAGGCAGAAACTGGTACACAGAACTTCTACCTGAACATGAGGAAGAACTTCTTTACTGTGCAGGTCACTGAATGCTGGAACAGGCTGTGCAGAGAGATTGTGGAGTCTCCTTCTCTACAGGCATTCAAAAGCTGTTTGAACACAATCCTGACTAATGTGCTCTAGGAGACCCAGCTTGAGCAGGGAGGTTGGACTAGATCTCCGGTGATCCTTTCCAACCTTAACCATGCTGTGATTCTGCTCAGGAGAAACTCTACTTAACAACTGCAGGCCTAAAACAAGGCAGTACAAGCAGTCCAAGGGCAGAGAGTGAGCAAAGACCACACACAGTTTTACCTTCTCCTTTGGTTATCACATTAACTGCATATTCAAAATTTAAAACAAAACAAAAGAGGAACTAGGAAGAAAAGCCTTGATAGCTTAGCAACACATTTACTTGGTATTTAGACAGAAACAGCACATAAGGCACTATGTGATCTTGTCCACAGCCTGTGGTACACACTGTAAATTGTCTTTTAGAAGCTGAAGTAATTTCCATTTGCAGTGAAAGTCAGGGAATGCTGTCATTGCTACTGTTAGCATGCATTTGAGTACCCCTCTGTGCTTATGTTCACTGTTTCAAGGCTTGTGAGCTGGAACAGCTTACAGCACTATATAAATGCAGAATTGGATAGGTTAGATAATCTGTTTAATGCAATATGTGAAGGCAGGACAGAACGCGAACCATGAGATGTTCACTGAATTCCCAGAGCAGCTGATTCTGAAAAGCAGCAGTGACACAGAGCATTGCCCATTTCATTAGCCTGCACTGGGAAATTCACAGGATTTATCTGCAATAACTATAGTAGGGAAGAAAGTTCTTTTTTGTTTTGATTACTCTGCTGAATTATCACAGTAAAACTGCTCCCAGGTTTAAACATAAAACTAATGCTGCTAGCATCCATGAATTTTAATGTATTCAGTTCCCTAAACTGTCTATGCCACTATAGCAACTGAACGTGTCTCAGTCTGAGGCATTTATTCTCCTGTCTTTGAAAGGTTATTAATGTTATCATTCATTTATTACACAGTCTGAAAATTACAATACTAAGGGTGACTGTTTTTTCAAGTATCCAAGTTGCTTATAAACCAAAGCCTTGTTTTCAAAGGTATTTTTTTCAGTATCATTCCATGTGCATCACAAAATAAAACAGAAGACTCTTCAGTGGTCTGAGCACTCCACACAACTGATTTCCCTACAGTAAGAATGGGAAAGAGTTACCTGCAGAATAAGAATAGTCATCTGCCCTGTCTTCATGCTGTACCAACCAGTGTGGATGTTAAGTTCTGCATAACAATTCAAGCCAAGATTAATGAAAGCAGACTGAAGACACATGATCATGCTCTCTTCATTGCCCTGCTTTTATTGGCACAGAATGGCTGTAAGTGTCCCATCTCCTGCTCTCATCATGCCTCTGAGATCCAAAGCTTAAGACAGGGTAGCAAGTATTAAGCTATCTTCTTTCTCCTTCAGTTTTTATTTTAACTTATTCTATGGCAACCCTTCTGCGTAAGTTAACAAATGTCTGGACTTACACCATTTACCAGTGCAGTGGAAGGTGAGAACATAAGAATCTTGTAGGCTTTGGCACCTAAAGTCTGAAGGCCTTTGAACCAAATCCTCTACCTTTTTCTGGATTAATAATGGATTCATACTCCAAAAGATTCCTGAAAAATGTTCCCTTTTAGTATGGAACTTTCCCAATTGAAAAACAGAGAACTACCTTTCTGTCTTACCTTCCTACTCTTAGGTCTCAAATATCAAGTAAATCTCTGCAATAAAACAAAATGAAAGGCATTCCTTTACACATAAATGAAGTATAATTAAAACAACTATGTCTAAGGATAAAAATTCATGAAGTTTTTTAGGCAATCAATGTCTCCTCCCTCAGATCTCCTCTTATGGTCAGGACATAGATGAGCCATATAGTGAAACAAAAGACTCATAAAAGGAACTATTTTGAGCCACAGCAATTAAGCTCCACAGTGACTAAGGCAGACAGCAGAGGAAACAAGAACTTCAAAATTATATTTAATGGTTCTTTACACCATTTCCTCTTACACTTGAGCAAAAATTCTCATAGTGGCTCTTCTGGGATTTTTTCCCCCTTTCCTTCTGTGTTTATCATTCAATCTTTGTAGTTTCCACTTCTCGGGTAATTTTGGCATATCCCACTGGTTGCTTAGAGATGCTTCTGTTTTTATTGCTCCTTTTCTGTTTGCACTGTAATTTCACTCTGAATGTCACCTCCAGTAAGACTAGATGTGCAAGTGAAGCAAGGTATGCTCAGAAAAGCCTTTTCAAACAACCACAGCAAGGTCTATGGAGCAGCATAGTACATTTCTTTTTCTCTCCAACACCCAAAAAGTGTAGGAAAGAATCCTTAGCAACATTCAGCACTGTCTCACACCAAACAGCAAGCATGTCTCTAGCAGTCTGTCTTACAGGACAGGACAGGATGTTTTAGACCTCTGGCAATGAAAGAATGTTTTTATGGACATTTTTGTGCAAAGAAAGAAAAAAACAGAATGGGCAGTGTTAAGACCACCCAGCAAAACAAGCAGGGGAGAGAAGGGAGGATAAAAGCAGCAGCATCACTAGCTCCCAGACATGCCCACTATCTTAACCACTTCCTCAGCCTGTCTCCTCCGCTATGTTTTGTAAGACAGTGCCATGCTGTGGACACACAGCTCCGCTGCCGCTGCACTCTGCAGTCTCTGCAGGTACAGTAGGCCTGTTTCCTGACCCACTTTCCTCACCAATCTCTATTTAGCTCTACGCTAGTGATGCTCCTGGCATGACAATCAGATACTGCAGCCTGCAGTGCAGTTCGTTACAACACACTCACAAGCTCCGAGTAAATTCAGTGGAAAAGTACTGTATCAACGAAGCCTAATTAAACTGAAGTCATTTTCATAAACTTACGTCAAATGCAACAACAACAAAAAAAGTGTTCAAGAGATTTAAAAGATGCCTTTTTATTTTAAAGCTACTAAATCTGCTAGGCATAAAGTAAATCCGAAAGATCTTTTCTACTCAAGGGCTGCAAAAGGAAAAAGCTATTAGAGCTAGTACCTTCTCTCTGGATTACCTCATCAATCTTATAACTTGTGCCTCTTAAAACCTACTGTAATTCCTTCCAGTGTCATTTATTTTTAACTAGAGGACTCTACAGCTTAATGTCTAGTGAAACTATAAACTTAATCTCACTACAGCTATTAAAATTATCTTCTTACATGCACTAGAACCGAACTCCTCCTTCAAACACAGCCACTTGCAATTAACTTCAGATTTCACTTGCACTTGTAATTAACTTCGGATTTTACTTGCATGTACATGTGTGAGGGTAACATTTGTTTTGGAACATCCATGATTATACCAGACAGCTAGGACTGTTCTGGCTCCAAAGTTAGGGTCTTAATATGTGAATACCTCTGAGATCAAGAAATCAGAGTTTAGTCATATTCCATGTATCTGCAAAAAAAACCTAGGCATCTCCCTTCCTTTATAGGGAAATACTGTAACTTCCCCTATAGGGAAATACTGTGACTTCCCCTATAGGAAAATACTGTTACTTCCTTTATAGGGAAATGGCCATAACCTGGGCCTCAGTTAAGAAATCCAATTGCCAAGCCCATAGATAATATGGTAGTACTTCACTCTACTACAAATCTCTACTTTGTTCCTGGGCACTGAAGTTAACTGTAGAGTTCTGCAGTGAACGTAACGCAGGCACACCACATGCACGTGAAGTGTGTTGCTAATGTTTTGCACAGAGCAGTCACTAATATATGAAATATGCAAGGGTCTTACCAACTCTCTCTTTGGCAAGACACTGTTTCTATTCAGTGGAATATTTTTGTACGTACAAAACTCAGATCCCTACCAAAAACAAGTTTTGAGAGTTATTCAGAATCATTGCACCAGAGTATTTTAAATTACTTAAGAGTAGGAACACTGAATTTGAAACACCAAAAACAGCACAAACTTATGTTTAGCACTGATGATAAATAAAAGCAGCAGCAGAAAATTAAGTATGGCAACATATACTCTTGGGCAATGAGTGCCTTACAGGTGTGGATCATTTGTAAAGGATATTATGTATGGGAGGGAACATGAAGAACAATTATTCACAAAGCAGTCCCAGCGTACACTAGGAACAACCATAAATTGAATTGTTTGCAGGAGTTTATTCATGTGCAATATGACCAGTTTTGCTGAGGAGCAAGAACTATCACTAAAAAGTTCTTGTAGCTTGGCAGATGCCACACAAACTGACGAGGGTGGGTTTTTTTTGCATTTGCACTACCATAATCACACTAATTTACTGAATAAACTCAAGATTCCCAAAAATGGACCCCAAAGTACTTATGTAAAATCTCTGCAACAAGAAGGCCTATTATCCATTAAGTGGGGTGATACCAGCCAACAGCAAGAGAAAACAAAATTAAACATCCATCAGAATGTGCAATTCATCCAAATTTCATACCACAGTATATGAGTCATTATTATAATGTACAAGGTAATTATATTTCATCACTCATTATCTTGACCCAAGGAAGACCTCTCATCTTCAGACAGAAGATGCAATCCAGACCTGCATTTTTATGACTAAAGAACCCTGTAAGAAGTATAGCTTACATAAAGCAGCACCCTTAATGTAGCAGCTCTGTAGACACAGAAGAAATCCAACATCAAAAAACTACTGTAGACTTTACCTTTTACCCACCAGTGATCTACAGCACCACCAAGCACCCTACCTCTTACACTAGAATTCTCAGCCTTGGGCTGGATAACGTGCTCTTCACACACACCAAGTATTTCACATTTAAACCCAAGATAAGCAGACAGAATTCAAATGCTTCAGGAAGGACACAGTTAGGACAGTTGTTACTGACAGATCTACCATAACTCACAGACACCTGACAAACAAAGAAGGTATTTAGAAGTACCCACAGTACACAGTTTCTTTGTTCCTACCTATGGATGAAATCAACAACACCACTAGAGGTTTATTTTGCTGCCTTGTTATTTATGGAAGATAAGATCACCCTCAGGGCAGTCCCAGGGCAAAGATTCTGGCAAAGCAGAGATGCTCTTGACAGCTTTTCCTTAGGACTAAATTTTACATCTCATTCAATTTTAGCTTACCAAGCCGTGGACCACAAAACTAACTCCAGACCTTTGCAAGTTGTTTCTCTAACCTCACGTCTACTCAATTCAAGTAGAGAATACATAGTGAGCCCTGGGAGTTTAGGAAGAGCAAAATGAATTACTATACTGGATCAGCCCACTCCAGTGAGAGCTGTTTCACAAGCACATAAGAGAAACCCTCACTAGACCGTTACACGATAACATACAAACTCCATTTTTAGGGTCCATAAAAGTTTATATCCTTTCAAAAGATGATAGAGATTTTTGTTTGCTTTTTCTATGTGAACTTGGAAATTCTCAATATTGGCATCCAAATGTCCATTGAGCCCTGCTGCAATATATCTCCCCCACTCCAAAGCATTTGTTATTGTTTTTAATCAAACAAACGCTCTCTAGGAATCCAAGGCTCTAATGTGAATTCTTACTGCTTGAACATCTGTTAAAAAAATTCTGGCTGTAAAAGCAGAACAGATTCTGGTTTACACGGAAAACTACATAAGTAATAAATACCTGGCAAATCAAGACGCACTTTAGGGGATATAATCCAAGATACAATCATTAAACTGCTTCTTGGTCCCGGAGTATGGAGTCAGAGTAAGAGAAAAACCACAAAATAAACATTGGTTTTGATGGTTACTTTCAATGTTACTGGGCTTAGTAGGCTGACTCTTGGTTGATTTGCAAATCCACACATGCCCATGGGAGTGGGATCTCAGATCACTTAGCATCATGGCAGGTTTCCAGTTCTCGGCAGGAGGGTTGTTTTTCTCCATGAATCAGCAACTGTCCATCACATTACAATCTGTGAAGTGAAAAACCCACCTCATCAGCATAAATTAAATGCATGTATGTTTGTCTACATCATAGAGGAGTTTTTGGTCTCTCTCTTTATAGCCCACATGTGAGGATTGTCACTTGCACAGACAAGCACACACATACTTCTGAAAGCCAACAGCATAACAAAGTGACTTACCTTCTGCAGTCTTACAATGCTTTGATAAGGTAGTACATCATCTGCATTGTGAGACTTTAAACATTATGGTAAAGGACACAAACAACGACCCATCCTATTTACTGCTTTCTCCCTATCAACCAGGCAGCTCCAGAATCAACCCCACCATGTCAACTGCAGAACAGTTGACTGTGCCTGCTGCTGAAGAGCAAACTACATTTTTATTGTCAGATAATGCTTACCAGCAAACGCATTCTAAAGACCCATCAGCAAGGAAAACAAGAGCAAATAAGTTACATTTGAAACATCTTCCTGAAACATGCTCCAGAATTTTAACAGCTCTCTATAATACAGATAATACTTCTAAAAAATGATAGCGAATGAGATGAATGCTGCCCCAGTAAACCGAACTTATTCTCAGAAATACTCTGACAAGGAAATCATGTGCTTTGGAAATGTATTACAGAAAAGCATGTACTAATAATTCTTCATTTTGTTCCTTCCGTCTCTGTCTCTCCCTGATACATGAGAGATTGCAGTATTATTATTGTATGGCATCACTGTGCTAATATCAAATAACAACACGCTGGCTCAAAAATGCCATTTTTTAAAGTAGGCAAGGAAAAAAACTACTATGATGAGAAATTCACTGTTAAAATTCAGGAATCAGCCACCCCCAACCTCCATGATTGACAGTGTGAACCCTTAGCAAAATTATAACCTGATCCACTGGATGAAGCAGTTCAGCAGAATGTCTTCCCTCTCTTTGAATTATATGTCCAGAGCATTGCAAAAGTTACCTAAATTTTATCATAAAACCTACACCTCATGGATATAGATTCACGATTTGAGACTAAACATAAATTCACTCAGTAATCTGGTTTTGTTTCTTGCAGTATTAATTTGCACAAGAACTGAAGATCATTGAATACAGAACAGCCAAGTTATCAAACTGCAGCAACACTGTTGAAAGGAAAGCTTTTTTTTTTTAAATGCAAACATGTATTTTATTATTAGCTGCATAAGGGTGATCTATGTTTACACAGCTCAGAGCTGGATTTAAAACCAATTTTAACAGCCAACTGTTTCAACTTGCATGTAAACAAACATACTGCATTTCTTCATTAGCTGGAATTTGCTGCAGTCTGTCAGCCATCTGTACTGTCTTGCATTCTGTTCTCTATTCAGAGCACCGCTATCAAATGTTGGTGATATAGTATTGCTCTCTTTGGAGACATCATGACTACACTATAAATAGTTTAGAGACATAAACCACTATTTCTAACAGTTGTCTTAATATCTGCTTTCTCAGAATGCATTAGGTTGTTCTATTTCTCATCCAGTTTTGGTTCTCTGTAGGTTGTTTTGTGAATACGAGGAGAAGAGATTTTATTTTGGCTTTCTCAGAAGTGCAGAGCAAAAACTGCAGCCCAAGCAAAACTTTATTCAACTTCTGCACCCCCCAAATCCTGGATGCAGAGGCCAAACCCCAGAACGTAGCTCTGCAAATATCTGCAGTGCAGTCACAGGGGTGGCTGCATAGTGCACAAGAGCCAGGCTGTCGTTAAACCAACTAGTTTGGGTGCTAGACCCAGTCACAGTGCACAGAGAGGAGCAGACTCACCCACGCTCCCCTGAGCCCACATTGAAATCACACTTCAACTAAACCCAGCCTGGAAACTTGTACTGTGTTGGTGCAGCTCCATACTGGAGCCTTGAAGAGCCCTGGCTCACCTCCAGCTAGCTCAAACTGCTTGGTGCCACTTCTCCCCATCCTTTTCCCAGGGTCACAGTGCACGTAGACATACCCTAGAGCAGCCTTACATTCCCCTGAGCTTTGCATGTCAGGGGTTTTCCCAGTGGCAGCACTGTCCTCTGTACCCTAGACCCTGGGGCTGTCAAGAGTCTCCCAGAAGCCAGTGCTGGCACCACCAGTCCCCTCCAGCCTGCAGTCAGACCCAGGGCTACTGGGCTGCTCTGAACTGCTCCAGCTCTCTCAGACAGTTCCAAGGGGACTGCAGCACAGCTGAGGACACCATCCAGACAGTTCAGCTACTGACTGTGCAGTGTGCACTAGTTTCAAACTTCAGGGGACAGGTAATAGTATCTTTAGAAAAACATAGCTCAAAAATCCAATCACCTAATAAGGGGCTTCTGTAGGCTGTCAAGTCATCCTTTCTTTTAGGAAGTGAGGAAAAATGGCAGTGAGACAGGAAAGCTCACACACACCTTAAACTCCAATTTTCTGTCTTCTAGGGACAGCATATCACTGGAATGTTACTTGTATAACCAATACCACTTGACAAGTGATGCAACTACAAACCACAAAATTACCCGATATCCATGTTAGTTTTTCAAAGTAAAAGCTGCCTATTCAAATATGCCTTTTTAGTTCACCCAGTGGATGAGTTTAAAACTTTTCAGGAAGAACTTGATGCTCTGCCTTCAAACTGTTCCCCAGACTTATGTCACACTTTTGGTTTCAGAACTGCAGTGCTATAAACCCGCCTTCCTACAACAGAACAAATTTGCTGCCCTCCAGGAACAGACTCATAGCATATTTGTGCAACGCAACAGAGCTGCCCCTGATCAGGGGTGTCAGAATTCTGAAAGCTGAGTTTGGGGGTAAAATCACTCATCAAGAAGTGAATGTGCCTTATTCTTAGAGCTCTGTTTCAGTTTCATTGCTCAGTTTCTGACTGAGGAGAGCAGGGTGAAACATTGTCTAATTTTACTACTCTGTCAGCCAAATACAACGGAGATCAGGACTCACTGACAATCAAACTATAACAGTGAAAGCTTGCTATCCAGTACTCCCTGACAAAAACAGATACTTAACCTGCAACTCAGCAGAAAAGTTCTGCAGATTTCTAAAGGCATCCATTTGGATAAATTTGGGGTTTTTTTCAGAGTCACAGCATCTAATGAATCTGTTGCTGGAAATCTTTTCCTTTTCCCAGCTTGTGGCTCTTTTTCTGGAACAGCAGCAACAGAAATGCCTTCACCCCTGTGTCCAGATCATTTTCAGCAGAATTGTTGGTGTAGAATTAAATGAGCCAAGTTGCAGGCATGAAAGCCAGCTGCCAGAGAGGCTCGCAGCCACAGCATGCTCCTACAGAGCTGCAGTACCACTGTTCCAACATGAGGAAAATTAACTCAGACATGCAAGCATTTAGAGGGACAGGATACAAAACACTTCTTTCAACAGTTTTTTTTTTCCCTTTTCGATGTCTACACTTATCAGGCAGTAGGTTCAAAGCGGGGCTGGGAGGATAAGAAAATACAGGTCTGTTCCCTTCTATGCCTGAAAGAATGAAAAAAATGCAAGAGCACTGTCAAAATTTTCCAGCTCTATTTTGGCACAACATCTCTCAAAACCAGCCTAATCTAAAAATTTCAAGCATGTTTAACTCAAGAGCCCTTGACAACATCTAATGCACAGGCTATTTATCATAAATTGAGGTGCTTATTTTTGGACTTCACCTTGAAACATCAAAGAATGACTGTTTTGCCAGCATCACGAAAGTTTATAAATCCTGCCAAATGTATTAATATTATGTATTTCAACGTACTTTACACATACCGAAGAGATATCCATAATTCTCTGCAAAGTTCATTAAGCGTTAGAGATACGCACATTTTGAACTCAATGTGAAATCAGGTCATATTGGGAGCCACTGTGACTTGTCCTCTCTACAAGAACAATTACTGGATTTAGCACTTTTAAGTAACTAGTGTGATTTGTAATGTACTTTCAACATATAAAAAAAAATTTAACTTATTTTTGATGTTTCTCCTTTGCTTATCCCACAATTCTTCCACACACAGTGATATCACTAACTGCATTAATCCTCTGGAGCTTCAACAACCACAGAGAATCTTAAGAAGTTTGCAAACCTGCAAGAGACATCCTTCGTAGTACTCCATTTTGTGTATAAAAAGACACTATTTCGCACTTTACCACTTACTCTGAACTTGTGCATTGCTGTTATACAGAAATTCAAATTCATAGGTATCATGGGGAACTATTCATAGATGCAATGGCAAGCTGCATTCATAACAGCCCTTTTACACTGCCTTTGCCTTTTAACCATCTCAAACTTTTTCAAGCACTTCAGAAAAATCTCAGTCCACCATGGCACCCTTTCAATGCCTTCAACTAAATTGATAAGGTTTGGACTGTCCACACGTGGAAGTTGTGCTGACCCTGCTATGTCACTCCAGGAAAGCCTTCAATAAAGCAGTTTCCCTAGTCAAAACCACAGGATGGTATCTTCAATAGCAGTGAACCACCTACTCAATACTCTGCCACTTGCTCTACACACACAGTAGACTCTTCTTCTACCCATCCCACCCATTCTACCTACCAAAACACATTTGCAGAAGGTTCCCAAGCGCCCCCACAAAAGTGTCATGAAAAACTACAAAGTGCTCTTCCATTCCTTATCCTCTCCTGCAGGTGGAAACTACAAGGAAGTAAATATCTGCTATACACCATGCATTAAGCCTTGAAAAGCCAAGGCAGCTTGCAGCAAGACTAATGATTTCAGTGATTTGGAAACATCCAGGTCTTCAAACCCCAGTGATTTCATCATGCCAAAACCAGACCCACAAGCAACATGGTTTATAAGAACAGAAGCATTGTTGCTCTTGCAAAGAATTGAAAAGGTTCCTCTAGCTGTCTTGCAGATTTCAAAATCTTGGGCTCTATGCTGTTTTTCCACAAAATTGACTGTGAGGCCTTTAATTCAAACCCAAAGTAGAAAGTCCAGGCATGCGTAGAAAATAAATAAATGAAAAACAAAAGCCTTATTTCTAGCAGAGTTATTTGTGGAACAAGCTGACCTACCGTCTCAAGAGTAATTGAGGTGAAAAAGTTGGCTTTGTGTTTAAAGGTTCACGTACCACTCCGAGAAAGAATAAAAATAAAGGTAACTTCTTCAGACAAGCAAAGATCCTTAAAAAGAACTGCAGACAGCATACATGATTCTAGATGACTAATACTGCAACTCAGAAGAAACACTCAAATAAAAAAGATTCTCATGAATCAGGACAGTCTTTTCCAAGAAACACTTTAATGATGACAAAGTCACAGCTGTGTCACCTCTAAACAACTCTGTCTCCTTTTCTGTTTACCCTTGCAGAAGAACACAACATTGCAGACATCAGGGTTTTTAATTTTCTGAAGAGCAGAGACTGTTTTTAGTGGATTAATTTCAATAGCCTATCTGTCACACAGACTGTGCCTCCATTACTACTCAAAAGAAAACAGAGGACATTGAGAAGGGCATAAAACTAAACTTATTCTTATAAATTTAACTGTCAGCGTAAACCAATACCATTTAATTTCATATGACCAAAGAGCAATTTATGCTAGAAAATGGCACATAACTAGACAAACTGCAGAAGAAACTCTGAAAATCAAAGTCAACATTTTAAGCCTTCAGATTAAGGGCTCTGATTTTCAGTGTATTGATAGCTAAAGTGCAGAGTAGCTTCTCAACACATTTCCTACTTTGCAAACTTTGGAGTACAAGGAAAATAAGAACAAAGAGGAGAGGACAGCTAATTTTAGTGCTTCTGGGCTAAAACAAAATAACAACAAAGAACTACTGAACCATGAAGCAGTTTTTTCCAAGCTGCTATTTCAGTTACAGTCTTCCTTTCCCCAAGCCAGTGCTGGAAATAAGATGCCAGCTTCTACCCTATCAGAGTAATACAAGCACCTTATTTTATCCTGAGGGGCACATTGAGAGCTTTGTACTGCTTGCATAATGATTCTATACATTTTGCTGCACCCAAAATGTGTATTATAGCTGACAGGAAAAAACAGCATGATTTCTTTAGTTTTCTTCTCTCTCATTGGTTGTCCCCGGTAAGAAGCATCGCTTCTGTAAAGTGAACTTGATTTGAGTTTTGCCCAGTACATTTGAACAAATAACCTGAAAACTCATCCTTCTGACAACTTATTATTACAGCACTAGACTAAAGCTTCATAATTCTGAATTTCAAACGTGTGGAAAGAGTTTTGAGGAGAAAAACAAGATCTTAGGATCACAGGATTATTCAGGTTCAAAAGGACCTCAGGAGGTTCCTATCCAATCTCCTGCTCCCAGCCAAATCAGCCATGAGATCTGACCACATTGCGTGGGCTTTATCCAGATGAGTCTTTCTCCATTCCATAAGGCTCAAATGGTACAGCTTCCCCGGGCAGCCTGTTCAACTGCTTGATTGTCCTCATGGTGAAAAAGGTTTGCCTTACATAAAGTCCAAACCTCACAGTTTTATTTCTGTCCTTTGCTTCTCCATCTTCATCTTCTCAATGAGCCTCCTTGTAGGTACTGGCAGGCTGCTACTATGTGCCATTGAAACTTTCTCTTCTCCATGCTGAATAAGCCTACTAAGATTTTAATCACAAGATTTTCATCTATAAATTTCAGTTAACAGTAAACAAGGTATAGAGACAGTTACCCCCCCAACAATAAACCCAAACTTTCAGGTCTTAAAACAAATTGGTGATCTTCAAAGAAACTGTAATCACCTCACATGAATGGATTTTTGAACTCTGATCTTTCTGAGGTTTTCTCTGCAAGTATTTACTCAGAATAACCCATTTTACATTTCTAGCATCATCAGTACTATTCAAGAGCTGAGAAAGTCTCCTACAATTTAAGGATGAATGGGTTGGTTTTAGTCATTGTTTCAAAATAAAGCAAATTGAGAATAGAGGACAAACAGAGAGGTTTCTCTCCCGAGTGGCAAATGACTAATAAATTTGGGCAACCAAACAGAAAGCTAGAACAGAAAATGCTATGCTGCCTTCATACACAGCAGCTACAGCAGTGTTAAAATATACTGGGTTAGGTTCATAATATTGCTGTTAAAGTTCGCTCTTCTCTAAGGAGCTATGTGCTATTACTTTGCAAACCTTCACAAGAATAAATTATGCTTTCCAAGCATTAAAGACACATTAACATGACATAGGTCATGGAAAATTCAAAATTCAAATACTCACTGAATCCAATAGATCAGAAACTAAATCAGTATTAGAACAAAGAAGAGGGTTACATTAACTAAAATAAAGCTCTCTGAAATAATTAAGTGATTTTTCAGCCACTGTGATAACACATATTCCAATGGCTTAGATAGTCATCTAGACACAATTTCACTTTTAGTCATTTACTGGAACTCATAACCCTCTGGCCCAATTCCAGAAGATTTCTCAAATCCAATACAAAAAAATTCCAAGTTCGCCTGAGCAGCCACTAAAAACCTACACCATGCCACATGAACTACAAGCTGCTACAAGACAGATGCAGCCATACAGCAGCACATTTTAAAATTGTCTTCATTTTTCAGTGCTCTTCAATTACATAAAAAAAAAAAGACTTGACAACTAACATTTACTTCTCTCACCATTTCACTGACTACGTTATTAGCCAGTTCATTCACTTGTCTCCCTAAGAGAAAAAGTCAGTATGCTTATTCTTGCTCATAAATAAATGTTTAATTTCTTAAAAAATTTCCATGGAGCTAAAATCTGTTACACTTAATCATCTCCAGCTTTACCTTACTTCTCAAATCAATAGGCCTAATTAAGCACTCTCTGCATAGCTGAATGTAAAACTGAATGTTTGTTAAATGACAACCAAAACATTGTTGTCCAAAAACATTTTAGAAACCCAGTTGAAGCTACAAGAGTATTGTGAAGCTAGATTAAAACCAAGATTTTTTTTTTATAGACATGAAGTTGCAATCTTGTTACTTATTAAAACCTGAAGTTTAACATTTTCAGGATTTTTTAAAAACGAGCTTTCAATTTTTTTAGAACTCACCACAATTACCATAAGACTTTCAAGAAAAGCTTAACACACTCAGCTTCTCACACATGATCACTCTTATCACTACCTTAAATGAATCATAGATATACCTTTTATATAATTAGTTTTTATGGCAGCCACCAGAAACTGGGTGATCTTATGGCTTTATAACATGGTGGACAACTCCACTGCATACTGCAGAGTTCCACTGACTTGACTGCACCTCTCTACATCAACATTGGACTTGAACCAGAAACTCCTGATGCATTTCAGGTCTCCTGTCAAGAGTACAATCGAGCTGTGTTGTCTGCAAAAAAATATTAATGGATTCTATACAGGAGATTTACTATGACAAGTTATACTATACATAGGAATGCTTCCTGGTTTTCACCCCTGTCTTTTATTCTCCTCTGTCCATCAGAGGCCTAAGCACTCTATTTAACCATGTGGGTTTTACCCCTCTTTCTTTTGCAGTTGTTTTCTTAGATAAGCTATGAATTATGCTGCTGTTCCAAGCCAGCTCAGCTGCAAAGGTTGTTTGAGAACCCTGCCCACTGGGACATGACTCTGAGCAGAAGGCAGGTACATAATGCTTTCTGTTTTCGGCATGGCAATGAGAAGAGCAGCAGTACAAACAGTACTTTGCAACTTCTAGATGGGAAGATGCAGTTGGGCTTACTGCACACTCTGCTAACTAAATGATTTTATAGTAATTTAAAACCACTGGTGCATTCCTTCTGCGCTCCCAGGATGATGCAGTTTGCCCTGTTATGATTGGCATTGTGCTGGTCTTCAAGTCTTCACACATCTCCATCTAGTAATGGCAGGTTTGAAGTATCTCACAAAGACAAAAAGATAGGAGAGAAACATTTGGGCATTTTTCTACATGTAGCACTTCTTATGCTTTAAGAGGTGCAGAATGCAACTACTGACCACTAAGTCTTTTATTCATTTCAGCAACTCTGGTGGCAGAATGTGCCAAAGGGAGAATGGGGGAAATTTACATTGCCAGAGGAAGAAAAACATTATTTAAAGATAAAGGCAGGCCACTTCTAAAACTCAGCTGAAAAGTTTTACTCTGATCCAAGGGAAACAAAGTGCTACTGCATCTCACCTCGAGGTACTGCCCTCAGCTGAAAAAAAAGAATGAGTAAGTAGCCATATCTTCAGGTTTCTACAGTATAGAAGCTCCTACTTTCCAAAAGCAGAAGGATGTATAGTATACAGATAAAAAGTGCCCTTAAAATAGCGACTGGCAGGCCTGAATGCCCAAAAGGTCCAAATTCACTGGAGACCTTGAAGACTTTCAAATGCCAAGGACACCTGCTTACAGCTGCTTGAACTTTGGAGAAAGTCTTTAAGAAACAATGCACTGAAGTAGCCAGAAGTTTATGGCCAAACATGCATTATAAAAAGAGGTAAAAAAGTTGTCTCTGCAGGCCATCTCTCACAGCTGCAGGTCCAGCACTGTGACAAATGTGAGTAGTGTGACAGGCTTGTTTAGGTGTGCAGCTCTGGCTTCCCAGCAGGCACACCAGATGGCTCTCAGTAGGTCTACACAGCAACAACTCTCTTGGGCAAGAGAAAGAAACAGAGGAAAAAATGCAGCAGCAAAATACCTCTGGAGGAAGCTTAAGCTAAGGCATGTGTAATGATTATGGTCCTGCATGAGAGATCTTTGTTAAATAAATTACAAGTGCAAGCAAATTACCTCAACTGTTGGGAGGTGCAACTTTGACAAATGTAACGACCATGGGCTTTCTAATACCAGTTCCTTAAAATCAATCTCCTTCAACTATAACTAGGTATATGTAAACTATATGTAACAACACAACACTTGCATTTTTACTCCTTCTGACATCTCTGTCTTACTATGAATTTAATTAAAAATTACTAAGTAAATGACAACAAAATACCCTCAACTGAAGAGCAAAACTAGAATTCATAGATTCATTTTTGCTAGCTCAAACATAAAACTAATTTAGCATCACCGTTCCAAGTGTTCTAATGTTTTTGATCCCTTTTCTCCCTGAATACCAGCCAACACACAGCACTGAATACCAGAGGAAACAAGAAAGTTAAATGGAATCCAAGTATGAGTGCTATTTGGCATATTAAGCATTTTTCTCACTAAATGTATAAGCATACAATACAAAGGCATCTCAATTAATCACATTTATCTTACATGAATAAAACCATTTTGGATTTTGGTCCTGATTCCTCAAACTACAAAAATAGAGTGCTTAGCCCCGTAATTACAAAGGAAGAGAAAGCAAAATGTTTCTCTTTCAGCCACAGGGGAGTCAATGAGAAAGTACATGCAGTCTCACTGAATGGGAAGAGATGTTTCTGAACATGTCACCTGTTGCCAAAAAGATAATCAACAGCAGTATAATTTGAAATCCCTGTAGTAACACAGGTTATCTAACAGAAGTTGCCAGTAAATAAAGCATAAGGGGGAGAGTACAGTCAAAAAAATAAGCTAAAAGAGCAACCTGGAACATATATTTAATTTCAGCAGTGGAACATCAGTAGTCCCTCACATACTTGGCATTGCTAAATTTGAAGTCCTCAGATAAAATGACGTTATTAGAATTCTCTCTGGCATGTCATGCTGAGCACGAACTCAACATAAGCAAATAAATACTCCTTTCTCACTGGCTTTCTGCCAGTCTGACTGCAAACAGAGGCCTCGCACAAAAAACCAGTCATCCCCGAAGACCCTGAACACTGTCAGTGCACTCCTAACTTACTGGGTCACAAGACATTGTAGATGTCTCCATGTACCACGCAGAAAAGCAAAACAGGATACTGCTCTGTCCTCATTTGTTTGAAAGATGGGGATTGGGCACATTATCTCTCAAACATGAAAGACATTAAAACCACATCAAATCCTATTTCATATTTCTGAACAGCTTGTCAGCTAAGTTAAAACATTTGTATCTTAAGATTATTAAATGCCATCACCATAATTCACAAATACCATCTTAATCTTTCTAAATAAAAAGACATGAGCATTTTGATTTTCATGCCTTCCAAGCAGTCTGCATTTCAAACTTGCTGTGGCAAGGAAAACCAGAGACAGCAAATTAATCCTGTAAGACTTAATGCAAACTGCTGAACCAAGAGAGCCTTCTATTACTCTGTTCCAAACATTTTCTCGTTCTCTGAAGTTGCAAATCTCAATATTATGTTTTCTTTAGGAGACTTAGGTCTAACATGTAAAGTGAACAAAAAAATTCCGGAGAAAGTTGCACCATGTAAATGCATTCCTACAAGTCTCTACACTTTTCTTAGCTTCAACTCTGTGTGACAGAGGTCCCATACAAATACCGAGTAGAATCAGCAGTACTAAAGAGGAAGAAGTCATAGAAATATGCAGTAAAACTTAAAAAGTGACTGTCAAAAGATTTCCATTTTCTCATTTATTTAAGGTTACTTATACAGTAACCATGAAATAATATTTTCTATTTTTTCAAAAGAGAAGAATCAAATCACAACAGGTGCCATGAAACAGTAAAAGAGAAGATTACGAATTTTTGTTTTCTGAAGACTGACAACATCCCCTCCCACCACAACCTGTGACTTGCATTCCCAGTGAAAACATTAGACTCACTGTGAAGCAAAAAAAAAAAAAAAATCAATCTCTGTGTTCTAAAGGAACTGGCATACAGTTTCAAAGTAATCCTTTCAAACATGGCAAATTTAAATTTTCAAGAGACAAGCTGACACCTACAAGCTCAAGATAAGATCATTAGTAATAAAACTTATGCTCTCAAATACCCATATTTCCAACACTGATAAGAATTGTTTTAATAAATTGTTTTTCTCCTTGTCCAACAATCCATTCAAGAAGATGAAAAAAAGGGTAGGATCAAATAGAGGCTTCGGACTTGAATCAGTTCCTCATACAAGTGCTCAAGATGGACCACTAAAGGTGAAAAGATTGCCTTTTGCCAAGATGTTGAGAAAGAGATTTGCCTAACAAATCTACAGCAGAATCCCTTATAGATACTTGTACACTGTATTAAGCAAGGTGGTATAAGAGCAAGCAATGGCACAGTGCATGAAATGTGCATTTGACCAAGCTGCCAGCAGCCAACATGGGAAGTTCCTGTAATGCTCTCCACGCATCAATTCAGGAACATTTCCACCACTTCTACCCCACAGGCCCCACAGCACCTTCACTAGCTATGACTGTATGCTAAACTGCAAATTGGACTAGACTTCTAAGATGCTTTTTCAGAGCTTTAATATATAACAACCACAAAGAATCAAGATGATACCTCTGTTCTCCAGAAAACAACAAATTCATTACACTGGTATTTCTCATCCTCTGAGTTTTCAAGGTGCTCTGATAGCATGAAAGCATTACAAAGTGTTGCTCACCAGTCTAAGGTGTTGAACTTACCACCACAGGTACAACAGCTGAGCCCAAAAGTATTGTTTTCCCACCAAGAAAAGGCTAATAGCAGGACTTAAAAGCTGCCATAATGCCACAAACATTGCTTGAGTTCAGGAGGCTTGTATGCATCCAGGTGAAAAATTTCTACTCACGTGGTATCACAGCAGCCTACAGAGCATCCAAAGGAGGGCAATGAGGATGGTGAAGAGCCTTGAGGGGAAGCCATATGAGGAGTCACTTGGTCTGTTCAGCCTGGAGAAGAGGAGACTGAGGGGAGACCTCATCACAGTTTACAAGTTTCTCATGAGAGGAAGAGGAGGGACAGCCACTGATCTCTTCTCTGTGGTGACCAGTGACAGGACCCGAGGGAATGGCCTGAAGTTGTGTCAGGGGAGGTTTAGTTTGGATATTAGAAAAAGGTTCTTCACCCAGAGGGTGGTTGGGTATTGGAACAGGGTCCCCAAGAAAGCAGTCACAGCACCAAGCCTGACAGAGTTCAAGAAGCGTTTGGATGATACTCTCAGGCACATGGTGTGACTCTTGGGGATGGTCCTGTGCAGGGCCAGGAGTTGGACTTGATGATCCTTGTGGGTCCCTTCCAATTTGGCATATTCTGTGATCTAATCCACTGCACAAACTGGGAAGACTTCAGTGACACACGCTAGGGAAGAGCCATCTCCCTACATGGTTTTCATGGCAAGGAAGAAATACATTTAAGCCAAGAATTTTAGATATTCACATAATTAAAAACATTGTAATGCTTTTTATCTCACTTCTTGTCCTTATTTTCTCACAAAATTCTGAAAAAAATCTTGTAACTGTACTCCCAAAAGTCACAAAGATTTTTTTTCAATAATTGTAAACTGATTATTGTTTAAATTTTATACAGAGCTATTTACTCCAAAAGTAGGTGCCCCTTTCTCATTTTAACTGCATTACCACAGCAAGTAATGACTCTTTAGAAAAATCAGAATGCCTTTATCTCTTCTTTGTAGTGGTTAAATACTAAAAAGGGAGCAGTAGCAGATCAAGAAGTCAAAGAAAATAAAAATCAATTCACTGTTTTCTATTTCTGGAATTTATTTTTGTGCGTTTAAGTCACAAATCCTTTCCCAAAAGTACTGACGAAAAAGGATTTTCTTCAATCCAGACATGAAACAAAACACCAAAAACTTCACACCACAAAACCATGAGAAATCAAACTAAGGACCCAAACAGAGAAGGCATGAGAAGGGAATAAGAATCAAGAAGAAAAAAATCTTATCCTATGATTGCATTTGTATGGAGAATGAAGAATTTACAAACACAAAGTACATCATCTTGGCATAAACAAAAGCAATAAAGGAATTGCACAGTTATATACACCTGCAATGTACCTTGTCATAGCAATTAATCACATGTCAGACACCATAATGTCATCAACTGTATTAAAGTGGCTGAGATCTCTTAGACATTGTTAAATGGCTTTCATCCCTTTCCCCCAGTAATCTCTTGTGAGGTCCAGCAGAGCCTGGCTTCTTTTTTTTTCTTTTTTTAATTTTTATTTTTCTTGCTTTAGAAATAAACCAATCAGATTTCCAAGGCTTTAAATGGGTTCACACTTTCAAAATCAACTAACAGTGGAGGCTGCAGGAAAACTCTGGCAAATTAAATAAAGCTGGATAGAAGGGATTTCCACCAAAGCAACTAACCATTAAGAAATCTGGCTATTTAATACTTGTTAATTTAACACTTAAGAGCACAACATTATGCCAAACAATGTTGTGGAGAAACAAACAATTCCTAAGAACTCCTTACTGCATCCTGATGCACTTGTTACCAAGGAAGGGATTGAGGGATTGTTTACATTAGCTTTACACCTGGGGAAGAAAGAATGAGGAAAACGGGAGCTAAAGTTGCAAAGTATAGAAGGTGGTGGTTTTGAAACCATGCCTCTAAGGAACTGTCAAATTTTTTCTGACAATGAAATACAAAAATTTCTTTATAAAGTTTTTATTTGCTTTCTCTATGACAAAAAAACCTGCAAGGCATCAACGAGAGCATAGCTTTTTGCAATCTTTGCTGGCATCTGGCAATCTCTGCTGGTAAAATGCAGTGAATTTATAGAGACCTCAGCAATCAACTGCCAGAAGACTAAGAATAAACCCTTAGGCAGGTTTTAAAACAGTAGACAGTTTAGCATTTTTGTTCTCACAGGATTAGATACACCACTTTTACTTTTTCTTCCCCTTCCCCCTCCTCCTTTCACAAACAAGTTCTGTTGGTGGATTGCCGGTGCAAAGGCACGGGCTATAGTAGACCACGTAAAAAACACAGAGTTCAGAAGTAGCTTCTGCTTTTGACAAATTCAGCTTTAATTAGAGGAAGTCACCCAACAGGCAAACGAGATGAGCCACTAGGTGGGAGGACACACAGGTATCTGTCACTTAGCAGGCAGCCCAGTAAAACAGTCTTGGAAACTCGTTGTGTGCCACAGCATAGCAATAACTTCAGCATCACAGCAGAAACACAAGTTTCTCTTTTCTGAATCTTCCACTAAACAGTAGCTCTACAATAACTTACAACATAAGCACAAAGGCCAGAAAGATTGGCAGGGCCCACAGCTTAAATGACTCATTGATAAGTGAAAGCTGGAAACATCAGACAAATGAAAACAAACACCATCACTAGCATAAAAGTACAAAGCATAACCCAGGTTCAAACTAAATCCAGAATCCCTAAAGCAGGGAGAAGCAGTCTGTGTGCTGGCACTGCCTCGGTGAGTTTATGGCTGCACAGTGACAAATGACTTTGAAAGGACCAATGTTACAATGCAATAAACAGGCAGAGCTGGCACCACTAAGATTTCTCCCATCACATTCACCTACCACTAAGATCTCTCCAATCTCATTCACCTGTAGTACACTACCCAGTAGTCCAGTATATTCTCTACCTTCTTAATGCATCCTACCTATTAAGGGGTAACTTCTCAGAAGTAACACTTTTCTTAAGAAAAGGAGACAGAAAAACAATGAACAACTAACCAAGTCACTTCTACTAATACAAAGAAGAAAACTATTAAAGAGAGCGTTCCATCAAATTCCTATGAGGGTAACTTAAATGATATATTTCTCCTTGACTATTTTTCCCTAAGATTCCACTGTTATAGAACTTGCCAATAAAATTCATCAACATATAAGTAGCATTCACACCAGAAGTTTCTTGACCTAAAGTTCTGGGGTCAGCCAGGTAAAAAACAATTACTCCAACCTGAAATCATTGTTTTGGCACTATTTTCCCATCCACAAAAGGAGGTATGGATGAGATTTCTTTGCAGAGAACGTTGTAAATTGTTAGCTTTGTTCCAGTTCACTACAGTTTCTTATTGATTTTCTCTCGTTTTAGCCTGCATTGATTTGTTAATCCCTTCTCTGTAACAGTTCTAATGACAAACTGAAAATGAAAAACTGCATGCTTTAGGGCCTTTTCCACCAACCCCTTGCTTCAAACCACATTTTCACTTGGATTTGGAACATGTCCATGCACATACCCTGGGTTAGATCTGATTCACCTTAAACTAGGTTGGGTGCATTGAAACCTTTCTGTTTAGGCTCCTCGTGGATAAACAAGGCAAGCAAAATCATGTCAGTGAGGCAGAACTGGATTTCTGCACTAACACTCGTCACCTTCCAAGGTTGCTGCTTGCAAAGACTTTGTCTTAAAACCAAGCACATTTTTTTAAAGTAATTTTGCGGCACTGCCCACAGTTAATTAGCAGGCATTAACCGCATCGTGCATGTGAATGGCACTACTGAACATTTGTGGTATTTGTTGGTGTGAAGAAATCCTTCAGAGGAGCAATGAGCTGGATCATAGGTTATCTCTGAGCTCAAAGCTGTGCACTGTTACTAGAACAATCTATGCAGAGAGATGGGACCGAGTCAGTATTTTTAAATTACGGAACATTCCATGAGCATATGGAGATCAGAGAGTTACAACAAGGCAACTTAGATTAGTCATTTTGCTGCTAACAGGCTCATTAAATACAGCTGCCAATTTGGTCTCATTGTTAGGGCCTCCCAACTGACAGCTGATGCATGTCTGCACAAGCCATGGCTACCGCTGCAAATAGTTTTAGTCTCTTTTCATTTCCCTGATACTTTCAGAGATCTCCAAGTGAGGTATTCATTTGGAATTCTAACTGCAACACACCATCAAATGGAAAATTAATTTATGAATTATGAAGATTAAGGCTTGCCCACACTCACATTTGTAACACCTGTCATCACATGCTGGGTGGGTCTCCACCTCCTGACTTCATCCCATGTTAGTCCTGTCCTACATCACCCCATCTGTCAGCAAATCAACCTTTCCTGGTCTCCCATACAGAGTACAAAGCAGCATTACCTCTGGCTGCTACTTCAGTGCTACAGTACAACCCTAGCAGAGCAATTTTGGTCATTTTAAACCAACCCTCATATGCAAAAGTGATAATTTGAAAACCTCTAGTTTGTACTCACACAGCATACACTCTCTGGCACACAAAAGGCAGTGCAGGAATTCTCCCTAGCCATTCACTTGGTGTGACTTTGATTTCCTGCCTCCCTTTTTGCAATTCCAGTTGCAGAGAAATTGGTATGGATGACAGAAAGCACCTGCTGGGAACCAGTATCATCTCCTCTTTGCTTTCCAAAATGTACAGACCCAGAGTTGGTGAACTAGGCTCTCCTTATAACACACTGCTATTCTTAACTTCCAGAAATGACTTTGCTATGAATGTTAAATGTCTCTCTACCCAGGCCATAAGATATTATTTACAAACCACAGCCATGTCTTAATGGGATAAGAAAAGCACAGGATAAGTGGGATGGCTATCTAGCCAAAAACTTGCATTTGGATTTCAGCAGTTTGGTACTGCTCTCAATTTCCTGCTAGAGGGAACCAACTGACCTAAGAAATAAATCCCATTTCCTCATTTCCTGTAACATAACTGTAAACTCTCAATGTTCTTGCAGCAGTGCCAAGATTAGTGTTACTCTCCTACACAGGGCATGCAGAGCACACAAACACACCTAATCAAACACAGACTCACTGTATTTTGTATGCAGACTGTAGTTTCAATCTTTTGATACATCCTGTTTGTTTTTTTCCCTCCTAATAATAATTTCAACAATTTGGTCTCTTTTTTTCATCCTTAATTGCAATTTGTCATTTGCACAGTGAGTTGTACTCAGAACCCACTTCTCTGTGACCTTTATTTTCCTTTATTGTCACTTAAAATGAATTGATAAGACAAGAATTCAATACAAGAATATTAAAGGGACCATCCCTATGTTACAATTTTCATCATTGCATCTCCAAAACGGCATAACAAAATCAATCAAGGAAAATTCAACAATGCCATTTCTCAAAGGACATGGACCAAGACCAACTTGTAAAAGACACCAATTTATGACTATTAAAAAAAAAAATCAAATAAACAAACAAAAAAAACTCACCACAAAACACAAAAACATACTACTTGCTTACCAAGTGAGAAACTCCATCACTTCAACTTTTTTGCCTCCTTCCCTACCACCCAAAGCCGTTTTTTTTAAGGGGCTTATTGGATCAGTTACTACAAATATATTCTCAAACTCCGACCAGTAAAATCTGGTTTAGGAAAGCTCAACTTGTTGTTTCTCTCCCACAAAAATATAAACCTCTTGTTTTGAACATTCAAAATAAAGAAATTTACAGTAGCCAGTCAAACAACTAAATATTCAAAAGCCACACACAGAGCACAGAGATGATATGTAATACTATCAGGCTATTTCTTTTAATACCCTTTAAAGTCTCAACTAGAGCTTCACTTACAAAAAGGCCTCTAACAATTTTCCCTGTGAAGCCAAAAAATTACAAAAAACAGTTTCAGGGTTTTTTTAAACAAAAAGTTCCATCAATATCATTGTGACTACATGTTAAGGTAATAACTATGCTTATTTGTTAACCTATCAGTTATATAATAAACAATTAATTGCCATCATAGCAGATAGATTAGATTTGTTTTGTAGGCAGCTGCTTAATATTTTGCAACATGAATGGGGAAAAGGAAAAACCCAAGAACATACTAAAACCAAAGCTACCTTTCAAACACAAACAAAAATGACATCCTACTGCAACTCCACTGAAAAGAACAGCAGTAAACTTTGACTGCAAAGGGCCATGAGAATGTGGGTATTCATGATGCCATTCCCTGAAAAAAAGGAACCATACAGTGGATCCAAAGCAATCTGTATAGCACGGGATGAACACACACTGAGACGAACATACACATTGGAACTATGGATCACAGTAGGATCAGGATAAACACAGTAGGCATGGGTTGCCACAAGTTTATCAATTATTTTCATTCTGGGACACAACCAGTGCCTACATCCACCATCAAGATTCAAGTTGAGTGACGGTTATTTTTCAATTTCAGAGATCCCTCCTCAGAAACCTGTGATTTAACATAGCTTGCTTTAAGTAGAAAAGGATATGATGAAAACATGGCTCCATGTGAAGCCATGCACATCCAAAATAACTGCAGCCCTTCCTTCCATCCAGCTTAGCAAGAAACATTCAGCACTGCACAGAGACTTTTCGCTTCTTTATTGCTGCAGCAAATGTTTGCTGCAATGTGAATGACACGCTGAACATACCACAAACAGTAGAACGACAGCTATTACAGCCAAAAATATCAAACAGACTGGAAAAGCATTTGGACAAGGAGGAAACATTAAACCAGGTCTTTGTAGCATCTGCTAAATAGAGAGACTCATCATATTTCGGGCCGTTTGTATTTAATTGTCCTTTCATCTGAAGAGCAGTGGATGTGAATGCGCATCAGGCGGCAGATGAGTCAGATGTTCTGAAGAGGTCCAATCAAGGACGCCCCGCAACACAAGAGCACTGCATGCATAATGTCTCACACAGCCTCTTCTCAGTGCCTTGGCCTATTCCATGGTGGATATGCACCAAAGCACTGAGAAGAAAATAGTAAATAGACCTGCAGTCACAACATGCAAAAACTTCAAACACATTTAACACCAGGAACCTCCACACACACTTAAAACTGTCAAAAAAAACATACTCAGATTAGTGGACAATTAGCTAAAACTCAGGCTTTTGTTCTTCTTTTGTTTCAGTATAAAGAAAAAAGTTCTCATATTTTTCAAGGTCAGTGTTTCCAAATGAGTTTCTCAGATGAAGTCAAACTCACAACGGAATAGGTCACTGACAATACTTCAAAAATCAGGTTTTGAAGCGGCAGACACAGACACTATAACAATTTCCGTTCAAAGAAAGGAGAATCCCTGGTCTTTGGTGGAGAAAATAGGTAAGCCATGGGCACAGAGACAAGGAGCAACATAGGAGGTTAAATTTCCTGCACTGTCCTTGAGGTAAACTAGTGCGTCTTTCATCCTGTCCTCTAATCCTTAGATTAGTTTCTCCACTTTGGCTTTAACAATATTAACTGAAGTGCAGAAGCAATCAGCAGACCAGAGCTTTGCCAAAAATTCAGTTGAATCATTAGAAGTGATTTATAAAAACAGACCATGGATAAAAATCTTTAGTTGTAATCCTCAACTGTTAAACTGTCTCTCCGCATTAAACACAAAAATTGGAATTGCTGATTCAAGGTAAGCATGAAAAAGAACTAATTTCTCTATATGTCTTTTAATTCAGCTCTCAAATCAAACCCTGTCTCCATATGACAAGAAATGGAAAAAGGGATAACTTTTGTGTTAACAAAAACCAGCTCACTCTACATAGTCTACATACTGCAATTTAATGCATTTTCAAGTATAAATTCTTGCTTTGGCACTATTTTGTAATCTTGAAGTGAAACAATTTAGGCTCTTACTATCTGTTTTTTTAATTTTCTCATCAATACAGCTCCTCCTAGGGTACAAATGATGCTCTTAAATCATCTTCATGCTGTTATCTCTGCAAAGAATGATGTCTGCTCCAGAACACTGCCATCGCTAATCACTCAAATCAGGTCTCTCACAGGTCTGTAAGGAGGAACAGCGCTGAGGGCAGCAGAATAAAGATGAGATTGTTGTTTCTCTTTCTTTTCAAGGAATGTACCTGAACACATCCCTTCACTTTCATGGATCACTCGTCCTGCCAAGTTCAAGTTCCCCTGTGCAAAAGCTACAACTACCTTGGCTTTGTATTGTTCAAGAAATGACAGAACTACATTCTTGAGACACTGCACAAAGCACAGATGAAAAACAGTGTGAAACAGTTGTCTACGGATAACTAATGACAAAAAGTAGGGACACCCATATCAGAATGAGTAAGAAAGCTGTCTGAGACCAAGTGGAGTCAACAATGACTAAACAAATTATTCATTAGTGCAGCATCATGGGCTCTGAAGCTCCAGTTCACCTCTGAGAGTGCACACATCCACAGAACACTGATGATGGGAAAGAGAAGAGGCCAACTCTTCTAACCAAAGTCTCGCCATGGGAGACTACCAGGAGGCAGAGATGTAGTACCGACACTGCAGCTGAAGCTGTCAACCTGTACTTTTGTACCCTGTGAATTTTGACAGCCAGCTACCCCACAGGGAAATGCACACCTTTTGACTGGTTGTCTGCCCAGATGGAACCTGCACATTGCCTGACAGTAGGTCAATTCCCATATCATAGAATCATAGAATGGGTAAGATCAGGGGACCACAGCATGGCATGTAGTCCAACCTCCCTGCCCAAGCAGGGTCATCCTTGAGCACATTGCACAGGATTTTGTCAAGCAGCTTCTGGAGTATCTCCAGTGAGGGAGACTCCACAACCTCTCTGGTCAATCTGTTCCAGTGCACAGTTATCTGCACAGCAAAGAAGTTCTTCCTCATATTCAGGTGAAACTTCCTGTGCATCGGTTTTTGCCTCTTGCCTCTTGTCCTATTGCTTGGCACCACTGAGCAGAGCCTGGCTCCATCCTCCTGACATTCTCCCTTCAGATACTTATAGACATCGATAAGGTCCCCTCTCAGACGTCTCTTCTTGAGAACAGGCCCAGTTCCCCCCCTCTCCTTGTAAGAGAGATGCTCCAGTCCCCTCACCATCTTTGTTACCCTCCACTGGACCCACTCCAGGAGCTCCATGTCTCTCTTGTCCAGAGGAGCCCAGAATTGGTCAAAGCACTCCAGATGCAGCCTCAGTAGGCCTCAGTACAGGGGTAGGATCACCTCCCTTGACCCGCTGGCAATGCTCTTCCTAATGAAACTCATACGCTGCCTCTCAGACTCTAAAAGGACAAGAAAATGGTTTGCATGCAGTCTAAGTTGCATGTGGTGTCAGACTACAGCAAACAACTTGAGTCAGGTTTTCTTTCTGATCATCTTTATGCTTGAGGATAAATTATTCTGTAATCAAATTAGCCACATGAAAAGAAAACCTCCAAAGCCACTCAAGGATGTTATAAGGTAAAGAAATATTCATTATATGCTTATACAGCCTGAGCTAAAGCTGTAGCATTATTATTTATAGGTTGGAGAAAGGCCATTGGCTAAACCATTACAAAGACCTTCACAGAATGGTTTGACTTGGAAGTGACCTTTAAAGGTCATACAGTCCAAACCTCCTACAATAAGCAGGGACATCTTCAACTAGATCAGGTTGCTCAGGGCCCTATCCAATCTGACCTTGAATGCTTCCAGGGATGGGGCATCCTCCACCTCCCTGGAGCAACCTCTTTCACCACCCTCAACATAAAAAATTTTTTCCTTTTATCTACCCTCTTTTAGTTTAAAACTATTATCCCTTGTCCTGTGGCTACAGGTCCTACTAAAAAGTCTGACGCCATCTTTCTTAAAAGCCCCCTTTAGGTATGGAAGGTGCTATAAGGTCACCCCAGAGCCTTCTCTTCTCCAGAACAAATCACCCCAACTCTCACAGTCTGTCTTCATAAGAGAGGTGCTCCAGCTGTTTGATCATCTCTGTGACCCTCCTCTGTCCCTGTCACTGGCAAACAGTGCTGGTCCCAATACCAACCTCTAGGGAACACCATTCCTCACTGGTCTCCAGTCTGACATCAAGCCATTGGCATCACTTCTTTGACTGTAAAGATCCAGCCAATTCCTTATCTACTAAGTGGTCCATCAAATCCATGTCTCTCCAGTTTATATACAGAATGTTGAGTGGGACAGCGCCAAATGCTTTGCACAAGTCCAGGCAGATGATGTCTGGATACTGGCTTATCCAATTCCTCTGCCAGTTCCCTCAGGACCCACAGATGTATCACACCAGATCCCATGGACTTGTGCACTGTCAGGTTCCTTAAATGGTCTCGAACCTGGTCTTCTCCTATAGCAGGCAATGCTTCATTTTCCCTATCCCTGCCTTCGCCTTTGGCAACTTGGGACTGTGTGGCTGGAGCACTTTTTGGTTGGTTTTAATTCTTCAGCCTTTTTGAGAACAAGGCTGTTCTTCTGAAGCTTTACAGGTTTTCTTTAACCCGTTGCTAAAGTTTAGTGCCCTAGATAACTATACTCTTTGAGAGTGACACCTGGACAGATCAGTAATCCGATATTAAGCCAACAAGGCTGCACTTTGAACAAAGTCCATCTTCTATCACATGTTTTCCCATCTCTGCTTTCCTGACGGTCTCCCCTTCTTCACTTACCCTACACCTCAAACTGTAGATTTATCAAGCATCATAACAGATTAAGAGTAAGCATACTGGGCAGAAGACCTGGATCAGCCATGAACCACATGTCTCAATCACACCACAACTTTTTGTTCCTACCCACACAGTACTGGGAATTTCCACTCTTCTAAGCTGCAGTAAATCCCAGCAGAACTGTTTATATAGCTGTGCAAGCTTCTCCCCTGGCTCAGAGGGACCACCATTTGTGATTTGTAGGGTGCTGCTTTTTGGAGTTACAGACAAAAGTAGGGCTGCAACAGGACAGAGTCCCACCTCATCTGTTAGGCTGTGTTGCAGGTGCAACTGTCTCCTGCACACACTGATATTAGAGAACTTGGCATCTTTTGCTACTGGTAATTCTGATTCCACCAAGGAAAAAATCAGTTTCTGAATGCAAAATCCTTTTAAAATATTTGAAATAATTGAATCATATTAATTTCTGAGCTTACAGGAAGAGCAGCAAGGGCTTGTGCTGCAGCATTTGAAAAGGTTCTATTAGGAAATTGTTCTGATTATTTTAATGCACCAAAAAGAAAGGTGGGGGGAATGATAATTTCCTTCTTTACCTGAGATGCTCCATTTAGGCAAGGCACTGAAACAGGGATGTTACACAACAGCTCCAAGCATTGTTCAGATGCTGTGCACAACTCCTGCCCGTCAGGAACCACTGCATGCCTTCCAAGTTGCCCATAGTCCGCTCTGCCCCAGGTGAATACCTTGCCAGTTTCTAAACAGAAAACACATTTCAAGATTACTTATTCACTAAGTTTCTGGAACATGTGGATACCAATTCAAAACTAGAACTTCTTAATGCATTTTACCTACAGCTTCAAAAGCCTAGTGAAAACTTATTTCTGGGAGCAGAAGAAAAAAAAACATTAATTACTAGCTCAAGATATTATGATATACTTCTATTAACTTGTTTTCTATCAGAATAACATCTGTATGGTGGCCCGGGCTATAAATAAAACCATGTCAGTAAAGTTGCATAACCTGGATATTGTGAATACAGTATATACACTTTGGTTATACAGAGGACATATTTTAGGTTAACAGAAGCACACACAAAACAGTTTATTCTGATACATAAAAGACATTTCTTTTCTATTCCCAGTCCTTGCCATAGGGACATCCATTGCATGACCTGTATTTACACAGTTGATGTCTTCCTGACAGAAGTTACCTTCTGTCACTACTACTGTTAGCAGAGTAACAGCCCTCAGGACAGCAGCTGGTTAGTTAGAACATCACCACAACTGTCATTAAACACTGGAAAAGCACTGGTTTGTTTTCACAGGAATCACATGCTGACCAAGGAAACATAACTTCAAATGAAATCAGCAGTATACGGCTCACCTTTCTCTCCACATATTATACCACTGGTGCAGAACTGACACCAAAATGCCATTCTCCAGTATGGATAACATCCTTAAAGCAATGCTTTTAGCTTTGGTTCCCAGAATTAAGAAAAAAAAAAATCATACTAAGTGACAGCTTTATTTTCTTAATGAAGTAACTAGATCTCTGCAAGTAAGTCATAAAAAGCTGTCCCTCCTGGGTTTCCAATTAAAAAAGTTATATACACACAGCATAAGTTAAAGTTCTCAACTTGGTTTTAACGAGAAGCAGCAACCCACATTCCAGCCCAGACAGAAACCTGCAATGACCTTGAGTTATGTACACACTTCAGCAAAGCCTCAAACTGCTCTCCAGAGTTGAACTCCAGTCATCAAGTTTATCAGTCAAATTACATGGATTTGGGGAAAATACCACCCAGTCAAGCAAGTCTGCTTAAACACAGGCTCTTCTCCCTGTCAGTCAGTACATACATTTCCCACAGGGGGGTTGGGCACAGGGGGTACTGGTCACCAAAGATGACAACTGAAGGGTTTCTAAACAGATGCCAGAACACAAATCTTCAGAAATCTGAACAACTCCCTTTTCCTTTGGATGCTGTTAAACTCACTTGACAGGGACATAGATTGGCACTCCTGGTTTGGGGAGTTTAAGGTGATCATGTATTTTGTAAATAAACTGGAAACCTCAGTTTATATACACAAGTATACGCATTTTCCTTACAAATCTGCTAGCAGTGGTATTTCTTTGCCAATCATCACAAGTTTTTCAGATGCATTCTCTGTGTTCACTGATAATGTTTCTCCTTAAATAATTAAGTGATAAAATTAGTTGTCCTTTTCTCTCAAGGGCAGAAGAAATTTCTTCCTTCACAGCTTCCTAGCAGTTCAGGGAAAAGCTGAAACCAGTCACATACTACTTTCAGTACAAGTGAGGTCTCTTAACACAGTAGCTACATTTTGTTAGGTTAAAGGATTAAAATAAGTTTCATTAAGAGAACTACTAATATACCTTACAGAGATAAGGAATACAGTTTGAGGTTTAAAAAACATGCTTGCTCCAAAGTTAGCATATTTACTTCGTAATTTATATAGATCCCTCCTAAAAACATCTGCAGTTGCAAAAACTGCAAAACTCCTACATCAGCATGTACACAGTAAATTTAAATGTAGACTAACCTTCAGGCTTTTACATCAGACCAGGTTGCTGCACCTATCTAGAACCCTCTTAGTGGACTGGGAAATGTTAGGCAGGCTGCTCTATTTTGCATCAACTACAGGAACTGAAACTGAGTTTTATGAAATCTAAAGCCAGAAAGAATTTCTGTAACATATAGTTAGATGACCAATATACCACAGGTTCTCAAGCCCTACCCAGACATTGCTGTATTGACCCCTAGGACCACAGCTGAATTAAAGCATTTCAGCTCTCAGAAGCCAAAAGTATAAAGTGCCATAGGTAAAAACATGAGTAACCTGCAAGGCCTCTGAAAAGGCCAGTGGTGTATTGATAATACAGACCCACATCCTCACAGACAGTCCATAACACTATCCTGTACACAGAGGCAGTAAAAGTTTCTCTCAACTCTATTTTTTGGGGAAAAAAAATTCTTTCCCCAACCAAATCTGGTTCTCTGTCTGGACCCAAGAAGAACAACAACACCAGCCACTCATATAAGGAATCTCATCCTTTGCATCATCACATCAGGGTACTGCTCCAGTGGAACTGAAGACTGCAGCACGTAGGAAGGATTAAAACAGAAATAATGCTTAGTTATAATAAAACACCTTCCATCCACAGATTTTATTTTCTTTCACTGGACAAGCAAGCAAAGAATTACTTACACATGCAAAATCAAACAGAACTTTTAGGAGAATGTAAACGGTTTCTGATTACCGACAGAAATCATTGCAATTATCTTTTTCCTTTTTGCCACTATAAGGGAAAAAAGTTTCACGTGGTTGTTAGAAGGAAAAAATGGAGAGCATCTATTAAAAAAAAATTAAAGCCAGATAAATTAATTTTTGCTTTTAGGACAAATTTCTTGAATGCCTAAAGATTAGGTAACAATCAGTTCCTTCTCAGTGCTCATCAATTCAGTTCTCACTTCTTATTGAGAGATATTCCTTCCCCAGATTTATTCCTGTTTAGTGAGCATTCCCCCTCCCATGCACAGTCTCCTGCTAATAGACAATTGTTTCCATTTTTCAGCCAAAAACATCTGCCTAGGGATCCTTTACAAAAAAACTAGAAGGAAGTACATAAATCTGTGTTTTCTGTGCAAGTAACAGAAGCCGATTTAGATGTGCCTTCTCTATGAAATACTGATTATACTTTCAGCAAACAAACAGAACAAAATAAAAAAACCAGTCTCAAGTGGAAATTTCAGGCTGAGGCAAACACCAATGCATGGAAAATTCCGCCAAAGGTTAAAGTCTTGTCAAAATCCTAAGCAAAAGAAAGCACTGAGCTATGACAGAAAGTGTTAAGCAATTGTAATGAGAGGTATTGCTACTGTGCTACTTATAATATAGATGGTATTTTAAAATGTTCTAAGAATATTTAAGAAAAAGACATTAGTCATACAGAGTATGGAGGTTGCAGGATGAATTACTTAAGAATGAAGGGTGATATAACAAGGACTGATAGTCTAATATTAGACTAGAACAGATTTTAATTAGAAGTCAAGAAAACATACACAATGATGAGTCAACTGGACAGAGTACATCAGCCATGGAAGTGGCTGAGGCATCAGAAAAAAGGAAAAAAAAAATCAAAAAAAGATATTTCATACCAGACTCTATACAATAAGAGGGCATACAAAAGGCAGGAGTTATATCTACAACTTTTGTGAAAGAAAAAAACATAGCACACAACGTTAGAAAGCTTTTCCAGTTCTTCTAAGATACTAACAAAGCTTCCTAAGACGTAGTTCTTGTCATGTTCTGAGCATGGAGGCTCCAATTTCAAAAGGCACTTCAACTCCTCTACTGTGAACATCCACATTGTCCCATTGCAACTGCTCATTTTTTCAGGAGCAAATGCTACATCAACTAAAGGCTAGAGCATTCCAAACACTATTTGGAATTAGGGAGTAATTCATAGACATAATTCATGCATCCTGTGTCACTCCAGTGTACAGCCTGAATGAACCATACAGTACAGCAGTTCAGAAAGCTAAAAAAAGGACAGGGGGAGAAGATTTTTAAGAAAAACTTCCCGACAGTTCCCTAAGTAAACAGTACCTACAACAGTATTTTACATTGTTTGAGATTCTACGTGATCATACAGATCTAGTTTCCTTGTGCTCTTTGAACTGTAAACACAGCATTTTGCATCAGTGTACACACAGCACCAAATCATCCAAAACACACACTCGTGTCCCTCACAGAATACAAATGAAGGTACATACATATTCAAGTGCTCGAAGCACTACACTAGCAAACCACTACCAGAAGGGCCCTTCTCCATTTGCTTCACATCATCCTTCTGTCCAAAGCATAGACAGTTGAGAATGGCCTCAAAATTACAAGTTTTGAGTATTGCAAATCCAGCAACATTGCATAAAGCACTTCTGGTTGCTTCCTGCCTGACCCTATAGCTCTTCCTGTGCTGTTTCACACTGCTGCTGAGGCTGTAGAGCTTGTCATTTTTCCCTGTTAGCACTTTCTTAATCAATCTGCTGAGCCACATAAGTATTTGGAGAGAATTAGCAATAAGAAAATAAGTATCTTAGTTTTAAAAATAGGTTGGTTTCTCAGTTGAACACAACAGACAAACAGGCACATTAAAACTTACTTATTTTCACTAGATTAAGATTTATCTTTGTATCAATTTTCCTGTTTTAAGATAATATCACGATTGCATTAGTGTTATCTCCTTGAAGTCTCTATTTGGTATCCAGGCAAGCTTTGAACTATCTTTCATAAATACTAGATGAAAGAGTTCATCTAGGCTATCTCAATTCACAGTTGCTTTAACGATTACTTTTCAAATGAACTCTGGATATTCACACTGAATGTTTAATTTCAGACTTGAAATATGAAGTTCTATATAAAATCCCTAATGCCTCCTTTCACATGAAAATTCACAGGGGCAGGCATTAAAAATTGACATTTAGAGGCTGCCTCTTACCTCCTCCCTGCCCCACACAGAGCAACACTTCTCCCACATCTACAGATCTCTGTTGTCCTTCAGGAAAATCACTAATGTCCTTCAATCTTTCTGAGAAACTTCCTCATCTACCTAGAAACAGCCTTTGTGCAGCGCAACCTTACAGAAAAACATTAATCTATCCATCCTTAATTCCTTCTCGGCTGTAGACAGCTTTAATTCAGCAGCTGGAAACCAGGCATCACTACCATCCCTGCAGAATAACACCTGTACTTGTGCATGGTTTCAGTACAAAGCGGGATTATACGTTCTGACAAGGGTTTAAATGGCCCTTGATCCTCTTACACAGGAGTTCAGTGTACCAGAGTTGTCCACATCTCTTCACACATCTTCTTTCTATGACCTCCTTACAAACTTCTGCAACTTTCCATGACCTCTGACCTCCTTCTGCAACTTCATATAATAAGGCACACTCCTGAATTTTTTTCCATATTCATTCATAACAGCTATTAAAAATGTATCACTAAAACCCAAATCTATGCATGGTATTGAGGTCATGCCTCATCAGGGAAGTTCAAACAAGGCAGCAAAAGCATTTCAGAGATGACAGCAACAGAAAACCAGAGATATTTCAATTGCCGCTTCCAGCCTTCTGCAGTCAGAGGCTGCAATACACAGCTGGTTCAGAATAGTCCCCAGAGCATCCACACAACATGCTGCAGTTCTCAAGATTTTCCAAGCACCCTGTAAATAGGTTTAAACCTTCAACAAAAGGCCACAGGTGTCACGGAAAGAGAACCAGTCCTCCTGCAATAGGTATGGATTTGTCAGTTAAAACTCCTATAATCTTCAAGTGGGCCAAAAATTTCTGCCATTCTGAGCCACATCAGATGTCCCCAAATCTGGTGATCAATTTAACCACAGGCATGTGGGCAAGACAGGGGATTTCACACCACTTGACTCAGAGGCTCATCAGTGATCCAGCAAACAACTGGCTTCTCACTGTGATCCATTCCTCCTGCTAAGAAAAAAAAAAAAAGGAAATAAAAGGAGAAATCATACAATCTCCCTTCAGAGACTCCTGGAGATATCAAGACATTGAACATCCAAGGACTTGTATGACAATGTGATATAATGAAACATACTCAGCCAGGCAGGTAAAGCCACAAGGATGTGTGAGACTCACCAAGAGAAGACACCAGGACCGTGACATCCTTTCAACACAGACTAAAATATTCAAAGCACAGACTGAGAATTCCTTAGGCACCTTACATCGAAACAGCCTGAGAAACTTTGGATCCAAAGAATAGTTGTTCTCCCCACTAGGCCACCACCCTTCATCGTGCTTGAACTGTTTGTGACAGAGAAGGCAAACCAAGCCAAGGAATTGATCTGGCTGAAAAACAGCCTTGGGAAATGGGAGTTTGGGCACAGCAAACATTGCTAAAGGCAGTGTATCAAGTCAATTTAATATTCCCTATGACACACTAGAGATAACCTGCAGTTTCCATGACATGGTAAGTTTGTCATGCACTTTACCAACAGATCCACCTTTACCAGGACTGTAGACATCATGAAACATCTAAAGACCTTTGACCTCCATTCATTAAAAACCACGTATGCTCTTTCTTTTTTGCTTCCATAGTCAACACCAAGTTAAGTCTCAGGACAGGCAATGCCTGCTCAATAGGATTATTCACATAGTTAACAGAATGCTTCACTGCTCTGAAAGATTGAACAAAAATAACTTTTGAGTACGGCAAATTCCAAGACTCTCCAGATACCTTGGAAGTCCTGTCTCTGGGTTTGGGTTTCAGATGGGATAAATGCCATTTTTCTTTTAGAGGAGAGATTGGAAATATGAAGTACCATACAAAGCTCTGAATGAAGCAAAAGAAAAATTAAAATATAAGAATTCAAATGCTTGTGAACTTGTGTTCATACTGCTGATATCAAACAGACATATGATCTTGACTGAAAAAATGAAAATGGGGGGGAAAGTCATGAAGTCCATGCAATCATGAAATAAAGCTGGGAAAGGGGGCTGGGGGCAAGGGTAGAATTTAAAGCACCTATCAGACTTTGCACTCATCCTGCAAGATGAGAAAATTCCCTTCTCATTTCCCTCCACTCATGATTAGAGTCATGACTGCCTCACCAGCTGTGCCTCTGGCTCATTTTAAATTCAAACTACGATACATATCTCACTTTTAGACTTTTAATAGCAATGCCTTAAAATGCAGATTGCTGGCTAAATTTAGTTACATGATTAAAAACAAATCTAACTCATCTCTACCCAGCAAACAGAACGGCTGCATTCAAGGTTCAATAGAGGACTTAACTCTTCATCTAAAAACAAAGTCCTAACAAAAAGAAGGGGGAAAAAAATAAAAGCACAATTTGGTGATGCCTCCAAAAAAGCAGGATGCATAAAACATTAACCAGCTATGGAAAACTATCTGCAAATGCATCATAGTATACCATAGGGTTTTTGTTCTGTACTTCTGCAACTAAATTCTGCACTATGCTACTACAGCAGTATGAGTCATACACTTTTACTGACATTCTATATTTATATCTCCATGCCCTTCTGCACTGTTATATGCTTTCTTCCATATAGGCCTCCCTAACCTGGAATTTCCTTCCTTCTGCAGCTGAGCATCTCTTCCTCTAACATTCCCCAGAAAACTGAATAGATATTCCTTTCTAAGCAGTTATTCAATTCTTTCTGGAAAAGCAACACCCTTGAACTATTAAAATACAAGGTACGTGCTTTTATGTGTTCACGATTATTTTCTTGTGTCTGATTTCCTACTCTCTTGTCTATAAACTTAGAAGTTTATCCCCTTTGAGGCAAAGGTTCAGGTCTTGTTCCATTAGACTTAACACGGTACAGTGCTACAGAAAATCTTATTCAGAGATTACAAATTGCAATATATGCATGTTTTCTAAATCACCCTATGGAAAGCATTAACCTGTGCTTACCTCCAGGTCCAATGCTGCAAACATTTGTGAATCTGCCTAACTTAGGGTATGCAAGCAATCCTGCTACTCTCAATATCCCATTGCCATCTGAACCAATCTAAGAAGGAACAGGCATCTGTCTACAAGAGATAAACAAAGTGAAGGTAATTAAGTTCCCAGTGCTAATATTTACCTTGTCAAAAGACTCGAGGGCATGCTGTGAAAAGGCAGACACAAAAATAGCAAAAGAAATGCTCTGGAATGGCAGTCTGAAGAACTGGGCTTTTTCCACTGTTGTCCACGAGATGCATTCCCAGGAACAAATAATCAGAGACCATTTGCACAAGAGATTTCATTAGATAACAAGCCTCAGACATGCATAATTCTGAAGAATCACAATACCAACAAAGAAATAGAAAGCATTATAAAAATAAAGTGTTAGGTGACCAATCCTGGGATTTGCTAGGTGGCTTTAACTTCCTCAAGTCACTCCAGAAACAGTAGAGTTCTACACACAATGGAGTTGAACCCTAACTATGTGCTGTTCTTAAGAAAAAAAGAACAAAGAACAGAACAGTACCACAAACCCAACAATGGCAACTCCAGAGCCTCCCAGGAGATCATCCCCCTTGTTCAGACTCAGAACCATTAGAACAGCAAATACAATTGACTAAGACAGAGTGGGCTGTTCACCTCAAATAATGAGGAGCGTTCTCACTGACAGGAGGAACAAAACAGTCTAAAAGAGGATGGGAAGGAAAATTCATGCCCTTTGAAGTCAAGAGATGAATAATGAGCAATAAGGTGACATATTCCCTCGGGAATATCATCCCTATTTCTCCCTCTACCCCCAAGAAAGGATAAGGGCAGGAGGGGGGGATAAAAACAACACAAAATTCCACTTTGAACTGCGCATGGGCAAGATACTTATTATCAAGGAGACTGCAGGGACCGAGTGGGCAAAAGTGTAAATGGCTGCATAAGGGTGGAAATATCCAAATGCCATTTATGGTCTGAAAAAATTCCATCATATACAGGAGCATGCTATCCAGCTAGCAGAGTTCCCTTTGACTCCTGCCTTCTTGTTCCAGCTCAGACCTCTAACTCATTAGAATTCACATTTTAGGAGACTGACTGTGAGATATTTTCAGCATTTCAGAGCTACAGGCACAGAGCAGGAGGCAAGTCTAAAAATTTAGAAAAATCTTAGGAATGTTACTAATTAATGCAAGTCCACCCTGTAAAAAAAGCCTGAAATTCTATGCCAAGAGGGAATTATGCTTGTGAGATTTACTTCTGATATCTACCCAATGAAGCAATAGCTGTCTACAACTACCTCTATATAACTATAACATCTGTATTTGGTTGCAGTGCCAGTACATCTGTGTTTAAAGATTACCTAAGGATGTATATTAACAGGGCTGTAATACAAGCACTGATGTGCTATGCTGCCTGTTAATTAATAAGAGGGGTTTAGGTTTGAAAGTGAGAGAGGGAAGAAACAAGAACTTTTCTCCTTAGGAGTAAGGAGGGAACAGCAATGAAGAACAAAAAGCTCCTGCTTTTTCAAGCCCTTCTTTTCCCTGACATTAAAACAGATACTGATCAAAAGAAGCACTACCCTCCTATTCATGCTTCACAGAAAACAAGACAGGACAGCTTCTAGAGGAACCACTAGTTTTCTCCTGCACTAAAACAGGTGACCAGGTTTTGATGAACTTTGCTTCAACACAGCTCTGGTGAATTAGAGGAATTTTAAATAACTACCCCAGATTTTTAAATTAGACACATCAGCATTGTTCATTACATTTCAACCATCAGCTTCTACCTGTCTGCATGCCCAGGTGTTTTGGGTTTGTTTGTGTTGTTTGCTCTATTTATCTCTAGCAAAGTGAGCAAGCAAGAGGAGACAAACACAAAAGGATTTAAGGGCCTCCTTTGTACTACTGTGACTTGTCAAGATGATTCTTCGACCCCAATGCACTTCCAGTAATCCACACTGCCACCCTTATACTGTCTCCACAGCCTGACCTTCACTTCTCAATGTTTTATTGTCCATTTTCTCTTAAATGAACTGTTTTGGCTCCAGGTCGCTGTGTCACTAGCAGGCACAAGCCTGAAAAAATACATTTGTGTACAGGCAAATTCCTACCAATGATCAGCTGTTACAAGGTCCAAAACCCAAGATGAGAAATGCCAAAACAAAAGGACAAGTAGGAAAACATACTCCTAAAGGTGTTTCTGTATCTATACTTTGGGCAGCTTTAAAAAGGTAAATTTTTAGAAATTCTAGAAAGAAAGGATTTCCTATACTCATGATAAAAAGATCTTAGCAAAACTGACATAAAGCACTGTCCCTGAATAGATCTTTCACTTCACAACGCTGTTTAGAATTTTTCTTTTAGTTAAATGATACTGAGTAAAAGTGAGAATGAGTCACCTCAGGAAATCCCACCCCTCCTAGGGTTTTTCTCTTCTGCATGAATCAGATGCTACCACCTTCTTATCATCCAGGTCTTTGTCCCCAAAAATTAAACTATTGTGATTATTTTATTCTTATCACATACTGTGGGCCCCATAATACCAGACAGAGAAGAAAGCAGACCTGAACCACATAAGTTCTTGAATCCAGCAGAACATCCCAAAAACCTAAAATGTATCCTAAGCAACACAGAAAATGTAATTCCGCTTCACCTGCAGAGCTCCATCTCAGTCGTTTGGAATCAACACAGAATATATGCAGATACACTGAAAGACAGTGAAGTCCAAATAGGAACTACAAAAACAGAGGGAGTTCAGCTGGAGTTTCAACTACCACACCACAAACTGGGCTTGAAATAACTCTTTCTATACAAAAGAGGACTTAAAAAACAAGTGTGCAAAAAAGCTCGCAAACTCCCCTGCAGAATTTTCCCTGGAGTAGGAATGATCTGTTTGTTCTTCAGTGCCATTGAGACTGAGCCTCACTTACCAAGAGGAGCTTGCTGCACGGCCTCTGGGTTGTGCCTCTCTGAGTAGACAGATCCAGCATGTACTGACATCTGTTCCCATTCCCTGGACTTAAAGTTTGTTGGCTTGGCCCTCTTTAGCTTTTGGTTGCAAGTCTCTCAAGCTACCAGGTTAATCCTGGGTGTTAGTGCCCTCACAGTCTGCATTTCCATGCATATAATTATAAAAGAAAATTAGTATCCAAAATATATTGACAGAGTAAAAACTGGAGATCAACACCAACATAATTCAAAGTTAAACAAAACCAGTATACATTCCTACAATATAGGAGGAATTAATCATATGGTTTGGATTTCAACAATATTTATAAGCAAAGTGATATTTTTTCATGCACTGTATTAAAAAGTCATCCATCTTTAAGGAAATTAAGTCACAGAACAGCGCAGAAAAAAAACAACCTGATTTTGCTTAAAAAAATACAACAAATACTAAAGAATATCAGTTGCTAACCACACCTGTGTATGTACTAGACTAAAAGGGGTAAAACAGACATCATGGTCGGCCATGGCATTTTCAGAGCACTCAAAAATCCAGACAAGTCAGGTGAATGCTTACAAATACACAAAAATTACAACCTCGTGTCCTATTAAATACCCTATTGCACACAGTTTTTAAGACAGGGATAAAACTTTGTGTTATAGTATCCCAGAGCCATTCCTAGCACTTGAACAACTTACACTCTTATGTAAGAAATACATATGGCCAACTGAAATTTTTCAGTGCAGATTTGTTAGATTTTTCTATGGCTCCTCACAACTGGAATAATTTAAAGAATCAAAGGTACCAGTCTAGCTACCAAATAAAAAACGAGTGGATACACTGTCCTGGCAGAGCTCATTATACTTCCCAAGTATCAGAGAAGGGGAAAAGAGTCATTCTATAAGACTACAGATCTGGTACTCAAAATTCACAGCTGCTGATATATCTCATGTATCCTATAGTATCTTAACTCAAATTCATTATTTGAAAATTACTTCAAGGTAACCATGAAAAGAACAAGCCAGATAGGTTTTGTAGAGTTTTTTTCCCCCATTTATTTTTAGTTTCTTAAAAAAAAAAAAGTCCCAAAAAGCACTGTGTTTCAGAAGTACTCAATTGCCACTAAGCTCTTAAGAAGCACATTACCTATGTTCAAATAGTAAGATTCATTAGTGAGCATTAAGCCTGAATAATTAATTACTAAACAGGAAACGTCATTTAAAGATTATGAAAACAAGTATTTAATGGCCTTAAAATGCTATTAAGGTTAAATAAGATCAATGCACTTACATGCATAGATTGTGCATACATATACAGCTTCTTCCAGAAGTTAAGCTTAGTAATGCTTAGCTTAGTAAATGCTGCTGAGAGCTCAAACAAAATCCTTTTGGCAAAAAGAGATCCCATATATGGTCCACACATCATAACCAGGCAGATATTTTTGTTTTCCAATTTGAATGGTAGGGTTACAGGCAACTTGTATTGACTGTAATACTGTCAGACAAATAATTATCTCTTTGTGATCAGCTAAGTTGGTCTTCAAATGGCTAGAGATTGGGGGTTTCCCTTTTAGCTTTTCTACTCTTCCATAAATTCAACCTAATCTACACTTCTTAGCATCCTTCATAGCTTAGGACTGACCCTCTGGTGCCAGCAAGGTCCCATTAGAACTTTCACACCCATAACCTTCCAATCTTCCATATACTTGCTAATGTATCTGACCTTGTTTATTATATTTGCTAAATATATGGCTAGCCATAAAATGCAGCAATCCAACCACAGAAACCAAAGAAAACAAACAAAAAGGGAGTAAAAAAAAAAAAATTAGACAAAGTAATGAATCCCTTATCTCACACACTAATGACCTGAACAAGATCTATACCACATCCGCATTTTAAAGGTTCATTTTTTCTGAAAGTTTTTTAAAGATCAAAGTTCTGTCGAGTTAGGACAGTCAGTCACATTACTTAGGTCCACAAAAATAATTTTTTTCAACAGTAAAAACACACAAAAAAAACCCCCAACCAAACAAACAAAAAAAAAAACAGAGAGAGAGAGAGAAATTCAATATAATACAGTCCATCTTTCCACATGTGTGATCTATGTGATCTAAAAACATAATGTTGAATGATGACTGAGTCATTTTCCAGACTCCTCCAATCATGGAGTACTTAGTAAAATACATCTGGAGAGGACCAAGCAAGCACTAATCACAGAATCATTAAGGTTGGAAAAGACTTCTAAGATCATCAAGTCCAACTGTCGATCAAGCAGCACCACCATGTTTCATCTCTAAACCATGTCCTCAAGTGCCATATCCTCATTTTTGAACACTTCCAGGATGGCGACTCCACCACTTCCCTGGGCAGCCTGTCCCAAGGAAGGAACAGACTTCCTTCCATGAAAGGAAGCCATAGCCAGAAGAACCTGGACAGATTAGCCTTGTGTACTGTATGTTCCTCTTCTACTGTGGGAGAGGCATTCTCTAGGCTGCTCCACACAAAAAAGGAGCAGAAAAGACCTTAAAAAATTTTTGATCACTGTTTTCCTCCTGTTTTACAATTCTTGCTAAAAACATTCATGAGCTAAATTTAACAAAAATCCATTTAAATCCTACTCTTCCCAGACCACCTGAATCTCCATTTGCCAATATACTAACAGCATAGCTTACAAGGGGAATTTCAAATAAATATTGAGATAAGTTTCTTTGTCCCTAATGCCAATCACTCATGTTTCTATTTTACAATGAGTACCTTCAATCAAAATTAGTGACAGTTTAGCATCTTCCTGACACCTCTTCTCACACACAAGTGACATTTGACATGCCCAGCTATTTACTTTCCAACTGGAAGGTACTAAGAATAAGAAGAGGCAAAAGAGGGATAGTGACCAAAGAAACAACTCAATTACTTAGAAGATGTTGTTATCAAGTTTCTGTGACAAATCTTTGCATATGAACAATTCTGAACACTTGAATATACCTTCAGTTCACACTGATCCCAGCCTCCTTCTCAGCAATCAAACCACTGAATGAATTTCTTCAATACTTTTACCAAAGTCACGTAAAAGTAACTCCCAGCAGGGAGCAGCAGGAATAGGAGTGCAGAATCACAAAACAACATACAGACACACTCTTAACTTTGTAAGAGCCAAGGAATGATGTCAGCCCAAGAAGCCAGAAACATGCCAAGATCTTCTAGCTATTTACAGCTATCTAGAACACAATTTAAAAATAATTACCGAGAAAGCTGAAACACAAATGAGATGAATGTGTGATGGAACAAGGAGACAGCTTTGAAGACAATACAGAAAACGATTTTGCATATGTAAATTTCCATATGCATCTATAATCTTTAATCCTGTTATTGCACACTGAATTTCCCACAGCTCCCACCTTTCATCTCTGAATTTTGGTCCCCAAGCTTGTGCATCTCTTTCTCTCTCCTTGCCATGCTCTACCCTTCGTAATCCAATGCAAGACCTTCAAGACAGGCCCTGAAGTTTTAAAATTTATCCCCAAGGCAAATGGACAACAGCTTTTCTTTCTTAAGCACTCATTTTGCAGGTTCTGCTTCAAAGGGGTTCAGGGGTTCCTATCAATTTGCAGGTTTTGATTTAGCTAATTTCTAGTATTTCACCTGCTTTCCCAAAAGCCAGCATCCTACCACATGAAATATAGTTACCTCACATGGGGATCCAGTTTCAAACTGTTTGACTGTCGGCTACAGTGTCAAAAAAGAGACAAGCATCAAAATATATAAACACACACACAAATTAATATTTGCTGTCCTAGGGAGCAGCTGAACAATTCAAGGCAGAGAAAGTTTGCTTTCCAGAAGAAGGTTGCAGAGCCTGGATTCAAGAGCAAAGTGGAAAGGACCTCTAGTGGGCTGAGGCTGTGCTGCTCGGGTGCCAGAGCCACGTCCTTCTCCTTCACCTCCCTGCAGCTACACAGCTTACCAGCCAAGCTCAATAGCTTTACCTTGTGACTGCCGTCAGAGCAGGCACGTAGAAGTGCAACTACAGCAGTAATCCTCCTTTTCAGGACAGATAATTAGAAACATTCTCTCAGTCTATTCAGGGTGTTTGGAGGGACACACTGTCATTTGCTTCGGGAAAAAAAAAAAAACCAGGAGATGGGTTCTACTTTACTGTGTAGGTCACTAACATGTCAGACCATTTCAGAGTGGTTTTACACGGCCTAAATGACGCGATGACATCAAGGAATGTTCAAAGACGCACAAATTCAGATGCACATTTGGAATGGGGATTCAAAATATTACTCAGACTATGTCAAGGCATTTTGATCTTCCAAGACTGCTGTAAGCAGTTTTGCACAGGCAGCAGAAATACCATTATAACTGCATTTTTGAGGTAACTCCTTCTGAGTGAAAGAGCTTGGAATTCTTTATCTGAGCTTAAACAAAGCATAATTTCATGTGACGCTACGTGAAAAATAGATTAGTGAACATATTCAGTAGAATACATAGATCATAAAACAGGCCAGATTAAGGAAGGTTATTTATCGGGCATCCCAGTTAAGAAGAAAATAACTTGTTTTGAATGGAAGTTGATGATTCACTTTTAAGTCCTTAAAATACCTCTCTTGTTATATTTAGGTTTGCCTTCAAGTCAGATACGTTTCTATCTTTCCCAAAGTAGACTAATTTACATCTTCAGCATTATAGGCCACAACTTAGCTCTCTTTTAAATGATCTAAGCAATAACCTCTCTTTCAGTAGTTATCCTCAAAGTGTTTGTATTAACTTGAGAAAGACCACAAATTAAAGTTGACTTTGTTAAGCAGAGCAATGCAAGGCAGCTGCTCATTATTATGCAGAAATAATATCACCTATAATGTGGTGGTGCTCCTTATGCCATTAAGCAGAGTGCTGGAAAGGAAGCAAACCATTTTACAGAGGGGTTGTCTGAAGAGAGTAATACTTGTACTTGGAGTCCAAGGCCAGAAGAATGCACCTGGTCTGCCTTCACATGGAGCAGTAACAGTACTGCCCTGTCACCACTGAAAAGCAGGCTGAGAGTCACTTGATACAAGCATTCACGCAGAAAATAATAACTAAACCAAAGATATTAACAAGTTCATATCTTATCGTCAGAGACCTGATCAAAAGAGCAACCAGGGCCTCTCAACCTCCATCCTTCTGGACCAACCATCATCAACCAGGACCATTGCTAGTAGCAGAGTAATAGCACTTATTATGAAAGAGTACCAGTGATGCCACAAAGTCTAATTGTGCTTCTCTCCTCTATAGGAATCAATAATCGAAGCAGGAAAAAAAGCAGTTGTCTGTCTTGAAGGATTCTGTGAGTTATTTTACAGTAAGAGTGTGTACAGTGGAAATAGTCCAAAAGATACCTCTATGATAAAAAGAATAAAGAATTGGAGCCAATGGGCATCAGTTAAAGGTAAGGATTAAAAACACAACACCTCATGAAAACATTCTTTAACATCTCTAAGTCAAGCAATTAATTTCTCAAGAATTAATATCTTAAATCCAAACTGCTTTATGATAGAAACAACAGCAAATGAAAAGAGTTGATCAAACTCTAAAGAGAAATGACAGAAAATAGGTCTCTCAAAAGTGTTGCTGAATGAGGTAGAACATAAGATATAAAAGAAATGTGGGTATTAAAGTGATTTCAGGTACAATTAAAATCCCTTGTAAAGACAGAATGGGGAAGAAATGAAAAGAAGTGTGTTTTGCTTTATGTTACAGTGTAAAGTTTTGCCAACAGCACGGAGGAAAAACAAAGCAAGTCTTAGAACAGGCTAGTTAAGAGGGAAAGCTTAACACAGAAGACAAAAATATTTATGTTGTAGTCCTTCTCTTCTGATAAAGTTGGTAACTTGCCTGGCACTTTAAAACACTTTGAAAGTGTCAAACCACTCCAACCATGAAACTGCACACCATTCCTCCAGATAGTTGCTTTTAACAACATCACTGACTCATTTACTTTTCACTGTTCCATTAGTTCTGCAGTCAAACATTGCTCACCTGGCAGATAAAGATCAAAATGTCATTTTGAACTGGCAGAATTTGTGAATTTACGCATGAACAGTGTCCAGTTTCTTCCTGTGTCTTTTCAGTGAGAAGAGGTTTTAGTTACTGTCAAGACAGCTGCACTTATGAGTTTTTATTACTACACAGACCAGGATTAACATTCTGGGAAAAGAAATTTAAACAGAACTCTAAGCATTTGTAATGGCCTCTTAAAATTCAACTATCTTCTGTAAGTTTTGCCTCATGGTGAGATTATTAATTAGAAAAAAAACTTATTCTTTCATGCAGCAAAATCCCTATACACTGCAATGCCTTTCCAAAACAAAGTATGTTCCTACCTTCCACAATGAAGAGAGAAGCATCATACTACATATCTCTTCCTTCTATTTTCTCACATCCAAAAATCACACTATTTTGCTTCCTTTCCACTAACTGTGGAACTCTCCAGAGTAAAGTGAGCCAGAATCATTTATATCAGTAGTCTCAAAAGTGGAGTTTATGCAGCCCTGGGTATGCACAAGACAATCCACTGCAGGGCAAGAAAAAAATTATACATAAATATATTTATTAATAAATTATTAATATTTTAAATTTAGTTTAAAAAGCAATATTTTAAGAAGTGTTTATCTTTATCTCATCATTTGTAAAATTTCTATTGTGCATGTTTTATAGTTTGCATAACATACTACAGCAGTATATGTCTACAATTTATAAATAAATAAGTATAAATACATTGGGGTCTGCATGCTCAAAAAAATTTTACTGATGAATAATGTTTGGAGATCACTGGTTTGACTTCAGCACCAGGAAACTGAAGCAGCATTTCCCCCTTTGCTAGAAGGAGGTAAAAATACTGGAGAAGAAACTGCATGCAGGGAAGAGTTTTCATCGGGACTGCATTTTTCAGTTATTTAGCTGCAAGTTTAATGTAGCAAATGATTTTTCAGAAACAGTTAAGTGCTTAGCTCACACTATATCTAGTAGTTGAACAACTCTTGAATTCCCATGAGATTCTGATTGGTATCCAGAGGCTGCCAAAGGCCATTCAAAACCTTATTCCAGATGATTTAGGTTCAGGTCCACTGCTTTTCAAAGACATTTAAAATTCTAAATACACAAAATACAGTTTCAGCAATAACTTATGCCACTACATCACTTGGCCAGGTTTCTAATGCAGATGCAAAATGTCAGCCTATTTTTATTTAAATTCCTTTCAAACATTCACAAACAAAATAACTCCGCTAGTCACTTGATACACTATTTTTGGTTTTGTAGAAATACTGAAATACTCCATCTCTGTAACGGCTACAGACAAGTATTGACTAGGTGAAACACTGAAGTCACTAGAACTTTGGGGAAGTTTTACTTGGTAGGTATTAAGAAACAGCTAAGCAAGCAAACCATTTTGGCAAGACTCTCTAAAAATTAGGTTACCCTGAATAATGTCTTTTTTCTACCCTTTCTATTCCAGTGAGAATGACAGCACTTTATTCAAGAACTACAAATTTTGAGATAAATTCCTTTACTTCCCCTGAAAAGTTTCCAAGCAGCATGTAGCATTGATTACGGTTTTGAAATCTTCAGTATAGCATCCTCTAAAAATCAAAGTTCAAACATTTCTCTTAAATAGCTAAGAGAGCAGCCAGAATAATGCACATTTTTTACATGACATTTCTCGCGTATACTTTGATGTCAAACAATGAATGCTATGAAACAGAAAACAACCAATTTGTTTTTCCAATCATGTGTCACATCCCTCCAAATTCTAGCACCAAGACTTCACAGCATACAGTCATTAAAACAGAAATTTTTCTCACAGAGCAAGGGACATTACTGTGCAACCATTGCAGGATTTGCAGCACCAATTTAATAGAACACTTAAGCTCTTGCTGACCTTTCGGTAGGCAAGAACTCCATTTAAATAAAACTACTCGTGCTGAAGGCTAAGCAGTCCTTGAACCACTACCCATAATCACAGAATCCAGAAAACATCAGTAACACATGCGGTCCCTTCTGCAGTTTTCCTAACAAACAGGTTGTGTCCTGCCAGTTCAACAGGCTCTTCAGTCTTCAGTGCAACTCATTCTTGCTCTTCAGTTCCTCCCCTGGCAGTTTATTGAAGGCAAAAGCAGAAATGCACACATGCTAACCCTGCTAACATAGCTCTGGCTGCTCCTTTTGCTCTATGGAAGACTTCCATCCCTTTGTTAGCCTTAACTATCACACCACACTACAAGAGGAGAAGCAAACAGCACAGCCTATTCACACATGAGCACCACAAAAGTTTCAGATGTCTGTCTTACCTTTCCATCTCATCTACGTTTCTCTCCTGCCTTTGCATTTCACAACGGAGCAACAATACAAATGCACTCAAGTGAGCTTCATCAGATCAACCACCCCTTTACACATGACTATCACTGTTATATAACATTTCTCTTATCTCTTCCTATGAAAGAATCTAATCCTACAGTCCTTCACATGTAGTAAGCTTTCACACTACCCTCACTGGAAAGGTTCCCAAGAAGATACAGCTTCAACATTAAATCTCACTTCATTTCATCTTCAGAGGATGCTCTTCAAGTCTAACAATGCCTCTTTTTGCCTGTCTTTCCCAAACATTTTCTGGATTTGACCACAAACACACACCAGGCCAGCTTGTTTTAGTTTATTGATTTTCTTCTGAACACATTATTTTACTTGTCCTTAAAACTCTACTAAAAGCTCAGCCACACAAAAAGCCAAACTCATTCTTCAAGCACAGAAAGGTTAGTACAGTGCTGCAAAGCCATGTAATTTATTTCACTTACTGCAATGAGACCATGTCTTTTCAGTTGGGATGGCAGAAACAGAGGGTTCTTGGCTATGCCTGTTCCTAAGAGTTTCAGCTAACACTCAGAGAACCTGGGAACAGTATATATCTATGCCCCCACACCTTTCAGCCAGACACTTGCTCAAGATTATCTTCCCCTCTCCCTAATTCCTGTTCCCTGAGAGTTTTGCCCATATCTTCCTGTCAAATAGTCACACATGTCAGAAGCTACAGCCATATTTTCCTACCTTCCTCTTTTTTGAAGCAAGTTTTCCACCAAATTCTTTTCTCTCCAAAGGTGTCACAACTCACCAAGCAGAATGATCTTTAGAAGCTCATATATATTCTGGTATACCAGCAACCTGATGATGCAGAGAGGCTGCATCTCTCTAGTGTGTACATGCAGATGCTGCAGCATTTCTAAAGATGCCAGGCAGGCACCAGCATCCACCCCATCTTCAGGGACAGAAGCCAAAGGATGTCTGTCCTCATCATTTTTCAAGAGACAACCGCTGCTCGGGTGAAACTGCAAAACTCTGCACCCAGCTACTACCAGCAAGAAGGAACAACTATTGTCTGCAAGAAAGACAATTTACTGTTTTGGTGCCATTTGTTACTGGCTTTTAGATACTCTACCTGTTTGTGCCACCAAGTGGGTCCAGCCGCTCCACACTGCTGCAATCTTTTCATGTGAGAAAAACTGAGTCTCAATCTTCTTGGGCTCAGCAAGAAAGATCTCTTTGCTCACTAACTGTCCATGTTTGTTGCTGCCCCAGACATACAGGTGTCCTTCATCTACAACAGACAGAGAAGTAAAAGTGATATACATATAATACCACCAGATACTGTCTTTGTCGCAATTCAGTGATGCTGAGGAAAGAACGTTTTGTTCAATTTGTGTTTTCCCTACCCTTCTTTACCACACGCACACGCACACTGTAACTAGGATATCAGAAATATTTGCAAGAGCCTTATGATAGCCTGTTTTCTGAGGGCTATATGGACCCCCTGAAGCCACCAGAGCTTTCAGGTCAAACTGCCTAGACCTCATATCTACTGTGAGCCTCTCAAAGATGAATTAAACATTATTTCTTATTAAAAAACTAAACACAGTAGTCAACTTCTCTGAGGGGAAAAAAAAAATCAAACCACCTTGGAGACACTCACTGAGCAGTCCCTATTGGTCTACTCTGTCTTTGCAGACCAGCTTCTATCTCCATTCCAAAGCTTTGATTCAGTCCAGCAAATAACTTCCTGGATTGCAGCAAATAATTTAAGTACCCTCCAGCACAGGGGATTCTTCAAAGCCTGGCTGGCTGCTCCTAATGCTTCAGTCTCCCAGCCTCTTACAAGAGCTAGACTTATATGAGGGT
>NW_016690181.1:13803083-13881920 GCF_001604755.1 Lepidothrix coronata | reverse complement strand
ATTCAGTACATCCACCAAAGGAGGGACAGTCTAAGGCTCCTTGTCTCACCTTGCACAATCAATTCCTGAAGGAATTGGACACATGGCTACACACACAACTAAAGCAGGCACCACCCACCAGAAGGCAAAATTAAAATATTATCATGCCCCAAAACAATGCCAGACAACTACTGAGAGACTTTGTCAGTAATCACTTGTCTTTCCCACCCCTTTTTTAGAACAAGCATTTCTGTAAGTGCACATTCCAGGACTCCAACCACAGGGATAGTTCTGTTTACAGAAACACCCACAATACTTTATAGCAATGCAAGCTGGAGCTACTCACAGCCTAAGGATCAATGGACACTAACACTGTTCAGATGAGTCCTTCTGCAGATATTACATATCATTAGTTCCATCTTTTCAGCACAAAACCATTCCTCCCAGGTTCTAGGCCTCCATGGTCAAAAAATACAATCCACAAAAAACACTTAAGAGAACAGGACCTGTGTCAGACCTCTCTTGAAGTCCTTGCCAGCCTGCACAAGCTACAAGCATAAAAAATAAATCTTGCAGACATGAAATACATTATCATGGGCCCAGGAAGACTGGAAGCCATATAATTTCCAACATGGAATTGTTTAGAGCACACATTCACAACACTTAATGCAGGAGTCTCTGGTCAGCACTGAACTATTTACAAGCGGCATGGCAGAAGTAAATCATTCAGAGGCAAAAGAAAAAGTAGTAAGACTTAAGCTACAATATATTTAATTATCTCAGTTTGGTAACAGTTAACAGGAAGACTAAGCCAGGAGAATTCTACTTTACTACTGTTGGTGAAAAACAGGCAAGGAGTGGGAGTGGTGGGAGAAGTCAGTACTTGTCAAATTACAGATTACTGACAGTCATCTGCAGGACTTCCCAAGTCCCTCATTAAAACAACACAACTGAAGTGAAAAGGAAAACAAGTCAAGCGATTGTTTCGTTCAAATTCTCCCCTAAAATTGATAAATTCCTTCACAGCATGAAGTACATACACCTTCTGGAGAGAAAAAATAAAAGGGGGTGACAAACAACTTGTTTCAACATAGGAAAAACATTATGGCCAGTCATGTTCCACAAGTAACACATACTGCCTCGGTCACCTCCTTTTCTTCTCCAGAAGGTGCATTTGCTTTATCCTGGGAAACATCACGTGCTCAACCCTTATCTCATTTCCTGAGTAGGTCTTAACAAAAGCTTAAGCACTAAGACTTAGGACCATAGTCTAACCACTGGAGGGTTCAGGCCAGTTTGGTTACAAGTAGACTTTACCATCCTTTTCTCAAAGGAACCACCATTCCCATTTGCAACAACCCACTTCAACAGTTGTGTCCCAAACTGGCCTGACTGCAAGTGTTTGGTATCCTACTCGCAGGTGACTCATGGAACAGAGCCAAAGAAAACTGCACCACAGTGCAAGACATTCCTAGAAAAAAATGTTTATTTGAATACTACACCCTGCAGTAGTATCTTTACTATACCAAGTATCTCTAAAATACAAAGTATAACTATCTTGCAGGACAATATCTTGCAGGACAAAGGGCAGCAACAGCATCACATTACAAAAGTCTTTGGCACTTATGCTGTCAATCTTAGTGCCCCTGCTGCCAAATAGACCGCTCTCTTAAATAAAAAGCAAAAGAATGAAAGAATAATCTGTTCACTCTAAATACAGAGTGCTAATTATCCAATGTAGATTTCATTTGTTCTTACAGCTCTTCTTCGCTAATCGTGCACACACTTTGCGTCTCAGAATTCAACATAATTTACATCTTGGAACATTTCCATACAACTAAATCTCTATAGATCTGCATAAGCAAATACTCCAGTGCTCCTTTAATCATGACAGAGGTACCAGATGGCTGCAGATTTGTTAAGAATTTGTTCCTATAAAGTTTGGCAAAGACTTGTCTTCATACGGCTCAATATATTTTACACACTTCAAAACTGTAAGATTACAGCATGAAAAGCTATTCTGTTTCCCCTTCTCCCAATCTGTCAAAATAAAAAAAGAATCTTTATTAGACTTACATTACTGGATACTTAATACTCCAGCATGGGAGCACTGCCTAAAGATCAAAGAACAAATGGAAGACATTATGGAAGTGCCTGATTAAAGCAACTTCCTACTTTTTAAATAAGCTTTGTGCTCTCACATCACCTCGCACAGCTCTGCAGAGCCACCTAAGGCAGAGCCAGACCATCTGACACCCCTGCACAGCACTGCCCCACACAGAGGCACTAGCTCACACTGCTGTGGATAGACAGCTTCTGCTGTCTTTCTTGGGACACCACCAAGCAATCACCAACCTTTCTCCATGGGCAAAGGGTTGCACTGGTTCCAGCAGTCAACCATCCAGAGTCATCCAACGGAGCATCCTGCTGCAGCTCCAGAGACTTACCCACCCACATGAACAAATCCTTCCAGAGCTTCTAACCATTAAGTAAAGAGCCCAGACTCTTAATTAGTTAAGGGTTATGTCACACCTGACCCCAAGGAAATACACACAAAATTCAGAGAATTCAAAACATGAATCCAGCTCTTAAAAAAAAAAAAGGAAATTTCTCAAAATCCAAAACTATTACAAAATAGTTAACCAGCGCTAACTAGGACAAATCAAATTTCAACAGTTTAAGCAAAATTGACAACCATTTCAAAAGAAGAGAAACCTTTATAGGTTGAGAGCTTTCACTTCTGTCCCTAAGGCCTACCTGTGAGGGACACTGAATGATAGGAGCTTGCAGCAACTGTCTTCACCTTTACATCTTCCAGGCCTAGAGAAAAATCAGTTTCATAAAATTTGTACAGCAGGTACCATTCCATACAAGTGTGACAGGATGATGATGCATTTTGTAACAGAAGTCTCTGCTTTTGGGTCACAGACATTGCAAGACTCGCTGTCATTTTCCCCCATTGATTATGACCATTCTATCCTTCAGGTACTCCGCTACATGTTTGTAACACCAAGCGGCTTTATACATCGGATGGTACGTATCACTCCAAACTACATTTCTGCTCTATCCACCTTTAAAAAAGGAAGCAGATTCCTGGATTACCTGTCACTTCACAGGGTTCCTTTGCTGTCAAGAACAGGGGGAGAGTTTTTCCTTGGTTTGCACGCTTTGCCCGAGTTGCCATACCAGTTCCCCACTGAAGAACCAGACCACTGTCTTGTCGGAGTAAACACAGATAAAAGAGATTAAAACACATCAACCACCAACAAAATCACTTAACTCATTAATCAAAGGTACATTCAATTCATTTTCACTGATTCAAAATACACTTTCAAAGGCCTGTATGCCAAAAACCATACAGATAACCCTGGTGAGGTCAACATGCAACACAATGATAGTCTCATACAGGTAAGAAAACTAAGAAGGCACGAGGCAACCTGACTCAGCTCTCAGGGCTGTATTAGAACATTACTGAGGACTCAGTAACAGAAGTCCCATAGCTGTAGTGCCTCAGGAATGGATACAACGTTCATAGGACTTTCTCTTCACTTTTCTTCTCTCATTTGTGCAGTCCAGCACAACTGAGAGAAGGAAGTCACTTGTCTTCTCCTCAAGAGCTTTCAGAAACTTGAGCATCAAGACATTCACTGACCACAGAGCTCAGGGAAGCTTAATTTCCATTATTCATACAAGCATCAGAGATTCCATTATTCTTCCAAGCATCTCCTTTGCACCTTCAGCTAAACTCCACTACTTGGAATCTATACTGAAGTTCCTGCAAAACTAAACCAAACAGAAGAGCAGGTGTAGTTTGTTGTTCCTCAATTTTAACACAACCATGCCAAATGGAAGGTTTTGATTTCTACAGCTATACCATAAACTCTAATACCAGCAGGAGAAATATTAAGGCCTTATGACCCTCCCAAGTACACACGTAGCAGGCTGTGAAAGAGAGTCAGGAACAGATTTTTGAAGGTGTGTGAGTGAAATTAATGGAGCAGATCCTTTCTGTCCCCCCTGAATAAAAGTCAAGTTTCATTCTTCTGACTTTTCCAGGTGTCGGTTTCAATTACATTATTAAAAAAGCCACATTTTATGTGTAGTTTCATTTTGAAACATCGTATACAAACTTAAATTATTCTGCATATTATAATGAATTCAAATCCTAAGAAGATATTTTGACTGATCAGAAATCTTTTCTCCTGAAAAAACTCCTTTCATGTTTTGTTTCAGAACAGGAGAAATCAGTAAGTTTTCCACCCATCAGAAAATTAGCTTATTAATACACTATCACTCTGGGTTCTTGGAGGACAGCCCTTCATCACTATTTTGCAGAAACATGTTTCTAGTATGTTTACTATTCCAGTTAATTTGTATCAAAATCTTACTGTGTATGACTTTCAGGTGTATTTTCTCTGCGACATTTAAAACAGGGGGCAACTAAAATAAACTCCATTTTCTTTCCCTCCCTCCCCCCCTCCAAGCCATTAAAACTCCCTTTCATTTGTTACTGAAAAGATATTAAAACTATGACATATTTACCTGTAGCAGCAAGGGCATGTCTCAGTCCTGCAGCGACATTCACCACCTTCTCTTTGAGAGACTACTCAAATTAAAAAAAAAAAAAAAAATGTATTTTAGTTGCTTTTTTGCATTCAGTGCCTCTAAAAACAAAACAGGCCAAACTGAAGTGGAACACTATGAAAATAGCTCTTGCAATTCCAGTCTGCATGTCACAATGCATATCAACACTCTGTATCACAAGGAAAGAAAATTCTGGCCAATAAAAATTAGTGTGAACTTCTTCAGTCTCACCATGTCCTGCAATCATCAACAATACCACTGACAGTGCCACCTACACCACTGAAGGTTGCCCAACATGATCACGCAAAAGAAGACTACAAGTAATGTCTGCATTAAATTAGTGAGCTCAGTTTGCACAAGGTACACCAATTCTGGCACTTCTCCACTCCCAAGTACTCTACAAATTTATTATTCTTCTCACAGATGTAACACTATTTAAAACAGATGGCATCAAGCCCAAGCATTAACAGGATAGCAACCAAAAGAGCAAACATTCCACGAGAATGTATGGTGTGTGTGTGGTCAGGGAGGAGAGAGATTCAGATTAGCATTGTCAGTACTACCAAATTTCCAGGCACCACACTGGAATGAATGCTCCCAGGAAACATTGAGGGCACAGAAACATCAGGCAAATTAAAGTCTACTCATGAGAGGTTACTCCTTCTCCCAAAAAAAAAAAGTAAAGGAGTATCTGGAATGAGCCATGAGGCTAAATTTCTTGTCTGAGGATCCTTCCTCCTCTGAAGTTACTGCTTGCATTAGATATGAGAGGTTGTGTGGATGGGAAAGTTTCATTACTGTTGTCCAAATAAGAGACTACAGTGTAAACTGGAATTCCTGTGAGAAATTTATTGAAAATGTTAGGCTTACAGCCAAAAACAGGAAAGCTTTTCTGATGTTACAGAAGTCTCAGTGTCTGTTAATTAAAACATTATAAAGCAATTAATTTGGAGCTGTTCCGAGCTCCCTGCTCACACTCAGCAGCACCTCACCTACCAATGTCACCATGGACTTCCACATGGAACAGCATGAGTTACAGTCCAGCATTTATCACTGAAGATACTGGACAGCAGAGAAATTATTATCTAATTTTTCCATTCTTCTTCCTTGGAAGCTATTATTGTGTGGTAAATACTGGAGGTTAGAAAAGAAGCAAGTCAATGTACTTGTCGGTTCATTTACATGCAAAAGTAAAAATCATTTTAATCTCAAGTGATAAAATCAAAGTTTATTCTCACACCTCTAGTTTTCCTGCAGCTACATACTTTATCACACTACTATTATTTTGGGGGTGACCAAGCTTATTTTTATCTAACCGTTTCTACAGCCAAGAAATAATAGTACAGTCCTCACTTTGGGGGAAGAAATTCTGACAGTTACACACTCAAAAAAACAACATATACTTAAAAAACAGAACTGTTGCACAAGATGCACAAGAGCAACAGATCAAAAGAAATGGCATAGCCAAGTTTGTTGAACTCCGTAATGCAATTTGTTTTTCTCAGGGGTGGTTTACTGTAGGTTTGGTTTGGTTTGAAGTATTTGCACAAACCTGCAACAAAGTACAGTGAAGGCACAAGCCCTTCACATAGCAAAAGGTATCCAGTACCTTACAAACTTGAGGCACATATTCAGTTGGAATAAATTTGCACAGTTTCACTACCTTTAGCATCACTTTACATCATCTGAGCAGATGGCTCATTCTGCAGACGTTGAAATGTTACAATCCCTAATGAAAGGGACAGCTTTCTGTTAGAAGGGGGCAACTTCTTCATACAACAAGAAAAGCAGCCTCAGCTTTTCATTTCTGGGTCGATGACCATGTTTGGGCCATTACTTTGTAAGCTTGCTGTAACAGATAGCTGTATAAAAAAATAGTTGAAGAGTCTGGCTTAGAGCCCACTTAGGTCAGATGACCTCTGTAAGTTACTGGAAGCAATATAAACTACAATCCTTTTTAAATCTTTACCTCAATCTTTTGTGGAATCAAGCACGGACCTGAAATTTGAGGAACTCCTAATTGTCCAAAAGAGTTTGACCCACAGGACAGAACTAGGCCCGATCCTGCAAAAAAATGAAGTGTTAGGGCGAGATCAGTGAATTTGTGAGCAAAAGCAAAGCAGTGTAACATTCAAATAACATCAAAATAACACAGCCAAGTAGCTCAAAAACTGACCTAACATGTCCCATTCGAAAGTCCTTGAGGCCATAGGCTTCTGGTCTTACAGACCATGTTCAGTAAAGGTCTGAAGTTCACTGGGATACAAGGAACATGGACTAATTTAGCTTGCAAGGCAAGTAGCTTAAAACCTGTGAGTGCCAGCTCATAGAATCATAGAACGGTTTGCGTTGGGAGTGGCCTTGATTTCTACAGTTATACCATAAACTCTAAAAACATCAGGAGAAATATTTAGGCCTTATGACCCTCCCAAGTACACATGACAGTGTGAAAGAGAGTCAGGAACAGAACTGTAAGAACTAGATTTTCATCTAGTTTCAACCCACCTGCCATGGGCAGGGACACCTTCCACTAGACCAGGTTGCTCAGAGCCCCATCCCTCCTGGCCTTGAACACTTCCAGGGAAGGGGCATCCACAAGTTCTCTGGGCAACGTGTTCCAGTGTCTCACCACCCTCACAGTATTCTTCCTCATAACGAACCTAAATATGCTCTTTTTCAGTTTAAAGCCGTCACCCCTTGTCCTGTCACTACATTCCCTTGTAAAAAGTTCCTCTTCAGCTTTCTTGTAGCCCCATTCAGGTACTGAAAGGTCACAATAAGGTCACCCCAGAGCCTTCTCTACTCCAGGCTGAACAGACCCAGCTCTCTCAGCCTTTTCTCACAGGAGAGGTGCTCCAGCCCTCTATCATCTCAATGGTCCTCCTCTGGACTCGTTATAACAGGTCCTTCCTGTGCTGATGACCCCCCAAAGCTGGATGTAGCACTCCAGGTGGGGTCTCACTAGAGTGGAGTGGAGGGGCACAATTCCCCTCCCTCGACCTGCTGGCCATGCTACTTTTGATGCAGCCCAGGATACAACTGGCTTTCTGGGCTGCGAACACACACTGCCAGCCCATGTCCAGCCTCTCATTCACCAGATGGAGAGACAGATTTACCTACTAATATGATTGTAAAATCCCAGCCACATGCAACTTGTTTTACACAAAAGCCAGATAGGGCAGTGCACAAGGTAAAGTGCAGCACATCCTCTGTGTGATTCAATCCCAACTGCCCATCTTTGTTATGGCCACATACAAAGAGTTGTCCTCCACCTGGAAGAAAAAAAAAACAAAACAAACTGGGTTCCATTTCACAGACTAAAAAGAGAAACATACATCCATGAGATCCTGTGACAAATAAGGACAGTGATTATGTGTCACTTTAGGCACTACATTCAAGCAAAAAGTAACAGAAACAGATGTTTCTGATACATCTAAAATCTCTGAATAACTACAGCTATGGAGAGCTGGGTTTGTCAAGGAAGACAACCCATATGGTAAGACAGGCACCTCTTCGGATAAGATGCATGATGAACTTTTTTAGCACATTCACATCTGTCTGTATTCCTTCTTTCCCATAATTAGCTGTGGCACACAACAGAACCTTTCAAAGACGAGATGTTATCTTCTGCTCCTTACCTTAATATTTCTCAAGACTGAATAACCTCTCACTTCACTCCTCCCTCCCACTCCCCTATCCATAATAGAGAACAATTGGCTTCCTTGTATGAAAAGCTGTTACATAAAATAGATGAAGAAACAGACCTCACAAGATACAAAGTAACCACACAATATATGAAAAAGAGAATTTCCCCAATTTCAAAAAAATTTCCCAAAAATACTGAGTTAACTGGAGGGAGGGAACCTGTTTTGCAACTGAGGATTGTACTTGCTCAGAAACAGCAGCCACAGAGAGGTGGCAGCACCAAACCATCAGGGAAACAAAAAAAACATGATTAGAAGCCATACATTCCATGCAAGAGCAATGTTTTTACCAGTGATAACTGCAGAATGTCCCCCTCCTCCAGCAATGCTTGCAATGTCTTGACATTTGCAGGAAACATCTTTCAGTGCCTGAGGTACCAGCACATCCTCTTTATGACCAAGACCAAGTTGTCCATAGCTGTTTGCACCCTTCAAATGCACACAGAAAAATAACACATTTTTTTTTAAAGTTAACAAAAATGGCACACATCTGCTCCCAAGAACAAACAAGCTTATTGGGGATATGCCACAGGTTGACCTGCCAGTATTTGCTCCTGAAAATCCCCTAATATATCAATCTCTGCTCTTTCTACTGTCACAGGATTTCCAGAATTACAGGCCAGGACTGTCCTAACTTTGATGTCATTAAGTTTGCCATTGCAACTCCAGTATTTTAAGAAACATTCTGGAACATAACTTGTTAAAACTTCAACTGTAGGCTAACAGTTACCAAGGAGGAAAGCCTAGCTATCAGGATGTGTTTCATTTTAATGCTAATGATTCCCACTCATCATTAAGATCTTATTCATACCACTGCTTTCTAGCAGTCCACCTCCAAAATAAGATCAGAACAACATGCTACCTAGTTCTGGAACTTAGATCAGAAACATTTACCCTTCATTAACAAAGTCTTTTAACTCTAACTGGTCCAAATGAAAATATACCAATTATAGCTAGTATTAATTTATGAGTACAGAATTATAGCTACTAGTCCCATCACAGAAAGCAACAATTACAAACATGGTAACAAGAGATGAAATTTTTCTTAGCCAATTAAATTATATGTCCAACAGTTGGAGCAGCAACTTTCATTCATGAAAAGGGATATCATAACCTTCCCAGCCCACACACCGTAGTAAAACACTCCACACCCACCATGCTCCCAGCTGGTGATCTCCCCAGGGGAGACTTTCCCTACCTCACCTGTGCTCCCCCTGCCCATCCGCCCTCCATTTTACCCTCCACGCCCCAAAGATGCAGCACCTGGTGAATGTTAAAAGGACACATTTAACAATAAACATTTTGTACCTAGAGAAACAGAGACCATGCTGCTTGCCTCAGCCCACGGCTAACAGGTGGGCGAGATGTCAGGATTCGAGCTCAACAGGCAGATAAAGTTGTCTCACAGTCTCACTACCACTGGCAGACAGCTTTGGAGCGTGTTACTACTTAACAGACGTAGTTCTTTTTAGAAGGTGTGTCACAAGCTCCCATTGTAGGCTATAACTCGCAATGAATTTTCAAGCCTTCAAGAACAGGCAAGCTGAGATACGGTGCAGAAAGGAAACAGGAGCCTGAGGAACCGGGAGCCGTAGGCGTGTATGGCCACGCCGACAACACACCGGTCATGGTGTGCCCTGCCCAGACTGATGGGCTTGTGCCAAGCACGGCTGCGGCGGGGCAAACAGAGCTGACAAGGGGCAGAGATGCCCCTTCAGTGGCTCTTACACCTACTGTGCTCAGCAGGTAAAAGCGCAGCGTTGTTTCCCTTCGGGGAGGGGACACCTCGGCCCCCTTTTCCCAGGGAAGGGAGCGCGGCGAGGGACAGCGGCAGCGTACGCGGTCCCAGCTGCCGAGCCCCGCAGCATCCCGGGGCGGGCGAGCGCATCCCGGAGGGGCGAATGGATCCCGGGGCGGGCGAGCGCATCCCGGGGCGGGCGAACGGATCCCGGGGCGAGCGAGCGCATCCCGGGGAGGGTGTGTGGGGGGGTGTCGAGTATCCGGCCCCGCGTCCCTCCCGTCGCCGGGACGCGGGGAAGGAGGAGTTCCCGGCTCTTCCCGAGCTCCCACTCACCCATGCGAAGAGCTCCATCTCCATGGGGCCGGCGCTTCCCGCCGCCCGGCAGGCCGGGCAGGAAGAGGCGGGCCGGGGGCGGGCTCACGGGCGTGGAATATCTGAACCACACCATTAAAAGGCATAAACCCCGAGCCGCGGGCGAGCGCGTTGTGTTTATTGCTACAGCGCTGGAATAAAGGTCGCTTTACCTCTGATAATTATCAGCAAGTCATTTATTTCGTTCACATTTAAAGCCTCCACAACAGTTTAAAATGTTTAAATTATTACTGTTCTATATAGCCATGAGGTTTGGATGGGTGAAGCCAAACATACGCGTGGTTAATGCCATGGAAATGCATCTTCTCTGTATTATTGTTAGCAGGCTTTTTTTTTCTCTACACAAGTGCAAATAAAAGATACAACTGCTGTTTTTACAGAGTATTTGAAAGTAGGTGCTAATTTAACAAGTATAAGGATTCCTATTTGAAATGTATACATAGTTCAGACAAGGTTTGAAGTAACACAGACCTATGTATATTTCCACAACGTAATAATCCCAGTGTTGTTAAAACTGCACTTGAATATTAACTATTATCACAGAAGCAGGCAAAATAGATCCTCTGTTACTACTCACTTAAAAGGTTTCTTTTTTAGAAAGACAAAATTTCTAAAATCTATTTTTAAATGAAGTGCAATGTAGGCCATAAATATTGTAGACCATAATTCTACATCTTAAATATTCTTTAAAAAAAAAAAGTTATAGTGGGTTAATAGCCACAGAAAAAAGTGATCTAGACTTAATTTAAACTGTGAATCTATTTGGAAAAGTTGGGCCAGTGATTGCTTATGGAGCACATGTGGCCTATGAAAGCATATGAAACTGAAGCTGCTTTTCAAGCACAGAGGTTCACAAAAGTCCTTTAAAGTTCTCAAAATCCTGAACAACCATCTCCAGTGTATTTAAGATTTCAGTTCATTTTTCCACTGTACTTTCTGGATTTCCTGATAAGCTCTACCTATGAAAAACCAGTGCTGACAGTGCTATTAAATACACCCTGCACATCAGAGATCCCCATTCAAACCCGTCACCTCCTGTCCATTTCATCAGCAGAGCTTGCAGAAGCAGCAGCCAGCACAGCTTTGCACAGCTGGGCAGGATGCTTGAAACTATGGGGCCCTGAAATCAGGCAAGTTGGCTACTGTGAAATATAGGCAATTCATCAGGACACTGCTTCCCACCACTTGCAAAGTGCTCTTTGGAGTTAGATATACCTTACACTACAAGGTAGTTTATTGCCTTCATGACCACAAAATTCCTATTAAATGCTTGGGCCTTTCAGTTATCAATTGATAGGGAGTGAAGGTGTTCAAGCCAAGTAAAGAGGAAGCTAAACGTATCTTTGTGCAACTTGTGCTGGTCAATAAAGTGACTGAGCAATCATCAACAGGATATTTATTTTTATAACAACCACACTAAACTATGAACTTTGGCTATTATTTTAAACTTTTGAATATTAAATTGTACTTTGGAAATGGTTCTAGGCTTTGTGCTAAGGCAGTACACTTGATGTCTTGCTATTCTTTTGCTAGATTATTTCAATGAGGAAAAAGGCAAATGGTATCTCTGTAAGGAAAGGTCTTCCCTCACGTGGAATATCAGGGACAGCAATACAAATCCTGACTCTTAGGCAATAGCACATCTCTTAAAATTAGGATGCATGCAACAGCTGTATCTCTGCCTTATACTAGAAGCATGCCAGACAGCACATTTGCAATTCTTTGTGGACAAGAATAATCCCTCTGAAAGATTTGACCCCTCCATTTTATCATGTTGAACCTCCAGCTGTTTGTGTCCTGATGTGTGCATTGTAATCATTCAAGTTTTAAACTTAGTAGTACAGACTTAGAAGCACTGATTACCACAGCTTCTACATTATCAAGTCTTCAATGCTATAAAATCAGTAGCAAAGACTACTGGAGTCAGAAATGGGCAGAAAGGTGAATTATTCCATTATTGCCTCATAAGCCACTTTCTGGGGCATTTGATCCCAGCCCTGATCCAAAGACCACACTTCTTCTCCATTCTACCACTTTCTCTACTCCCCTATCAGCTTCTAAAAGGCAGCTCCGGACCTTTTTTATCTAAGGGGGATAGAGAAATACATTATGTAAGGGATTTTACAGAGAGAAACAAGATGACATTATTCTTATGAGCCATTCACTCTTCCATTTGTAAAGGAATGAGTTCAGCCTACAACACATTATAAGCCTATGAAAGAAATCAGTAAGGAAAAGAAAAGAATTGGATTGCACCACACTGCTGACAGGGTGTTAAACTTCCAGCTGCTTGCCCATCTTGCTGAGGGCATCGCTGACAATGTCCAGCTCATGACGTAGCTCATTCACCACGCTGGCAATGCTTTTCGTGTCTTTCAGGATCTGCACACTCTGTGTATATGGATTGTACTTCACACCAAATGGGCGCTTGATGGTTTTCGCAAACTCTCTATAGAAGTGGAAAAAAAAAAAAAACCAACCAAAAACCACCAGTGCATCCTCTGTATGCAGCCAGTATAAATAACCACTTTTCAAAACTACTTAAAAATAGTTCTTCATCTCTTCCACCCACCACATGGAAGATAAACTAAATACCAATCTTGACTTTTCAATCCCACGAAAAAAATAATTACAAAACTGTGATAAGAATAAAAGGATTTGAAGCTGCTACAGAGAGGTGTACAAAGTGAAATCTGCTTCTATAAAAGAGGAGGGGAAAATTCGTACCTCATCTTTTCCTTTGCTTCTTCAAAACTCTCAGAAACAAAGTAAACCTCCTGGAAAGTTGTAATGAGACATTCTTGCTTGCAGGTGACCTTTGGATCAAAAGGCTTGACTTTGGCACTGTCAGAGAGCGAGTGCTGGTGATGTGTTATCATGGGTCAGAGGAGCATCACCATCCAAAGAATCCATGAGGAACATGACATGTAGTAAAATGAATAAAAAAGATTGATATTTAGTGCATTGCATCTTAAAATTTTTATCTGCAGATAAACAGCATTTAAAGCTTAACAAACTGAATTACTCTGAATGGTCATATTCTGCCAGTCTGTGTCAAAAATGGGATTCCACAGACGTGAGGCTCATGTGTAAACAAGAGCAATATTTTCTGAATTTGGTTAAGCCAACAGAGCTTTAATCTAAAAGAAGATGCTTGGACCCAAATGTTAAGAAATGCCAGTCACCTACTGCTTCCTGCAAAAGATAGGGGATCTGCTCAGCATATATCCAAAAGCAGCAACCACTGCCCATAATTATTGCCACAGTGAATTTTCTTAAAGCCTAGTAGGTATTTAAGAGTTTTCAAAAGAAAGATTTTTAGAATTATACTTTATAAAAAGCAGGGCAAAATAGTGGCAATAATAAGCAGGTACAAAGAAAATAGTTAAATAAGCAGCAGACATTCTTACCTTGAGCTCACTAATCGAAGAGAGCAAGCCAGCCCCATAAACTCGTAGTTGTCCCTCTTGCTTGCACAGGCCAAACTCTACAGTGAAGAAGTAGCACTGAAACAGAGAAGAAAGTAAAATAATTCAGCCTTCATCAAAGATGCTGTGGTGAAGTAGATGTGAGCATTTCTATTTGTAGGTAGCATCAAATAGTGGCAAACATCAGACAGTCATCCCTCAGTTGTCCTCGGATATTTAAAGAGGGAATCCAGAATGAAAGGGGGTAAAGAACCACAAGATTACATGACTCTCATGGGAAAGGTGGATGTTATAGATCACCCAGCTAGGCTAGAAGCTGCTAATGTTAGTGGGAACAGTGAGATGTAAATCTCTTTTGAGAAATATTGACGTGAAATAACAGCCTCAGCTTAAAAGAAACGCTGGATAGAGAGGGCCTCTGAGTGAGTGAAAACAGCCCACTACAGTTTGTTTCTCATTTGCTTAGTGTCCTGTAAAATTGAAGATTTTCAGTTTGGTGGATTTCAGGATTTCTACAGGTATACAGGAAGAAACATTATTTTCATAGATGGCTTAATTCTGCTCCCACTGAAGGTAGTAGAAATTTTACCACTAACTACACAAGGTGGGGAAAAAAGTTACTAAAACAATTCTTTCATAACTGGCATCAATTATTTATCTAAATTTAATTTTAATCTCAAAATATTTTTGCTAGAAATGGATGTCCAGAAAATTAGATTAATTTATATTATTTTACTTTCTTGGCTGAAGACTACCTAATGCTAGCACTCACCACATTGAATATCATTTCAATTCCTTCTACACATTAAAGAAATAGATTACTTTTAAAATCCTTGAATCATGTTCCCGTTAGTAAGAAAAGTTTTGTTTGGAAGAAATAGACCAGAGAATTTCAGTCTGGAAAAAGTGACCTACCAGCAGAAGCTGAATTGTTACTTGACAGTCAAGTGAAGAAAAATACCAGTCATCTCAACTTTAAAGTGTATTTTTTTCCTAGCGTGGAAAATTTTTGTATACCCCAAAACCAGGGACCAGTGAAACACATAGATCTTACAGCTGTTGTGGCCAATGTTAACATGAAGCTCCAAATTTATTTGATGGAGTGGGATCAACCTAGTAAAGCACAAAGCTTTTGATAGAATCACTGGGCACTCAAACACTCACTGTTGCCAGTTTTTGGACAGCCTCATCTGAGGCCCCAAGTGATGCAAGACCAATTTCCTGGGAGAACTGAGCAAAACTGGGTTCAGCCAAAAGAGGGACATGGCCTAGGAGCTCATGGCAGGTATCACTGGAAAAAGAAACAAAACAAGAAATCTCATTATTTGTCTTTGTGGCAAAGTGAAAAAGCAGCACCCCTGAACAGATACAATGTCTTGCATTAAGCTTTAATATCCAAAAGACAGAAAAATGTCACTCACTTATCTGAAAGCAACTAGGCAGCTCATACCAACTCTCCATAAATACCTAAATGTATATTTTCAAATGAAGTTGTCTAAAATTAAGATCTGAACTCCACATTTATGAGGCAACTGAATATTAAACTAACTGCACACAGTGACATCAGTAAGAGATCTCCAGTAACATGTTGTACTTTTGAAAATCCTGTACTTATAAAGGTAGGACTTCAACATGCTAAAACTCCATTATATTCAGTGAAGGCTGAGTCTTCAGCACCTTAAAAGTAAGTTTTATGATGGCGTTCTTGAACAGCTTTTAAGTAGCTTGGCTCTGAACAGCAAGAATCAAAACTTTCTCTCTCTCAGATTCTACCACAAGATTAAATGACTCACGGTTCTGGTGTATAGAGAGGGTCCGAGCTGTGTCTAACATATTGAGTGCAGTGAAAAACTCTGAATGCTAATCCTGCCAGGAAGTCTCTGGGAGACAGATATCCAGCAACAGGGCGAATGGTGAAACCTGTACGCTCTGAAAATGAACAGAGAAACTGTACATTAGTTTTGTGTAGAATGCACAACGTTGACAGCTTTCCTGCTGCAACTGGGGTGAAAACCACAGCACTACCTTGCCTCAAGAGCACGTGGGAAAATCAGACAGATTTTAGCCTAATTAGAAAAATTAGGCCTAAACCTGAGAATGACCAACATTTATTAAAAATGTCTCTATCTCTATGTCAGTGGATTTCCTGTGATTCCATGCCTAGAGTCAACATTACAGCTACATATCTCTTTAGCCAAGCCCAAGGTATCATTGTCCCTCTAATGTCACTGTTTTTATATGTTCAAGACACAATACTTTAAAACACAGATGGCCAAAATACTTCTTAAAGGACCAGAACAAATACAAGCAAAAGTGACCAAGAATGTTCCCTTGTGCCAACAAAATAGTGTGGGCCTTAGTCTTTTCATGTAAGAAAATTAGCACATTACCTTTCAGGAAGCGGGACACATCTTCCAGCTGGGGGATATTGTCTTCTCTGTAGCCACAGTATTTGGTGAGCAAGGGTAAGTTTTTAAGGTACTCTCTGCAGGCATGAGTTGGGTAAAGGTTGCTGAGCTCTCGGTACACAGTCCCCCAAGTCTTGATCTCCTCCTCAGTGAATTCAATCTTGGGAATTGGGTCACCACTACAAGGAGAGGAGGAAGAAAGGATGTTCCTCAGTAAATGCTTAATAACAGGTGACTCATTTACCTACTATTGCTGTTTAACACCTATATGGCTGTGACACCTGGCCAGGGTGCATTAGACACTGTCAAATGCACAGTGAGATCTGGTCTATGCCCTGGAGAGCTTTTAGTCTAAGGGTTTGCTCTTTTTTCCACCTAAACCAATTGTCAGGAATCTTTGCATTGACGTCACCAGAGCCTGAAAGCTTTGGTTCCGTAAACAGTTTCTTAGGTGTTCAATTCTGAGAGTAAGATTTAAAAATACTTGCATAACCTCTTTACAGCTTCAGGATCTGAGAACGCATTCTTTTCCCAGTTGAACTTCCATGTCTACAATTACTTTCCATTACCCTTTTGATTTGTTTTAGGAAAAGAGAATTCCCTAAATTAGCAGCACAAAGCAGATACATCTGGTAAAAATCACACTTCTATGCAGAAGAGGCAAGCACCTGTCTGAACATATTAATTGTAGTCTGTCTCTCCTATTTAGTCCTCAGGACCTTGATTAAAATGGATTATAGCAATGGTAGTGTTACACTGAGCTTCCACTGCCAGTCAAGTAACCATCATGGCAATTTTTTTCCCAAGGGAATCTCTGTCAACAACACATTAACAGTAATCAGCTTTGTGCTGTAGTACCTGTTGCTTTCTTGGTCATTTTCAATTGAGGAACTTGACACCTAAATTCGATCAGGCAGCATCAACATGAAAAATCGCATTTAGAAAGAATTCACAGCGCTGAGTTGTGAAACTCTTGCTGCTTTAAGAGCTCCTCCCCCAAGCAGCATCTCTAAAGACAGAAGTGCTTCGAATTTCTTTTCACAGAAATCTTCTTATCTACACATCACATGCATTAGTTTGAACCAGGAAAGAAAATTCAAGTATTAGCATTTGCCCAGAGAGTTTACACTCTGTGGTCAATGGGCTATACTGGGGTTTGCCTCCCTTCCCTCTCCTTTGCAAAGAAGACTCATCTGCCCTGATGGCCAGTAAGTCCTGGCACAGGCAGCTGAGCAATGTGCATTGTCTTTCCTCCTTCGTTGTTGCACCCATTTCCAGGGAAGTGGGGAAGAACTGCAGAGTCCAAATGCACCACGCTGGCATCACTGCCCATCTGAGGACCAGCACTACTGCAGATGCCATAATGGCCAAGCAGACTGACCAGAGCTGCAAAATAAGCTAGATCTACCTGTTAATCTTCTCTTATATCTCCCTTTATTTTACCCCCTTGGCTCTGACTCCTGAGCCAAGCATATCTCAGCCTGATCCAAGCCCAGGGAAGGTGAGATCCTCACAGTCCACTCTGCTATTATTTCAAAGCACCCAGAAGTCTTACTCTGGAAGAATTCAAGCTTACTGTTTGTAGTTCATAGCCAGGTCTGCAAAATACTTTCGCCTCTTGCGATAGACATTGTCTTTGAAACCCTGATAGGGGGAAGGAAGAAAACAAAGTTAAATAAGTTTCTAACCTGTAATAAATAAATTAATTTAAAACAAGACGCATGACACTTCAGTTGGGAAATACAAAACTATGCTGTGTAAGAATGAGACAACAGGAACCTCATAGCTATAGTCTGAAATGTTCAATAATCAGGAAGTAAGCAAATACTCCAAAGTAAGAATGAGCTGTTTTATGTATACAACTATATATTCAGTAGACAAGGATTAATTTTAGTCATATCAGTATTTATACAAACTTTGTAACTTGCTTGATTATTCTAAATTACAGAACAAATTGCTCATTTGCACTGCCCAAATACTAATTTGGTTGCTCCAGTAAGGAAGAAAGAAAGAGGAGGAACAAAGCCTGCGTTCTTTTTTTTGTTGTTTGTTTTTTTTTTTGTTTTGTTTTGTTTTTTCTTTTTTAATTTGTATGCAACCACTCAGGGCCCAGACCTGGAGTTCTCACACAAGTAAGCCTTGCAGAAAGGCACTGGAGCTGAATTCAATCTTGCCTGAATTAAGAAAGAGACATGAAATCCCCAAGAGAAGGTGCTCAGACCCACAGAGGCACCATTGAGGGAGAGGAGAGGGAGGAAGAAAAGCTGCAATTTTTTAAAGTCAGCTCCACAAAGTATTTTTTCGCTACAGAATGGATGTAGGGAGGAAAAAGTACTTACGGGATGGTCGGCATCCAAATCGGACCCGTACATCAGCACTCGGTTCGCACACTTATCCAAATCTGAGATCTTCTTTGGAAACCAGGGAACATTTTCCATGTCTGGGGAACACATGGAATCCACAAGGTTATTAATAACACCGAGCATGCTGAGGGAGGAAACGCTGCTTTCAAGAATGGCTATGGCGGTTACAGCTAAATCTATAAATTAAAAGGGCATGAATAAGACAAGAGACTCCTCTGCCTATCTGGCACCAGCCTACAGCTCACACTTCCTCCTCGGTCACTGCCACAGTCTGCCTACAGAGCACAGCCAGCTCCAAAGCCTCTGGGAAGGAAACAGTTAACATGGGTTTTCTCTGGCCCTTAAGTGTTGTTAGAGCAGATCTAGAGGCTCCCACAGAGACAAGGTCTCCTTGTGTGTGCTGCTGGGAATCTTGTAGTGCACAAAGTGTGCAAAGGAGTACAGAAGTGATTTGCCTGTGGTCCCTAGGCAGAATGGGAGCAGGTTAGAGTTCTCCCATCCTGCTTTACTGACCACAGGAAATAGATGTTTCTCTATGGTTATGTACCTTAGATGCATCCAGCTTTGCCTTTTGAGGAGTTTGTGGGGGAAAAGGAATAGGAGGCCCTGCAGCCTTAGAGAGGGGCATCATTACAGTCTTGCTACCAACTACTTTGGGGTTATTTTTAGCCTAAGAGGGTTCTTCACCAAGCTCTTGGCAGAGCAGTTAATACACTGTTTTTCTGCCTCAGTGCTCTTCAGTTTACTTAGAAAGGTCAGGGCACTGTTTGGATTGAATTTCATCTTACTTAGAGCTAAAGTAAGCTGTTTTATCCAAGAGCACCAGATCTGTCCTTCACAAGCACAGTGGCTGAGAAATACATGGGACTAGCTTCCTACTGCCCTGAACTTAGGGCATCTTTTTAGCTAGAAGTAAACAGGATGCGAAGCATCCTAAGGGTAAAAGGCACCTCTTTCCCACTATTATAAGGGATCAGTTATGTTGAAAAGTGGTTAAAAAATAAGGAAATGAAGAACTACATGAGGAAATTGCAGAATCCATCTTCCACTCTCACCCGTGTCTGAACTGAACTGGGATATGCCAGTATTACACCTCCATCATGGTGGTGTTCTCAAGCCCTGCATTCAGACTTTACCTACAGGCCAGCCTCCGGTGACCTGCATGGATGCAGAACTCTCACTGGTGCCAGCTGGGCTGTGCTGCTGAGGGACAGGAGCACAGACAGCAGATACACAACTGGCAGCAGCTTGAAGGAGCCTGTACTGCCAGGTGGCACCAACCAGCGCAGCCCTGCTCATGTCAACCAGACTACGCTCACTCTCAACACAGAAGCACGCACCTGGTAACTGGTGACTGAAGACACTACACAAATGCAGGTGTGGACACCGTAAAAAGATTTCAAACCAACACAGTCAGAAGGGCATTTTCCTCAGAAATGCCTTTTGTACTTACCATATTCGTGGACATTGAAATGCTCTGTTGGGCTCACAGAGACAATGTTGACGTGGGATTTCAGGAGCTGGAAGATCTCGTTCAGTTGTTCTCTGTTACTGTCACAGTCCACAAAGATCTCAAACTCAGAATTTCGTCTCTTGGACTTCCGTGACTCAATGTGTACCAGATTTACATGCTTCTCCTGTGTCGTAAGAAGCAATGTTTTCAAACAGGTAGACCGAAAACCTAAAATTTGTTTTTCAAACTAGTGTTTTACTGCCATGGGCTATTCACTATCTTTATGAAGCTATTTTAGTTAACTGGATCTCTTGATAGCAATTTGCTTTTTGGAGGGGGGGAAATTATTTGATTTTCCATTCAGAAGAAAACAATAGAGAACCTGTGTTCTTTCAGTTTTATTTACATGCAGGAAGCACATAGAAACAGTCAGGAAGTTTAAATTCACAGACCTTTTTCTTTCATCCTTCCCATAGGAAGCTGATTAGCAACTGGGTCTGGGGAGATTCACCAAAATACTGATCAATTCACCATATAATTATTTAACAACCAAGCAAGAAATTTTAAAAGCAGTAGTTTTCAGGGCATAAATTTCATGTCTTTTTTATTTGAAAAATTATTTAATCCTGTTTTTTATATTAGGATCATTGAGAAAACCCCAGGCTACGACATGCAGAGCCACATGACAGAGCACAGTGGCACTGCTGCATATATTCCTTACACAATACCTGCCCAGCAGCTGTGCAATTGCAGTTCCTCTGCCACCCAGAGTCTGGACACACAGGGTGACAAGGGCACTGGACTCAGCACAGCACCCCAAATATCTACCTGCCATCAGCAGGAGCTTCAGACCCACCTCTTATACTCTGCAAAAACTAGTCCCAATCCTCTTTTCATAAGGGGAAAAGACAAACCTCTCTCAGTATTTAGTCCGTGCAGATGAGAATTTTTGTGAAAATTTTTAGCCAACCATCATCTAATTTCTGAGGAATAAATTTGCCTTTCTGGGTAATTTTGCGTGCAAAGTGGGAGCCAGGTGAAGAATCATGTTCTTAATAAATGGATGTAATTAATTCTAGTGTGTTCCAAAAATATCCTTACAATTTCAAAATACAGAGCAGCTGTAGCAATATGATTATAATGTACCTGAAAGAGTTTTAATGCTTTTACAAGTCCTCCAACTTCATTCTTCAAGGAAAAAATGATGGCTGTCCTTCCTCTCTCAGATGCATTGCCTTCATTCTCTTTATTATCTTCAATCATCATGTAAGTTGACTTATTTAACTAAATTCAGACAAATAAAAAGGTTTTTTGAACAGGAAGTAGTGCAAAAAGTGTGAACTTTTACATTTCAGTTTGTCTTGGGGTAACGCTGTGCTTTGACTGGTCAACCACAAAAGGAAAATTTTGAACTAAATCATTACACAATAACAGGCATAAGGTTAAGGGACACGTGGAATCTGTGAGATCTGAGAACGAAATACCAAGATATCTTTTTTTTTTTTAGTTGAATGGTTTTATAGACACCTTTAGTCATTCCCGAGGATGCAGAAAATGTTTTCAATGTGTAGTTTATAACTAGTATTGTTACCATGAAGAAGGGGAACTATAAGGTGTCAGCAGAAATAGTATGTTGAACAAAACACTTCATTAGCAAGCTCAACAAATGTTAGTAAAGAGAATAATCCACATCCCACTGGATGTAAATAGGAAAAGATGGAACAGGATTCAGTAGATCAGAACTGAAAAATCATTTGCCTTTCTCTCATTACATAACTGTAAAGTACTGTCTCCATTGAGCAAGGAGACAAATATAAGGAGTTAAAAATGTTATGCTGACCAGAACCTGTTGACTTGAGACAATCCCACTCCGATCAGCCCCAGCCAAGCTACTCCATCTGCCAGGTTCCCTAATTCCTATGTCAAACCCTTGGCATAATCACCCAAATCACACAGTAAAAATTTAGACTTCAAACACTATCGGACCGTGTGATTTTGTACCTTACTAGTGATCACACTCCTGGCTGTGTTGATATCAAAGACCATATCCTTAGCTACAGGTAGCCAGGCCATAAACAGAGATAATCTTGAAACAGTTAAAAATGTGGAAAATGCAAAGTTAAGAAAAAATACAAGGCTTAGAAGAAGAGGCCGTGTCTCACATGTCTTCAAACCTTGCAAAAGTAGAAAGAAAAAAGGTGAGGTTTCTGAATTAGTCAGCGAGACAGAAAAGGAAAAATTAAGGCACTCTATTGCTATTTGGAATTATTTTTTGATCTGACACAGCTTTTAAAGATATGACTATCTGGAGACATTTTCAGAAATGGAAAGAGCAAACCAAAAATGCAATCAAAACACACCAGTTCCACTGACTCCCTTCTACAGTCTCTCCAACTTTAAACCTCTTTAAAATTGATAATACTGAACAGCTAATTGTTTCTATCTGTAACTGAGTGGTTTAAAAACAAAAACCCTGTATTTTACCTGTCTTCTATCAAAATGTTTTGATTTACTTTTCAGATGAAGAAGGCAATTTGCCTCACAAAATAATGAAATTAGTTTCATCTTAAATTGAGTGGTTTACAATGAGGCAGATATTTGATCATGCTCTAAGAAAAGTTTCAAGAGGGTTACTATATGTGAGCACTTTAGGGTGCCAAGGTGGTATCCCATAGAAGAGGTCCAAGCCCACTGATGCTGATGAAAATATCTGGATTTCTGACCAGGTCCCCATCTCTAATGAGTTGTCACTATATGACGAGCCTGAACAACAGCGTCAGACCTTCACACTGTTTCTGATTCAGAAAAGTCACTAATCTCCATCAGCTGGAGTCCAGACATCAAATTCTCTGCTGAAAGTGTGTGACAGGGTCCAGTCCAGGTTCAGCTGAGCAGCTTGCAGGTTCAGAGTTTGCTTCAGTGTCAGATCATGATTACAAGAGCCAGGAAGAGGCACTGAGCAAAGGTACTTCAAGTAGAAAAGGAATATCTACTGACTCCACAATTCCATATAGGTTATTGGTTGTTTTCTCAAGTGCAAAGACGGCCATTTGTGTGAGCCAAATCCTATTCAGATTGTACTGCTGTAGAAGAAACTGGATGCAAGGAAGTCTCCGCTACAAATAGAGTTAGATGGTGGTCGTTGAAGGCAATAACTGATGGGCTGCTTTATATATATGACTAATATGCAGCCTGTTGGCTTCATTCCATATTCAGGATCATGACTGAAGACCAGATCACCTTATGAGATTTGGCACAGTTACGTGCAATGTTATAAGGTGCACAGCTAGAACAGAATACAGGCATCGAAGAGTTCTTATTTTGTATTTCGCTGCTGCAACCAACTGTGTCTGGAATCAGGTGACAACATTTATAAAGTTATAGGTTTAAAGAGACCGATGAAGAAAATACAACAAAATGCAGTATCTTCTTATATTAAGTTCTAGAAATGACTTCTAACCTGTAAATTAGAAGAAGTTGCAGAAGAGAAATTCAGATGCCTATAATGCCAAACGCACACCAATTACATCTTTAACCCTACACTAATGCTGATCTTTCACTTTCAATCAGAAACTGGGCTGTAGACAAGTCTGCATTAATGCAGCAACCATTTGGGTGCAAGGCAACAAGAGAAAATGGTAATGCAAAACAATTCCTCTCTTCCAATGGCTGCACCTTCACATTCATTTTTTATTCTGTATCAGTAACTAAACTGTAATAAAATCAGACACTTTTCCTTTGCGCGGTAACACATTCAAGCCTTTTGGAGGGTGAAGGGGAATTAATATTGCATTGATGTTTTTTATGAGTGATGTAAATCATGAACTGATTTTCCATCAACCTGACTCTCTCTTGATGAAAATATGCAAACAGAAGGATATCCTAAAGCCTTTATTTAGATCAATAACTAGGTGTTGTGAGGTTAAAGATTATTCTTTTTGGAGCTCATAGCAATTACCTTTCCTTTCTCCTCCTCCCCAAAGAATATTCTGTGTGAGATAGATATTTGAGGGTGCATGTTTTGTGATTTAATTCATTATACTAATGGATGACCAGGATTTAAAATTATCCAAACATATTCATCTAAAGGAAATTACATTTTAGAGCCATACATTGAAGACAAAAAATTATTTTTTAAAAAAATATTTGATACGGATTGACATTAATCATGCTTGATAAAAAGTCTCAATGGACATTTTATAATCTCCTCCCTCTAAGTAGCTGCTTACTTTGTCGCTGTCCTTTTGACACACTTCTTAGTAGGGAAGGGTGAAGACATGATATTACAAGTGACCACGACTAGATGTCACTTTATGTGTACATTTTCCAGCCACACCAAAGGTCTTCTTTAGATTTAGTTCTCAGTCACCAAACTAAAAGCTGTGCTGAACACCTTATTTGGCTTCCAAATATCCAAGGGCTACAGCAAACCAACATTTTTGTGAAACTTTTCTCCATTACAGGCAGCATTCTTGTTTTCACAAGGAATTTTACAGACTTTATCAGCTGCACGGTATCAGCCAGCACATAAGCTCTGATTTTATCTGATCTTCTCTGACACATTGAGCATATTCCCACTGTAACGGGAAATAACCTAGGAATTAGTTTTTCTGGGCTATATCACACCCTGTGTCTCCTAAGCAACGATGCACCAGAAGTTACTTTTATTCTACCTTAATTTCATGTGCTCGCATTTGTGTTTTACTACTTTTACCTCCCACACTTCTGACCAGAAGCAGCATAACCAGTCCCATCCCAATCCCAGCGATGAAACGCTCCCACCGATACCAGAGGAGCCGCATCCCAGGCCAATTAACCGCTCTCCAAGTAACCGGCACCAGGAAGCTGCGCTTTCCCCCAAATCCCCGCTCCGAGAACCGCGACTTCAGAGAAGCAGCGTTTTCCCCGCAAAGCTGTCCCCGGCGCCGGTCCCGCTCCCCTCCCTGAGCCCATCCCGCTCCCCTCACCTGTCCAGCGGGATCCAGGCTCGGCGCCGCTTCCAGGGATCCGCCGCGGCGGGGCGAGGGGTGCATGGCCGGGCGGGCACAGGGCAGCGCCGGGACCGGGCGGCTTTATGGAGGGGCGAGAGCCGCCCCTGGCCGGGGGAGGGATGGAGAGAGGGAGGGAGGAAGGCGGGGGGAAGCGCTGCCCGTCCCAGCTGGGGAAGGGCCTCGATGACCCTCTCCATCGCACCCGCTGGAGGCTGTTTGTTCAGAGAGTTCGCAGAGCAGCGATGTTCAGATGCAGCCACCGCGCACCCACCATCGCTGCACCCCGGAATAACCCGCGCAAGAAGAGCCGTTTTCCCTCCTGAGTTACACCTCCTCAGTCACCCGTACAAGGTCATTTAATAGGGGTCAGAGAAGACTGACTTTTTATGGGTAACTGTGGGGTTTGCATTAACACAGACCTGCACCCCACGGGGCTGAGGAGAGCAAGTGTTTGGATGGAGGGGATCTGTCTTTCTCCACCGTGTCCACACAGCCACTTCCAAACATTTGTCTGTTCGCTGTAAAGTGTTCTTTATGCTGCCTGTGGGAAAGGGAAGGCAAACTGCATCAGAAATGAGAGGCGGTGAGGGCTGGGCCCATAGCAGAGGGGCTCTAAGCAAAGTTAGCTCCAAGGTGACAGCTCAGCTACAGGGAATCAGCAGTGAGGGACTCCTCTAAGTGCTCGGCAGCACGTAGTACAGGTTGTAGTCTCAAAGGGAAACACGGCAGGTAGATGTATTGACCCCTTCACTAAAAATAACAGTGCATTTTCTGCTGTGAAAATAAATTGCAGCATATTACTTCTTTTCTCAGAACATTCTGCGCATACAGGAAGAATAATTACATTTCTGTTAGCGGGAAACTATGTATTTTCATATCATATATGTTGTCATTCATTTTCTGTGTACATCTAGACGTATGTTTATATTTTAAAAATTCATGGTTTTTAAACTCCAATAATCCCAGTCCTCACTTTCTCCTCTCAGGTCAGACTTGGCAACATTAGGATAAGGGGATTTGTGGTCCACAGCAGAAGCCAAAACGTTCCCCAGGAACATAATCTCTTGGAAGCTTTAAGAGTCTGGAGGAGGAGAGATTGATCTTTTTTTTACATTGCTTTCAAACGTACCTTTCAAAGAAATACTCAAAATCAGCAGCAACTAGTTTTACCCTAATATATTCAAGTGTCTGAAAAATCTCCTGTATTTTTCTCTTCAGTGCCTAAAATATTGAAACCTTGACTCCAGCTAGATCTCTTAGACACTGGTGTAATGTCCATGATAAATTATACTGATGAAGCCAATATGCGGGCGAACACCTAACTCAGGCAGGCACAGTCACACCTGCACCAGCATCTCCAGTGATGCCACTGTCTTCCTTCTTCCCAGAAGCCATTAAACTTCAAACAATCCTCTTTCTAAGAGGACCAAGGGTGGCTGGCTCTACTCTTCAGCACAAGAGTGAAAGAGAACGGCTGTAAGTGATGACATAGCTGGAAAAGCCATTATTTTTTCCAGTTTGCTAATCGAATGTATTTTGTGATGAGATGCTTCAATTTTCCGATCATAAAGAAAATGCAGTATTTATTCATATGTCTTAACTTTATAACAGACATGTCACTTCCTTCTTACAGAGCAGATCTCCTGATCAAACAAGCTGACTCAAAAAGCAAACAATTTGTAGGATCTTTACCCAGAATCCTAAGTGTATGAGAGCCTGATATTAATGATAAATATGTAAACATGGCTACAGTAAGACATTTACAATAGAATATGACTAATCTGTCAATTTTTCCTAGCTCAAATGCAGCAATAAGAAGAACTAACATGTCATTCTGCATAATTTTTTTTTTTAATTACTGTCTAGGTAGCCCTCCAGAAGCCTTTCCATTGAAGGTAAGCATCTTTTATTTGGAAGTCTGGGCTACTTCCTAATAGCAGCCAGGATGAAATTCCTGTGCTTTCCTTTCTGTCAAGATGTTGTGCTCACCCTTGGTAAAATGTGAAAGAAAACACAAAATACAATTCTCAGTCACATTTCCCTCGGGCATCAGAAGACAGCTGAGTTCAGGTCATTTTAACTGTGAATGAAGGAATTATTTTAATTCTTTTTTTATTTTAGCTCAGATCTATCTTTCCTTCAAAGGCTATAAGCTTTCACAAGATACATTGGGAAAGCCAGTTTACTCTTGGTGTACACATATGGGTTATTCTAGTGTTAAGGGACACCGATGTCCTCCCCTACAGGTCAGACCTGTAAAGATGCTCAAGAAAGAGCCAGTCTCCCCAACCACTTCTAAGCAGCAGCTTTGTTTCCTCTCTCCCCAGGAGACAGCAGAAGCAGTGGTTTGGTCACCATCTACAGACATGAAGCACAGGGAAGGGCACAGGACAGTCTGAGGGGCCACATCAAGTCACAAATGGTGAAGCTGAGCTCAGCAGAAGCACATGAGCTTCACAGCACATGAGCCATGGAGAGGATATAAACTGAGCTGCCAGCTATGCCAGAGTTAAGGGCACTTCCTACCTCTGAGGGCCCAGTCTGATAAACAGACAGGAGCATCCTTGCCTCCCATCCTCGCCCTGTCATTTCCAATTTGAGCAGGAGCTTTCTGGGACACTGGTCATCCCTCTCCTCATACTCTCCAGAGCCCACAAGCAGCTTGGCCTAGAGCTGCTGAAACACTGTGAACAGGTCAGTAATGGCCAAGGAAATTTAACCTAATATGAAATTAATTAGTTTCATAAGGAAACAACTGGGGTGCCTAGAGTTTTGGGGACCAGATTGAAGCTGATTCACTGGTTTAGTAAGAAGTGCTTGTTCACCAGAGTTCATGCCCCATAGTCTGAAAGGGCAGAACCACAAAGCATGAACAGACTCGATTACAGCCTGTTTTCACTGGGTGCTCACTGGACCCTGCTCTGCTCCTCTCTGCACAGGCTTTCCAATTCCTGGGAACCTGTGGATGGTTTTATAGGAGAATTACTTAAAAGTAACAAAGCGATACAGTGATTAATTTTTCTTTAAAGCCCACAGGAGATTTCTCACATATAGCCTCTCGTACAGACAAAGCCCTCCAGACAGATAATCAGCACCTGAGGATCGAACACGGGTTTGACCCTGCTCAAAAGTGGGTCAAGCTGATCACAGGTTTTGCAGGACAGGGCTTTACCACGTGTGGCTGCCACAAAACCTGTCACATTGGCACAGAGCAACCGTGACAGTAACCGTGACAGCCCTCACCATGAAGGCTACGAGACCGGCTTTCAATTACATTATTCCTTCATAATTCCTCATTAAATGAATTCTCCTCTTCTCAGCAGCATCTAGATCCAAGTGAGAGGGTGGTGTTAGATTGAAGTTCTGTATTTTCTGGGTCCTTTGTTAGAGTAGCTCCAGGAACATCAAGCGACTCCAGAACACCACAACTCATTCCTCTTTCTCAGCTGCTAACTTACAGCTGTCTCTTCTCTTCTAGTTTTTGGAGAGTTTCTGGTTTGTTCTTCAAAGCAGGAACTTGACAGCAGGGTTTGCCATCAGCCAGTGGTTCTGACACTTGGGGGTACACATTTGTAGAAAAATGATCTGGGAATTTTTAGGCTGAAAAGTAGTAAAAACAAACTGTCACACCTCCAAATCATCCACTCCCTAGAAAGCCATGCAGCACAGGGACCCACTTTTTGCTGTCTGTGAAACACAACAACATAAACCTTCTGCCCTACCTCTCCTTTTTCTCCTACTCTGAAAAAGTTTGCTCTCCATGGGTCATGGGTCAAACACAAAGGGACTCAATTAACCTGGCACATCTTTCCAGACTGAGCACAAGCCTGACATTCACCAACACTCTGAAGAAGCTGGTCTGTGGGGGGAAAAAAAAAGACAGAAAAAAGAAAAATCAGTGTAGTACAGGGGCTCTCACTGGGGGAGACAGAGAGTCAGAAGGTGATTTTGTTCAACTGTTGAAGCAAGAACCATGGAAGGGCAGATTGGGAATGATCTGTAAAGATATTAATCTGCTGCTGAAAGATAAGATTATCTACCTGAATACAGCAAGACTGAAGGAGAGAATCAGTCAGCCCTAAAGTCTTCTCAATCCCATCGAGGTCATCAGTGGGAATTACCCCTTCTCCCCACGTGATAGGAGAAAGTGCTCTAATCTCCAGTAGGGCAATTTCACAATATCACTTCTGGGGTATAAACCTCCTCAGCCATCCCTTGGACTTCATGTGGCCCAGCCATCTGCCTTTCCAACCAGGAGTGTTTGCCTGAGGTAAAATGGCCACTTGAAGCTTTTCCAGAAAAGGGTATGAAGTGTTAAATCCCTGAACAAAACTGGTTTAATACAACTTAATACCAAGGCTGCTCTAATTACTTTCTCCAGAATTACTGCAAATTCTAATCACAGCCCCCTGCCTTTCTGTTAATTAACTGCTGCAGACAAGTCATGCCTTTAAGAATCTCATAGCAGTTAGGCAAGCACTACGGAAGTTGCAGGGAAGAGTGAAGATGAACATCACGCAGCCCTCTGAAACATTTTTTTTTCCCAATATAGGTTTTACAGATTTTCCTCATATTCTGATTGAATTTTATTGATGCCCTCATATACTGATGCCCAAAAAACTGTTGGCCTGAAAATCTGACTCATTTTCTTCCGCTGATTTTTAATATTTATAAAGCATTTATTGTCGGAACACCCAAGCAACATTTGCTCCCATTCACTTTCTAATCTTCATTCTGCCAAGCTTTGACTTCTCCCATTCCAAGGAGGTAACCTATCATTGTGGCTTAGGTCATTTACCTAAATGCTGGGAATTAAAAAGCTTCAAATCCAAAGCTTTTCATATTTTCTAAGAAATGTGTGGGTCTGAAATCCCAAATCCCTGGCTTTCTACAGGGAATACTTCCATTTGCTCCCTTCTGTGAACCCCCAGTTCTTCCAAAAAACACTTCCCAGAGCATTTCACCAGGCCTTTCACCAGCACGAGGCTACAACAGTGTCACGCACTGAACTCACAGTAATCACCAAGAAACATCTGGAACTCTCTGTGTGATAACTCATCCCCTGAGAAGGGAACCACATCCCCATGAGGGTGGTTTGGCAATCAGTTTACTCTTGATGCTACTGAATAGTTGTTGAATAATAAAGCATTTCATTCTTAAGCAGTTAATAAGCAACAAAAGAAAAAGGGAAATTTAGGTTCCACAGCAATTTAAAACATTTACAAATATCTTTTTGCAATGAAAAGTGCAAGAACCAATGAGGCAAATTACCCACTTGGCATGACTCAGCCAGCTGTAGTATCAATAGCCTTTAAGCGTGCTTAGTTTGAAAAGCCAGAGCTGCTGTGTAAATCTACTGAAGCACATACAGCCAACAGACCAGTCACTGTTTGTATATTTGCTTTGGACTGTTTAAAGAAGTAATATTAGCCCTTTCATCTGAGTCAGGAAATATTTTTCATTTCATAAAAGCTAAATAAAATCACGAGTGACATGAGTTACTTGCTGCTCTGAGCAAACAAGGTGTAGTTTTTCCTGACATCACCTTTGCAAGCTTTTTGCAAAGGCTCAGTTTACATGCTGCTGGGACAAGGGAGAAACCAGGCTCTAATTTGTATTCACTATTGAATATCATATCACAAACTTAATATCAATCAGCTACATTTAAAACAAAACTACTGTCTGACTATGAACCAAAGTCCTGAAAGGGCTCTTTGCTCCAATTACTCTGGAGTTTGTGGGTATAGAAGTGCCAATTACAACCTTCTTTTTTTTCCTTATCTGCTCAGTGTTGGCCAAGTCACCTCAAGTTAAACCTGCAGGAAGCAACAGAGCTCTGGTCCTGCACCAGTCAGCAAAGATTCCCTGCGCTGGTAGAGTAAACAGAATTTAGACCAGTCAGAACCATCAGCCGGGGTGGGGAAAGCCAAGTGGAAACTGGACAAACTGATCTGCATGCTGTCTGGAAATGCAGTGCAGCCTAGAGAGGACAAGGAAATAATACATTTCCATCAGTACTATCTGAGCCTGACAAATACTGCTCTGCTCGGGCTTGCACCCCAATCCTGTCCTCTTGGGGGCAGGTGGGCAGTGCCACTGCACCTCGGCAAGGGGAGCAGGACAGCCCGGGGATGGCACCCAGGTTCAGCCAAGAGGTCTCCAGACAAGTCCATAGTGGCAAGCGGTTCTGAGGTCGAGCTGGGAAGTCACATCGTCAAGCTGGGATCAGCAAGAGCCGTGACCAAGCACAGTTTACCTGCTGTGTAGCTCAGGCAAGGGTGAAGGGGGGGCTCACAGCTGCTCTCACAGTGGTGTGAGCTGAGGCCACACATCTGCACCACACCAACCCTGGCCATCACCCCCAGAGCCCTGGCAAGGGGAGGGAGGCTGAGAAGCTGCTTGGTGCTGAGGGCTCTGGCACCAGAGTGCAAAACACCTAATCTGAGAATGAAAGACAAAGCTTCCAAAAAGAGCCTTCCAAAGCATCTCAGAGCCTTAGGCAACCTCAACCACCAGCACTGAAAACAGCCACTCATAGCATTTAGGGATTACTTCTGACCAGGACCTGATACTACTCCATCCCATTCATTGAGGAACCACCCTGGTAACATTATTTCTACTGCGTTATAATTTTAATTTAAAACTTCAGGAATTATCCAGTTCTTACACATCACAGACAAACAGAAAGCAAAATAGTCAAATGCATAAATAAGCCTGGTGATAAGAGCAGTCACTGAGTGTTTGTTAACCTCAGCCTGTTGGCCTAATTAGTAGAACAGCAGCATATTGTGTATTCAAAGTGAGGTGGAGAGCGAACAAAGGAGAAAGCTTTGTACTTGCTAATGATATGAGTAAGCAGAGCTCAGAAAGCAATTCAGCAGACTTTGATCCACTCAGGAAAGAGACTGAGAGCTCTTCAGGTACTCCTGAAAACACAGCCTCACCATGAGTGTGCGTTAGTTACCAAGCCTCTACCATATTCATCTTCATTTAGGAATTTTATCCAACATTAGACTTGTTGAATGTAAGAAGCAGAAAGACTGTATTCCATATGTTTTGTATATCTTAAACACAGCCGGGCCAAGGGTAGTCAAGAGCTAACTGTATAAGGTCCAAAAAATCACAGAAGACATTAGGTCTGTTCAGCCTGGAGGAGACTGAGGGGAGACCTCATTGGAGTCTGGAACTGCCTCGTGAGGGGAAGAGATGGGGCAGGCACTGATCTCTGTGGTGACCAGTGACAGATCCTTAGGGAATGGCCTGAAGTTGTGTCGGGGAGGTTTAGGTTGGATATTAGAAAAAGGTTCTTCATCCAGAGGATGGTTGGGTGCTGGAACAGGCTCCCCAGGGAAGTGGTCACAGCACCAAGCCTGACAGAGTTCAAGAAGCATTTAGACAATACTCTCGGGCACATGGTGTGACTCTTGGGGATGGTCCTGTGCAGGGCCAGGAGTTGGATTTGACAATCCATGTGAGTCCCTTCCAACTCAGCATATTCTGTGATTCTGTGGGTCTGCCTGTTACAGCAGGTTTTTGGTGCCTGTTTCACCTCTGTGCTGTAAATGCTTGGCCTTTCTGAAACAGAGGATGTGTCCAGATTTTTCATTTCTAGTAAATCTCTTATGTTCTTTCAGAGTTTCAAAATGAAACGAGCTCAGAGGACCATTATCAGTCCACAGACTTCAGACATCCCCCAATCCACTGAAATCCCGGTGTTCATACAGCGAAACAGATGACTGAGGGCAGCCTCTGGTCTAAGCACTGACCACTGGCCAGCATGAACAATATAAATTAGATCACAGTCACTGTCTGCTGTAAGGATGAAAACCAGCAATGTAAACCCATCAATTCACAGCGGCAACTTAAAACACACTGGCAATTGTGAAATATCCAGCCTCGGAGCTGTGAAACACATCATCATTTCCAAGACTGGCAAAAGCTATTCATCTCACTGCGCTCTCATGACAGAGTTTTTTCCCCTCTGAGTTTCTTTTATCTTATTAGATTTTAGCTCCATTTATAGATAGGACAATTTTGCATTGGGGCAAAATTAATTAGTTTGCATCAAAGGAAGGCTCCTTAAAATGTAACACTAATGAGTTTCATCTGCCTGATTAGAGGGCTTTGCTTTTAGGAACACTTAGTGCAAAATTTTATTTCAGAGAAATACAACATTATAAGAATATTTAAGGCTAAAATCATTAGCTAAACAGTAACCATGATCATGGATAAAAGATTAGGGTGGTAAACTGAGAGCAGACATACAACTGAGAAGAGGAAGCAAGTGTAGATCAGAGCAGGCTAATGAAAATTTGTCAAAGATATATTTGTGAAGCAGAGCTCAGTACAATTCACAACAATATATTTAGTGAAGTAACACTGTTCCTGCCATTTATTCACAATGCTTTTAGGGACTGAATGAAAAAGAGTTAGGGAGAAAAGAGAGTACTAATTTTTAGAAAGAAAAGATGGGAAAAAAATTTCATTCTGGATGAGTCAAATTAGTTTTTAATATCTGACAAACTAAGTGGATTTGCTTATTTTTAAATCTGTTTTTAGTCAAGAACAAATTGTGTTTAATCAACTTTGGTTTGACTGATGTAAGACTTGCTCCAGAGGACAAAGAGGATTAAATAGATTGGGTATTTTTCACTTTTAAGCTTCTTCACCCACTTTCTCTTATCCATTAGTAAAAATAATTGAAAAAAATAATATAGTCTAGAATTAACTTCCTGAAAGATAGGTGTAATTTCACCTGAAAAATTACATGATAAAAGTAGTTATCAGAGATTTGCTGGTAAATTTGGCATAGCACACCGTAAATGACATCTGCAAAGCCCCTTACTGGGTCATTTGTGAACAACAAACACATGACATCAGCACATGTAGTAGAATATAAGGGAACTGTCTTGTGATGTGATTACATCTCCCTTCACAAACCTCTCCAGCACAGACACTAGAAATGAAGAACTAGAAATGAAGGTGAGGTGTTAAGAGAGGGCAGGCCCAAGCTGCCGACAGACACAGCTCCATTCAAGAGGAAGCAGAAAACCTACATTTGGACAAGGATGTGCTTTTACATGATGCTCTCTGTCTGTGGCCAGACAAAGAAACCACTGTAAATCTGTGACTGTGCTCTCAAAACCAAACAGGCAGACACAAAGCGGTACAACTGCACAGGCTGATGGAAAACAACCCGAATCCGCTGCAGAATCACATCCCAAGGCACCGAGGGGTTATGCAGCTTAAGGCAGTTACATACAAAAAGCCTTTGGATAAACTGAGAACTGAATTCAAAACTCTTTTATCTCTTTCCTCTGCTTTGATAAGGTTTCAACTTGAACATTACCCCTTTTTGTCAAAACTATCTTGACCTGAGACAGGCAACAGGCAACACCAAACCCTTGACGTTTTTATCCTTTTGCCAATCTAACACAGGAATTTAAATTTAAAAAAGCTCATTTAAAACACCCATGGGTCCTCTTCTTCTGATGCCATGCACATACTGCACCTGTGCATAATCTTCCTCCTGCCAACCTTCTGCATAAGGTCAACAACAACAACAAAGACAACTGAAACTGCTATTCATAAGCTTTTTGTTATCTCAAGGAAGAAGCAAAAGGGCTCAGAGCATGTGTGAGAAGGAAAAACCTTTGTTTAATTTAATTATGTTTACTTCTTTCAAGTCTAAGTAAACTCAGGGATCAGCAGAACAACCGGTTAATTAAATCGTGACAGTGGTTCCTTAACTCTGAATGGGCAATCACATCATGCTGTGTCACATTCAGCTTCCAAAAAAGCACACTCAACCTTTACACTGTGGACCAAAAATAAGTCTACCTTACAGAGGGTACTGCAGTATAAAAGCTCTTCTAATGCAAGATGACAGCTGTGGAGTAGCACTGTGATTATTTTCAATACTTCCATCTTGAGGGTTGACTCCAGATCCATTGGTGAAAGTTACTGATAACACTGTGATAAAAGATCTGGTTCTGATCCTCAAGTTCAGCACTGAGAGCACTGGTCAAGAGGGAAGCAAGCAGGGTGGGCTCAAAAGCACACATGCACAGATGCTACCCTGACTCACTGCTGGATGGTGTCCCTACACACCTGCTCTGGTGTCCAGAAAGGATGGAGAAGTGGGAAGGCAGCAAGAAGTTTGCTTCTTGGGGCTGCACCTGGCTGCTCCTGCTGGGTTTGTCCCTTGTACCACAGACAACTCCAGCCCCACCCCAGAGCAACCCCGTGCCAGTATATTCTGCATCTATCTCCCACTACCTTTTAGGAGTCGTGAGAACTTCTCCAAGAGAAGGAGAATGAAAATGACAAATCTCCCCTTCATTTGGGCTTGGGACTTTCCTACGTGGACAGCTCACATTGCACAGCGCCAGTACATTTAGGTCCCTTGAGGACTTTCCTTGGACTTACATCATTTGTCAGCTCTTAGTCAACTTCCTGTGTTTCTTTTTGTCTCCTCATAAATGTCTTCCATCTACAGACTCTTCCCTTGCTCTTCCATGCTTTCACCATTCATTTTTCCCTTTCCTATTATTCCAGACTTTTCTATCCACTACTGCTCCTCCTTCCATTCAGTCAATTCTAATGGCTTCATCACAAATGACAAAATGGAGTTATTGTGCAGTTTTGTTTATTCCCACCCAAGGTGAAGTGTTTCTCCTTCTTTTCTACTCTCTTAAGTCATTAAATCAAAATCTTTACTAGGCAGGCTGGCATAAGCTCAAAATGTCTTCCCATGGTTCCTATGTCCAGCCTTCCCACCTGACTAATGAGGAAACTCTGATGTTGAATAAAAGAGTTTGTGCACTACAAAGACTTTTTAATGAAAAATAAAACCTTCTGACATCACTGGCTACAACATTGTGGCTGTATTTCAGAGCAGGATAAAACTGTGCCTGTATTTTCCTGTATGGTTCAATATCCTCCTATTGACAGAAGATAGGGTGACTGGTCTACAACTGGAGACCAGGAAATGATTTTTTCTGATTTCATTAGAGTAATTGACAAAAGCATTTCCTTTCTGTGTAAGGTTAACAGATGGTTTGTTAAAGTTACAACTTCTTTAAACAGAGACGTCACAAAAAATGATATGCATGACAACAAAAATAATATTGATACAAGCTCATTGCACAATTAAAATGAAGTTTACATAACCCAAAGCATAGAATAATTAACTGCCACCATTGCAACACATTTGCTTTTCTAAGATTTTCTTGGAACCTGGATGAAGGGACATAAATGGGGCAAGTGCTGACACGGGATTTAAGTTACCAGAGGCACAAACATGCAGTTGGTTACTGTGCCTACTCCACATGTACAAAGAAACGACCATGGAGGCACAAGCAGGTTACATCAAGGCTTGAATATTAACCCCAGTAGTAACAGAGTATATTAATTGCACAGATTTTTTAATTTTGGGAAAAAAATGTTTTCATGCAGAAAGACTGAAATCAAATTCAAGATTGTAGGTTCCTACTCATGCCAACAGCTGTTACAGACCTAGCAGGATTGAGTTTTCCAGGCAGGCATCAAGCAGGCCCCTTCCTCTCGTACCTACCTACCTATCAGCCCAGGAGTACACTGCAGTCTGCTGTGCTCATCCCACGCCAATGGGATGCCCACAAGCATCAACCCTGCAGGACTCTGCTTCCACACCTCACCTCTGGCAGGTTCAAGATCTGTGCCAGGCAAGCACTTGCAACACCTGAAACTGCCTCACCTCCATCATGATTTGGCTCCCTGAGCCTCACCCTACCAGCAAAACACAAGGGGAGTGGGTGGGTTAATTAAAATAAATAAATAAATCCAGCAATACTAGTTTGCCCACCTGTAGTTTTTAGGACCTCACATTCATCTTAAAGGTGTCTCATTTCCATAAAAGCAAGAAAACTGCCAAGGAGATTCAGCTTTGAAAATAGAAAACTTAATTGATGTTAGACCTTTGATAGGTGAAGCACATTAGCCATCCCACCTGGACAGATCTAGAATGCTAACATAGTTACTCATATTTAATACCTTTCTCCTTCAACATCACACTTACTATTTATCTTCTTTACTGTAATTCTTCCAGGGTTTTCCTTGTCCTCTTTCCAGTATGCCTTCATCTCTTTTCTTTCTCTAGTATTTCTGCCTTATTTCTCTTCACAGCATCCTACCACTTACCTTTTCAAGCATGCTCTTTTGCAGTAGTCTGTATAAATTTCAGCTCTCAGACTTTACTAAGACATCATTAAGACATGCAGCTAACTCCCAGTGACCCAGGAGAAAGAAAGAAAATGGAACCCCAGTGGATTTTCCCTGCATTTGTTCATTTTCTTCACAGTAACAGCTCAGAAGCAAACCTGTTCCATTACCAATTTTAGATGTCAGCTCCTTGCGTTATATAACCATTTTTTTGAAAAAGAGGTAAATAATTGAATCAAGGAGGCAAGTAAAAGGACAAATAGGAGCAGTATCCCCCATTGCAAAGCCTCTGTTGATAGCTATTGGAAATAACCTGGTTTGTTTTACCAGCCTGGTGATGTCAGGTTCACTCAGCTCACACCTCGTCGGCTCTGACTGAGGGGCTTCGCTCACTGCGGGGCTGACGGGGAGCAAAGCAGAGCCCCTCGCTGCTTCTGCTTGCCTTCACATGAAGGATCTTCGGGAAATTGTGTAACGATACAGCAGACTGGTCCTTGCCCCAGGTGTAGCAGGTTCTTCCTTTCTCACTGACTTTGGCAGAGCACATGAATTTCATCGTCATCTCCGACAAAATGAACAGCAAGCATTATAAAGGGGGAAAAAAGATATTTAATTTTGAGGGGGAAATAAAGGGAACTCCTGTCAGCAAGAGATTCTGCTCTAGGAAAAAAAAGGCAAATTCCTCAGTGAAAAATAAAACGGAGATGCTGCAGCTTTTGTAACTCCCAGTAGCAGCCAAAATAAGGGTAGTGGAAAAGAACAGAGATTTTCAAAGCAAGCAAAGCCACATTAATACATCCATACCTTTTAATGCCAATATAATAAACTGTGAAGATACTTCACTTACAAATAAGGATTGTATTTTATTCTTTTGCATTCAACTTAGTTTCAGTGAAAGGTGGTTATAATAGGTCAGTTGTAACAACACATAGTCTTACAGAAAAAGAAATCACCATTACAGTTACAAAAAATATGAACTAAAAAAGTAGTGACAGAAAATTAAGAAAGCAGAGTGACATGGATATGGAGAAGAGTAGAAAAGAACTTTCCAGCATCTCAGGTTTCATGGTTTAGTCTGCCAGAAAGGACAGGTTTGCAATATGAGTATCAACAGCAGCAACCATCCCCTTGCACTGCCAAGGGAGCAGATGAAGCATTCTAACAAGGGAGCAGATGAAGCATTCTAACAATCATTGCTTTTTTCCACACATTCCAAATCTATTTGGTTTTATGGTGCTTTATCCCACCAGGAAAAAGTTACTATGAGGGATAAAGATGCCAAATGTACATAAAAGGTGAGTCAAAAGAATCCTTTGAATGAAAATATTATATAGGTCTATTAAAACTAATTTAAATAAGGCCTTCCAATCTGCTTTCTGCCTCAGTTTTCCAGGTGTTCTCATGCCACAGGTCACATCCAGCTCTGTCCAAGAGGACTGAGTTCCTGCTACTTTAATTCAATGCTTCAGATACCCACTTCAGTTCAGAGTTCTGCACAAAGCATTGACAAGTACTTCTCCTTTTTCCCCAAAGGAAGATGTTACAGAGTTAACCAGATCTTTGATCTGAAAGAAAGCTGCTCACCTGCTTGTAGATAAATATCCATCTGCTCTGAATCAACTGGCCCAGAGAGGTCTGGCTTGCCAGTCGGTGTCAAAGCACAGCTAGGAGAGGGAATCAAAAGAAGAACAAACACAAAACCCAAACACCTCCCCAAGCCTCCTTGAACCCCCCAAAAAACTCCAACCCCACCAAAAACGCAGATGCACGATGGTCACGAAGCACAGGCCAAGGGAGGTCCCTGCTGGCAGGATGATGAAATGCACATGCACCATTTCCAAACATGTCATCCACCTGCTCCCACAAATAGTTCCTGCTCCCACAAATAGTTCCTTCTCCATCTGAACCCCAAAACTTGGCACAGTTACCTTGCATTCACCTTGGCATCAGCCTTTTGCTCCCAAGGGCAGTGCTGCCCCACTCATGCATCACCCACCGCACAAGTGCTGCTGCTTGGTGGGGCAGAGGGGGAATCCAGTCTCCGTGTAGCCATGTTTATCAAGGATAAAAACTCCCAGCATACTTGAATTATCTTTCTGCTGGAGTAAGGCTGACCATACCTACAGCTTCTTCTACTGCAGACAAGCAGGAAGATGGGACCCACGTGGTTTCCCACATGATATCGGTCATTTTTTCTACTCGAGGGGCATCAGATATCAATAATTATATTGCGGAAATTAGTGATACCACATTTAAGAATTCATCAGCAAACACTGGATCTTAGTGTATTGAAAAGGAACAAAATAAAACAACAGATCTTGTCTCAGCTTTTTTGTATATTACATTTACACAGCTGCTGCAAAATTTCAACGGCAATGAATTTCACAAGACGGAAACCAGAAATAATTCTTCACTATGCTGGACCATCGTAAAGACACTTATAATACACCTGGGGATAAACTAAGCTCAAAAAAATGTTAACTACTGGATGAGACACATATTAACCTCCAGATATAAAAGTGACTATGCAAAGAAAGCAATAGAGAGTTAAAATAAATATCCAGTGAAGGCCAACACAGACATTATGAAGAGGTTCAATTTTCCCCTTACAATTGACACACTTGAGAGTAATAGACATTTCCAGTGGCTCAAAAACCAAATATAATTGACACTAGAATGAAGGAAAGCGTACAGGGGAGGTTTTAAAAAAAGAAACTTTATTACAAATCTGTAGGTTTAAGAAAATATCCAAAAACTGTCAAAGTAGTATGAAAAATGCTGTCATCCATTTCACAGCCACCAGTTCGCTCCAACAAACACAGCATACAAAAACTGATAGAAACCATGGCAATTTTTTTTGGTGACACAAGTCAGATATTTGTAATTTCAAATCCTCTGCTGACAGCTGAGATGCTGCTGGCAGACCAGGGGAATGATTAAATTGCACTGGTTTTGAAAACTGGAAGTTGGGATGAACAGGTTATATACATACACACATACTGTATTGTACCATGTGTCCAGGTAACTCAGGGCAAACAAAACATGGCCCAGCACAATACCTAAAGTCTGTAAAAACCTGGAGAGACAGGGAATGTGTGTATATGGCATTAAGTTATTCTCTGTGCTCTGGTTCCCATTTTCTTTAACATCTCAAACCTAATAAAGACCAATTGTTTTCCACTCTCATTTACAGAAACACTGAAGCTGATGTGCTGCTGTACTGTCTTTTCAGACTCAAAACATTTTAGCTGCACTGGAGGCAGGCATAGGCTCTAAAAATGCAATGCAGTTAAAACATCATGTAATTAAAAGTGGGATTTCTAGAAGATTGTAGACTCAATTTCCTGCAAGTAACCTAACACCTTAAGCTCCCCTAAAAAACATGGCATTTCTTGTGTCATTCAGAGATAATTTATACAATAAATGAATGAGGAAAGAACCAATATATGTTACATTCCTAAACTGAAGCACAGACTGCAGTAAAAAAGCAGAAAGTCTGCAAGTATGCCAGGGATTAAATCCAAAACTGCCCTAAAACTCTTAACTCTTAACTGACTGCAACGGCTGGAAGCTGCAGCACAGACCATTGGTAACAATATTCTCAAATCCTTTGAACTGCACAGGACTGAGACACAACAGCTCAGAGCTGCAGTGTAGAAGAGGCTTCAGTGGAAGCAGTGTGAAGATTTTAAAGGAGCAGGATGAAACACTTCAGTTACAATACCTGCTCAAGGTACAGATATGACCTAAAAAAAAACCCCAAAAAACTCTGTATAACTTAACTCTGTTTTTATCAGGTCCTCAAAGGAGATTTGCTACTGAACAACCCTCCTTTTGCCAACAGCAACTTGAAAGAAACTAGGACCATGGTAAAAAACGACTAGGTGCATTTCATTCATTTTGCTGTTTCAACTTAAAAGTTGAAAAGCACAGAACTGAGAGTTACTCAAAGAAAACTACTCTGCAGGAGAGCAATTAGAAATCAACAGTCTCTCATTACCAGAGCAAACAGGATGGAAGATGCAGGACTGAATTTACAGCAATTTCCTTCCCCATGCAGGCCAGATTAACCCTACGTTGATCAGAGCTACCTACAACATTTCTTAAAAGCCACTTGCTGATAAAGAGGTTGCCTCATTCTCCTGCATTTACTGAAAACTTGATTTATGAAACGCTGTAATGAAACAGTCAAAAAATCTTCATTCCAAAGAAGGAAAATATTCCATGTACATTCTTAGGTGTGAACCTTCAGGCTTGGGAAACGTTTTTCTAGATTGTCAGCAAGTGTCTGGTCAGCCTCACGCAGGACTTCAAGGAAACTCTCCACCTGGAAATAAAAAACACACACAGAAAGAAAAAACCCCAATTTGCATGGAACACAGAATTCTTATATTGGTACAGCAGGTCTTTCCATTTCTGTACCTTCCCAGCAAGAGAGCAGCCAGCAGCAGCCACTGCAATGAATAATGGAAAATGCTCCACAGTAGCTACCTTCCTCCTACACCACACATTTTCAGTCAGTCTAAATCTTGAAACATTACCACCTTCCTCAAGCTCTTGCTTTCTTGTTTAAAAGTACACAAAGAAAAGCTCCCTAAAAAAAATATTTGGAATAATTCTTCTACGAAAATGTACAGGACACATTTTCAGCTAGCATAAATTTTCAGACATCCATTCACATCAGCACAGTTTGACCCTTGCATCAGCTGATGGTCTTGGCAAAGCTTTGGCTAAAGGAAGGCAGAAGAGACAGAGGGGCAGGACTGTCTGGAATAGGAATGGTGTGGCACCTGTGCCTGAGCAATTCTGCCCTGCTTGTACATGGGATTTGGAAAGGTCTTGCCACCCAAGCAGTATTTTTTCAGCTCTGCCACAGACCTTGTCATATACTCACCGATGCAAAATACAGAGGTAAGAGGTTCTGAAATGCACAGGAACACGTCTGTTCATTCAAATGTCCCTGGTGCAGTCCTTCTAATGTATTTTCCTGCAAAATAAAGTGAGAACGAGCTTGTCATCAGCAGTTGTTGGAAGAACAAACTCAGAACTGTGCACAGTACGTGCTTCATTCTTAAAAATGGGTAAAACAACCAGAACTTACAGCTCTCAAAGAAAGCCAGACATAGCTGACACAAAAAGGTGTGAAAGCTCACACATCACAAGTCTCAACCTGAATGCTTCCATAATAAAAAGTGTCCAGCTCAGAAGGAGAGTTTGATAGTATTTCCTTCTCTTAAAATAAATTGACTTTCATTCAAAACAAATGGCAACATACACCTAGAAAATTTATCATACAGAATCCTGGCCCTGAAAACCTGTGTCCCTGCCATCTCACAAACTTGTTGCTACTTATATTCTGACTGATTCTCTAAGAAATTCCCAGTATGCAAGTGCACTTGCACAGAAAAATGCCCACATTAACATCTTTTTTCTTACCTAACCTGCAGAAATCCCTCTGAAAATTTTGTTTATTCTTACCTTGGTTAGTTCTTGAAGCATATTGGAAAGTAATTCACAGCAAATATCCTTCAAAATTTTTAAATGGAAATCCTCCTCATTTATTTCAGTCCTTCCAGTCTCTTCTTGCTTGGACTCCTTGGAGTTATCAACAGCTCTCTTCCCACACCCCTCCATGTATTGTAAGATACGAATCAAGCTCCCAATCAGAGGCATATCTTAATATAAAGTAACAAGAAAATTGAATTTAAACACTGAAAATTCTTCCCCATCCTTTCAAGGCATTAGAATTTTCAAACACACCACCAGATTTTACACAAAAGCTATAGGAATGTATATTCTGACAGTGCTGTGTTTTGTTACTCAAAGATCATTCTAAAGAAGCAAGGGGAAATGCAGTAAAAAACCCCAACCATTTTTCCTGCAAGCTAATCTGTATCTATAAAAACTATAAGCCAGTGGTAAGGAGTACAAGAAGGAAAAGGTCTTTAGTAGTAAACCAGTGAGGGTAGTATGTTCAATTTACATCCAGATCATCCTATCTGACAAGCCAAACACACAATGTCTTTCTGCTGCAAATGACCCTGACTCACATTCCCAAGATAGGCTTTTAATTCTAAAGACTTATCCATGAATTGAAAAGTAACAAGGGATAGATGGATTTAAGTAAGTGCAGAATATCCCCCTACTAAAAACAAAAAACAAACAAACAAACAAACAAAAATTACTTTTAAGTCCTCATATTTTAGCAAAGATGAATTCTGTAATTTTCATTAAGTTACCAAACAGAGAAGACTGAGCAGAATTTGTAGATTCTGGCACTGTAACTCTTCAGAGACATCCAGTAACTGAACTTTGGGCTAGGTGTGATTTTGAGTCACTAGTAGAGTCTAACTGTATTCAAGTATGTCAATGAATTGAACCACCTTTCACCCCACATAAAGTCAATTGTGAACATAACTTTAAATGAAGGAAAAAAGAAAAAAGAACAGAAAAAAGCACAACTTGCTTTTCCTCATCCTGGTGTATTCTTGCTCTGTCTGTGAAGCAAACATTGCAGACAGCACGGACAAAATAGAGGCCAATACAGTCTTCTGCTCCTGCACAATGATCGGTGGATCATCTGGCTGGCAAAGTTCCTGGCAAACGAGGTCATAAAGCAAACTCCAAGTCTCTTTTCCTCCATCAGGAGCCTGCACTTGATAAAGAAAGAAAGAGAACCCACCAACCCAACAAATTTAATCTAGGTAGGTGAATTACAACTCTCCCCATTAAATATCCAATGATCCGGAAGTTCTGGCCACTCTGGGTCCCATCACACATAGCAATTCAAGCGTCTTACCAATAGCCTGGATCCCCTCATCCACTGTAGTCAGGAGCTGCAGGATATGCATATAAACATCAAGTCCTTCTGGGTTATCTGATCTACACAGAACAAGCAAAAAGCAAAGACATGTTAAAGAGCCAATTACTGACTTTATATCTTGTGTGTTTTGGACACAGAGAAGCCTGTCAGGAGTCACTGCCATTCTCTTTGCTAACAAACTAGTTGACTCATTTCAAATTATAAGTACAGGAAAATGTATTCTAGTGATCCATCAAACTGTGCTGCTCCCACTAAAATCAAGATGTTCAGACACAAGGTTATAATGAACCTCCCCAGCCATGAAACTGAGAAGAAATCTCACATACCGGACTTGTTTGGCTGCTTCAAGTATACAAGGCACAATCTTAAAATCTGGAAGTTCTTCAGGGGAATCATCTACAGATGGTCCCACAGACTGGCAAGTGCCGTTTTTAATCCAGTTTAACATCAGCTCTTCATCGAGATCGAAGAGTTTGTCCACCACTTCACCCACTTTTACCAACAAGTCAACTGCACAAGAGAGAATGTAAAAATTTCAACAAGACTAAAAATGAAGGGCAAAAATCAGCTCACAAAACATTAATATACATGTGAATTCAGAGTAAATTCAGTACTGAAATATATTAATTTTCTTCACGACCTACTATGGGTCGCTATGTTTAATTCCTTTATGTGGCACAAACCAAGTGAAGAGTTTGATAAACAGGAATTGTTGGAAAGCCCACTGATGTCTCCAACCTTGTCTTGCCATATGCAAAGCAAGAACTTTATTCTGCAAAGAGAGTTCACATTCCTGAAAAGTCCTAACTTCTGCTTCTGAAGAAAAACTTTCCAAGATTTGTCCCTAGCTATGCAGTTTGATGCCAGTCTTCCACCTGCCAATCTGCATTTTACCTAGGTAGATCTGTGATTTCAGCTGGATGAGCAGGATTTCGGAGCACTGTCATTAATAATAATAATAATAATAAAAAACCTGAAAAAGCTAAATTATTAGGACTCCTTGACAAATCATAACTGCTGTTACAAATGAGTTGGATATGAAACATAAATGCTATTCAAAGTATTTCCATTTTTAGGAGTTTGGTGTGGTTTTTAATAAATTAGTTCTAAGACAGATTTGCACACTACTGACTGTATACCCAAAGCCTGTACAGTATTCAGCTGCCACTCAGAGCAACTGAATCACTCCTCCAGTCACCATTCCACAAGTATGGCAGTTTTAAAAACAGTAAATACATATAACTGATTTGAAAAAAAACTAATTAAATGAGGTCTTGTTTTAAGGTTCAAAAATTACACATGTATATCCCTGAACAAAGACCATGCCCTTTCCTTTCTTGTGGAAAATAACAATTTCTTCTGTTACACTTATTTTGATTCCCCGCAGAGCTTTCTTCTTCCTCTGTGCCTGCTTTTTTGATTGGTTTTATATATATTTATAAACCTGCAAGGGCAGGATGAGTTTGTTTTGGTGTCCTTTAAATTTATGAGGTTCCCTTTATTTTCAAGAAATTCTCCCAACTGAAAATACTTGTCTTTGAAACTGCAAACTTCAGTTCTTATTTTTTCTTCTGCAAAAACCCACTAATTCCCAACTTGTTTTGGCAACTTACCATTTGTAGAGCTGGACATGATAAAGCAAACACAGTCATACACGGAAGGGTTTTCTCGGATTCTCTCAACCCAGACATTGGCCACCTCAGGCTGGGACAGGCAAGTTAACAACAGCCTAGACAAGAATCCCTCATTTAATAAATTAGAAGCCAATTCAGTTCATTTCAGCTGTACAAGTGTAAATCCAAAATAAAGAGAATGTTGTGATAGAAACAGGAATCTACCTCACAGGAACTGATTCCAGGACAATGCAGAAACAATAAAAGATGAGGGGATGAGAGGATAATAAAACAGTGAGCCCATCTGTCAGTTTTCTTTCCAGGCCTCAGAACACAGCAGAACCACACTAACAATGCATTAATTTCTGAGATGTCCTACCTGCTTGTTTCCAGAAGAGTCGGGGAATCTGAATCACACAAACGCTGCAATAGCACTTGGCTTTAAGAGAAAATGCAAGGAAAAAAAGTTAACAAAATCTATCCTTGTTTAAAAAAACAGGTATAAAAAGGTAATTTCATAGGTGCAGCCATGTTCTGAGATTAAAACCAGCTTTTTCTAACTACTCATGCATTTTAAGTGTTTCAAGATTGCCAAACTTAAAAATCCAACATTCAAGAATTTCACTGGTGATTAAAAAAAGAAATAAAACAGTGGTCTGTATTCTTTTTTCCTTCACTGAACACTTCCCACACAAAAAAGGTCAGCCAAAATGGTGTGAATGAAGATGAGGCATGGCAGGCAAACTTAGATCCTTTTATAACATGTACTTCATGACTGTGAGTCCAGAAAAGCAGTACTCGTGCATGTATGAAGCACATATACACTTACCCAAGATTCTCATCTTTACTAATGGACATGCATATGTCCTGGAAACAGGCCATATTTCCTAATATTCCCACGCAGATTTCCTGAAAAGTCAAAACACAGTATAATGAGGCAACTGCAATGTAGTCCAGGATTTCACTTCCAGAGCAGTACAACAAAAGTAAGGGAGGTTCAAAGAGGGTGGGAGCACCGGTTGGATAACATGTTTCAGAAAGGGAAAAAGCTGCTGCATGACAGCAACTGCAGCTGAAGGGAGAAGTGAGAATATGGGAGAGAAACAGCCCTGCAGGCACCAAGGTCAGTGCAGAAGGAGGGGCAAGAGGTGCTCCAGGTGCCGGAGCTGAGGTTCCCCTGCAGCCCGTGGTGCAGATCATGGTGAGGCAGCTGTGCCCCTGCAGCCCATGGAGGTCTGTGGGGAATGCAGAGATCCACCTGCAGCCTGTGGAGGACCCCACATTGGAGCAGGTGGATGCCTGAAGGAAGGCTGTGAGCCCATAGGAAGCCTGTGCTGGAGCAGGATCCTGACAGGACCCGTGGACCCATGGAGAAAAGAGCCCAGGCTGGAGCAGGTTTGCTGGCGGGACTTGTGACCCTGCGGGGGACCCACACTGGAGCACTCTGGAAAGAACTGTAACTGTGGGAATGACTAATGTTGGAGAAGTTCATGGAGAACTGTCTCCTATGGGACGGACTCCATGCTGGAGCAGGGGAAGAAAATGAGGAGTCTTCCCCCTAAAGAGGAAGGAGCAGCAGACACAACGTGTGATGAACTGACCACAACTCCCATTCCCTATTTCCCTGTGCTACTCAGGGGAAGAGGGAGAGAATCAGGAACGAAGTCGAGCCTTGGGAGAAGGGAGGGGTAGGGGAAAGGTGTTTTTGAAATTTGATTTTATTTCTCATTATCCTGCTCTGATTTGATTAGTAATAAAATAAACTATTTCCTCAAATTGAATCTGTTTTGCCTGTGAGAGTAACTGGTGAGTGATCTCTCCCAGTCTTATCACAACCCATGAGCCTTTTGTTATATTTTCTCTTCCCTGTCCAGTTAAGGAGGGGGAGTGACAGAGCAGCTTTAGTGGGCACCTGATGTCCAGCCAGGGTCATCCTGCCACACTTTTGCAGGTCTGACTAAACAAGTCCATGACCATTTTTGTTCAGTAATCATAAAACAAGTAATGAGAAAAAAGGCCAGGCTACTGGTTTTTATAACAGGTCTTGTAACTAGGATTGATTAACTCAGTCCCTCATCAGTTTACATGGGTGAGGATTTGTGAGCAGACTTGTTTCAGCTTCAACATCACTGAAATACTTATTGATTACATTACTGATACCACATTAAAAACACTGCAAAAAAGCATTCTAAAATTTGATTTTGCATTTTCTCATGCTTCCCCTAATACATTCAAACATGCAGTGGAAGGAGAAGGAAGATAAGAGTAAATGCATGTACAGAACTACCTACTATTGTTATTAACGCACGACAGCTTTTTGACAGCCCATACTTACAGTAAGGCGAGGGCATTTTGATTTGGCAAAAACTCCCATGAATATATCGGGGGCGTTGAACTCCTGAAGGAATAAAGCAACATCCTGTGGAGAAAGTGAATGGAGAAGTAAATGGACTTCTACAATTTTCAAGAGCAAAATCAAACCCTTTCTCACGGCACAAGGACTGGATCAAAGAGATGACAAACTCGCTACAAAAATTTTGTTATTTGCTAACAGTGAATACCAATAATCCTTGCTTTTCAATGAGACAAGATCAGGAACTCAAACCCTTCTGGTGATTCGGGATGCCAATGAGACCAAAAGTCACATTGGCAAGGAAAGGTTCTTTTGTTCCTTGTCCCAACAGAGGGTCAGAGACACTAAGTAAGAATCCAGTAAACACCATGTTTTAAGACAAGATATCACCCCAACTTATAAAAAGAAATAAGTGAAGGAGTTGCCATTAGCACCTGATCAGACTATACAAAAGAAATTTCCTTCTCATTTTACCACATTAAAACACAAGATGAGTTCTTTATTTGGGAGTAAAGGATACATATTCCATGTTTATTTAAAAAATCTCAACAAGCCAGCAAACAAAATAATTTTATATATTTTTATATATATATATATATATTAAAAACTTGAGAATTTCTTCCAGCATTTGAGAATGTTGAGAAAAATACCAAAAAGCTGTGTTACGTTGCCACTGCAAGTCTGTAGCCAAACTTTGAAAGGCTGTTTATCTATCACAGAAAACTATGCTTTACCAGTAGGGCGCACTACAATTGCTAGAGGGAAATAAGCCTATTTCGAGAGCTGACCGAGCTCGGATGACTCTGTGCCTTCTGCCACGTCCAGGAGGATTCTGCGGGGCAGAACATCGCTCCTACCTCGTCCATCGACATGTCCCACACCTTGCAGATGTCATTCTCCATCTCCTCGTCCAGCTCCGTCCGGGCTCCCTCGGGGCTGGCGGCAGGATCCGGCTCCGCGGGGGCGATGACCTGGGACACGTCGGGGTGTGGGGGTGAGGGCTACACGACCCGGGTTAACCCCCCGCACCGCTCGGAAGCCGCTGTGTCCCCAGGTGTCCCCGGGTGTCCCCCGGGTGTGTCTCCGGGTGTGACCCCGGGTGTCCCCCCGGCCCCGGCAACGATCGCGCCGCACCCGCCCGGCGCTGACCGACACCGGCCCGCCGGCCCCCTCCCTCCCGGCGCCGCCGCACCTCGATGAGGCGGGTGAGGACGCTGAAGAGCCAGTGCTTGCTGTACACCGTGTTCCCCACCGCGTCCCCCTCCTCCTCCTCCGCATCGCTGCACGGCGGTGACGGGTTGCGGTCCATGGCGGCCCCACAGCCGCGCGGGCACGGCGAGGCGGCGGCGCGGCCGGAGCGGCACCCGCGGCCCCACAGCGCCCCCTGGGCACCGGCGGCCGCTGCGCCCCAGCGGCCGTGCCGGGATGGCGCCGGGATCGCACCGGCACCGTTCCGGGATCCGCCCGCCCAAGGCCCCCACCCCTTAGGAGCCCCCGTGATGCCCCGACGCCGTCCCGCTGCCCCCGCCCCAGCGCCGCCCCCAGTCCCGCGGCCCAGGAGGACGGATGCTCGCAGACGAGGGGACAGTTTTCAGGAGGATTTCTTTATTCGGCTGTACAAAAGCTAAGAAAGACTTTATATCACCAGCGCGCTTGTAGCAAATGTGGGTAGAGCCCTTCCCAAATCTTCGTTCGCGAAGCCTAGCCATGATGATGATGATGACGATGATGTACAAAGGCAAAGGGAGGTGTTAGAGCAGCAGGGGGACAGCCCTAGTACTTGCTGGGCAGCCCCTTGGGGCGGTAGCGGTTCGGGTTCCCGCCGCTCCGCCCCCACCTGTTCGCCTCCTGGTCCGCCCGGGTGTCCTCGGCGCCTCTGCCGCTCACGCTGCTCTGCCATCCCTCCCGGGCGTCACTGCGGGGAAGGAGGAAAGTCACCTGAACCGACCGCATGAGCTCAGCCTCGTGTGGATCTCTTCACTCACATAAAGCAAGCTTTTCCTCAGTGCTTCTCAAGGCAAGCACATACTGATCCTTGTCTGAGAGCCCGCATGGAACCCATAACCGTTATGTCGGGAAAGGAACCAGCAAGGAAAGAGTTTTTTATGACCAGAAATGCAGAGGAAGGAGTCTGCCTTCTCGGGAGTACAAGAAGAAAGGCCTCACACTCGTGTGGGAGGAGAGCCACCATTCCTATAGAGACAGGCTGTCCAGACAGGAACTGCATCCCCTCCCCTCTGCTGTCCTTCTAGGTGAAAAGCTGAGTACAAGTCAAAAAGGACTTCAACTGGAATGCCTGGATCCCTAGTAACTCGCTGTTAACAAGCCAAGCACACTCTCTTACCTGATCACTCTTGCTGCCCAGGCACCACCAGGTCCTCTCCGGGCAGCATCGTAATTCCCACGAGCATGGAAGTATTTGTCGGCACCTTTATAATTTGCCTCACGCATGTCCCGGTATGCTCTGTACATATCCCGTGTTCCTGAAGAAAGTGGAGAAACAGAAATGTTGTTGGCTTGAAAAAGTCACACCATAAATAGTTCAGTACCATTTCAGCCAGGAGTTGAAAGGCCCAAGGAGCTGAAAGGCCGAAGGAGCAGTAACACAGAGAGGCACATCTCCACATCAGTCTTTGCACAGGGCTTTGCCCACAGAAAGCACCTGTGGGGGCTGATCAAGGCCCTCTGCCAGCAGCAGAAACCAGCTGTGGATCTCCCAGCTCCAGGGGCTGCATCCATTGGTAACCCTTGGGGAGCGGGTTCCTAAGAGGAGGGTCTATGGTAAGAGCAGCTTACCTCCTGCTGCATCCCAGACAAATTTTCCAGCTCTGCGCAGTCCAAATCTGTCAGCACTTACACACAGAACAACGGAGAGCAACATGAGGCAGACGCAGAGCCTCATGGTTACTTGCCCAAGTCTGAGACAGAGCTGTGAGACAGAGAGATGAACAGTTCTGGAGCACCTTTGAGAGACTGCTGGCATGGCATCCACGACACCCACAGCTGTGCCAGGGCAGCTGCCCAGGGCCCCCTTCTACCCCTATGAGGAGTGGTATCCTCTGTGAGACCACAAGCTCAGCTAAGGACTCCACAACAGAGGCAGATGCACATGAGAAACTTGCATTCTAGCATTCTCTGCTGCTCTTGTCAGAGAAGCCCCACATGCTAAAGCATTAGTCCTGTTCCCAAGTACCAGCTCCAAACATTGCATATAGCTCACAAATTCAGAATGTCACTCACCACTGCAGAAAGGCAAAGCCAAAGGAAGTGGAGATGGTCTCGTGTGCTCTCAGACTCAAAGAGGGTATTTATAAGCAATTCCAATCCTTCAAAAGAGGAAACTGTAAAGGATACACCCATGGCTAGGAATTCCCCACTACTCCCCCACTTTAAACACAGAAATCATTATTGGAAACCTGCCCTTGTCCTTACTGAAAGTTCATAGCTCCTCTTACACAATTTTTTAGACAGTATGTGGTGCTTCTTCAGCTGTCCATGGGACTATTTGCTCCTCATAACTAGCAGACTGAGAAACTGCCTTGAAGACTGAAGTGTTCTGTGTGCTTGAATTGTTACACTTGACTTAAAGGTGACACTTTTTTTGGCCCTTGTGCTGGACAGAGCTTGGAAGGGAAGGTGCCTGGTTGTCTGCATGAAGCACAAGGTCAGGTCTGTGTCTGTGCACAAGCAACAGTCAGCCGCGTTACCAGAAGGGCTGCAGGAACTGCTAAGTGAAATTCTCATGCATGCTGGGATGACCACATGAATCCCAGAGTTGATGGAATGGAAAATGAGAAGTGTTGCTCTTAACTCCATTCCAAGCAAACCACATACACCTGCGTCCCTGCTGATAATGCTCTAAGGTAGCACAGACACACACACCATAAAGAGGCTCTGAATGGTTCATCCTGCCTTGGTTTGCTTTCACAGATCCTTCCCAAGGGACTTCCAGCCATCCTGCTGCAACAGCAGCTCAGTGGGGCTTAGGTGGGCTTAAACTAAGCAGAGTTTTTGATGCAGCAGTAAACATTTTACCTAAGGGGAAGTTCAGATCCATACAGCAACAACTCTGCTAGATTTTAAAATTCATATATTAACTGTCAGGCCCTGGTGACATGGTTCAGAGTTTGAGTACCCACTGTGCTTTCCCTGCTCAGGAGCCTGCTTGGTTAACTAGCAGAAAGCTCCAGGTTTGAGTGCAGTTGCACTGTAGAGAGAGGGTGCAGAAAGTCTCCCCTTTGTGTGGTCTCACACATGATTTAACAGGTCTAAGAGAGCATTTTACCTTCTCCTCAGAAGAGTTACAGGTAGTTGCCCCGTTCACAACTCTGTCACTTTAAACAATTTGCTGCTGGAGCTGCAGAGCAGAAGCATGAGGTGAAAGAGGTGCAATAAAGCTAATAAAGTGCTATCAGGCAACTTTCCTTGGGCTTCGCTGGACTTCAGCCAAGAGTTCAGCTTAAGAGGATACATTTTGCACAGACCGGCCTGGAGCGGTAGAACAGATACTCTATAGTACTCTGTATCTCTGAATGGAACAATGGGCAATGAGAACCTAAAGTTCGACCCAATGGACAAGTGAACCTTGCAAAAAGCAGGGAGCAGACACATAATTTTTGTCCCCTGCCATCCATGAGCCCAGTGCTTCCCTCTGTAACAACAGCTCAGTTACTGCAGGAACTATGTTTTGCTGCAACTCTGTTCACATCCTAGTCTCAACTTATGTTGCAACCTATGTTCTTACAGTACAGAGTTGCTCAAATTTCTTCTCTACTGGCTGCAAGTGGCCTTGTCACCTTTTCAGTTAAAAAAAAAAAAAAACAACTGGAAAATTACTCGGGTAAGCTGGGGTACAGGCATGTGCCATTTTGCTCTGGGACCTAGAACAGAGCGTTGCCTTCAAAACTGACTGACAGTATTTTTTCCTACAAGAGCTGAGGCGTTTTGGACTATAGAGGATATTTCTGAATCTTATGCCATGTTTCACATTCTCTCCAAACAAACATTTTCTGCAAAGAGCAAAACATAAGAATAATTCCCAGACGGTAGGTGCTGGAGGGGATCTTTAGAAGATCTGGTAGTGCATCCCCTGGACTCCTCTCCAGCAAGGACAGCAGTAGTGACAACAATGTGGGAGCTCCCTATGGTAACCAAGATAAAGCTCTAGCTTTGTGCTCCAGCAGGGAATAGCCTGAGCTCTGCTTTCCCGTATCCTCTTGGCCTGCACTCCAGGTCACAACCCCTAGCTCACAGAAACAAGCTGCAGCCAAAACTGCTGCTTGCGCAACAGAAACAGACAAAGCTGCCTCTGAGCATGGAGAAGGGGCTGAACGAAGTATTTCTTTCTGGCCCAGCAAGAAAACTCTGGCTGCGTGTGCACGCTGGGGAAACAACATACTGAAGGGTGCCCGGAAACTGTTTCCTGAGTTTGTACATTCTGATGTAATTAAGATAAAAAGCAATCCCCTACTGGTTGCCCTTTAATTCTAAATATCTATAAATGCAAGCTACATTCCACAAACATTCCACAATTTTGCAATCTGAGAAAGTCAGATTGAGAAATCAGATAAGGTGAATTCCCAGCTCAGGCACAATCATAGATGCAGTTATTCTGGGAAGGAACAGTACATTATTTTAGTTTACATGTGCAATGATGCACCTCAGGAGTTTTGCCATGCTCCTGTATAGAATATTTACTAGCATTGACCTCAGGTTTATAGACGTGTAGAACAACTGCAAATTGGCTCCTTTCAAGAAACAGATTGAAAATGCAGATATTTATCTGAAATAAAATTTATTTCTCCAGAGGTTTTGATGATGATTCTAATAGTGAAATAATGTTTGAGGAGGGTATGATGCTTTTTTTCTTTCAAAAAAAGAAAACAAACACCACCACCACCACAGTTTCTATTTAAAGCTGCTCCAGGCAAAGCCCCCTTTATTCACCTCTGCTTTTTAAGGCCTTCTTCCACCATCAGTGACCCACAAAAGCCAAGGATGGCTCAAGCTATCAGTGGTGTGGGCTCAGCTGTGTGACAGGAGCTGGTTTAGGGGCCACAGCTTTAGCATGAGAGCCTTGCTCTGTGCAGCTGCAACTTCTGAACAGAAGACCATTTTATTTCACAGTCCCTTCACCTTACCCCTCTGAGATGAAAACAAACTCATCCAGAATAGGAAAAAGTGATTTTCCAACTCTTCTTCGGAGAGTAAACTCTTACTCTTTATTGACAGCCGAGTTAGTTGAAATCATCAACACAAGCTCACTTTACACATGAAATTTGAACAAACACTTCCCATTATGTTACCTATATGACCACTCTGACACAAAAAAAGGCTCTGACCAGAAAGTATTGATTTATTGTAAAAAAACCAGAAAAGCCCAACCCATACTCAAAGTTAACCAAGTGTATAAAACCTCCACAGAAGTAAGCAAGAGACTGATGTGTACACAAAATACAAGGAGCAAATGGAACCATTACATATGGAGATAAGCCAGGTACATTCTCAGAAAGCCAGAAATTCCTCCAAGGAAGGCAACAGGAGCACTCAGCTACAGCTGTATGAACTGTGTTAAGTAAACAGGACAGGCACTGAGACAGCAGCACCTCACCTGGCAGGGAGGAGAACAGTCACCAACAGCATCTGGCAGGTGCCTGGCTTCCATTCCAAGTCTTACTGTAAGAGCATGGGGTGTTTCTGATGGCACAGATCCTTCTATTTCCAGTGTCAGAGTTTAAACTCCAAAAGACTTAAAGGTTTCTTTCTGAGAAATAGTTCTCAATTGGCTTTCCCACAAGCAACACTATTAATGGATGAAAACCTGACACTAATTGGCTCCCTGTAACTTTGTCTAGTGAAGTAACCTACCCTCCACACTGAAGTCTTTATTGACATCAAGATGAAATAATCAGACTGCATCTCTCAAAAAGCTGAAAGCTGTATTACTAACTCCTATTTTGGTGAAAAGCATTATAAAGATGCTTTATAAAGAAATACTTTCATAACAATATTATCAATTTTAATAAAATTTAGTTCCAATGAATGTATTAACTTTTTCCTTAAATGACATTTGTGAAAATCAAATACTGACCAGATGCCGTTTGCCCTCTGCTAAAAATGTGAGTCTGGCAGTGATGAGAGTCAAAACTAGAAGCCTAAAAAGAAACTTATTCAAAGATGCATTAAATGCAGAGTGCTGGTACAAGGCATAGTTCTGTAAATGAGATATAAAATCCAAGTAATTTTATTAATCTTCATATTCTACCAGGTATGTAAAAAGACTTCCTTCTTGACAGCATCCATCTAAAAATACTCATCTAAACCTTCAGCTTTTAAAAATATTAAAAGAAGACACGCGGTCCCTCTCACTTTCCAAAATGTCAGAATTAATTGTTGAATTACCAAAGTTGACCTGGACTTCAGTAAAACCTTTTGACACAGTTTCCCACAGTGTTCTCCTGGAAAAATTGGCTGCTCATGGTTTGGACAGGTGCACTGTTCATTGGACAAAAAAATGGCTGGATGGTTGGGCCCAGAGAGTGGCAGGAAATGGAGTTAAATCCAGCTGGTGGCCAGTCCCAAGTGGTGTTCCCCAGGGCTCAGTACTGGAGTCAGTCCTATTTAATGTCTTTATCAATGACCTGGACAAGGGGATCAAGGGTACCCTCAGTCAGTTTGCAGATAACAACAAGTTGGGTGGGAGTGTTGATCAGCTGGAGGGCAGGAAGGCTCTGCAAAGGGATCTGGACAGGCTGGATCGATGGGTTGAGGCCAACTGGATGAGGTTCATCAAGGCCAAGTGCTGGGTCCTGCCCTTGGGTCACAACAACCCCACATGGCACTACAGGCTGCATACAGAGCAGCCAGAAAGCTGCCTGGCAGCAACGGACCTGGGGATGCCGGTTGACACCCAGCTGAACATGCGCCAGCAGTGTGCCCAGGTGGCCAAAAAGGCCAATGGCATCGATGCCTTAAAATACATATTATATGGATTTTAGTATAGCTTTTTAGCACTTTTGGTATGGTTTGCTAGTGCCTTTGGCCTGTTAGTACCTTTGTGCAAGACTTCTAAAAATGTTGTTTAATATTTCTTGCCAAGAATTCCAATGGACAAAGATTGTAGCAAGGGAAAGAACATTTTATCTGTAGAAAATGTACTCAGAAAACAGATGTAACAAGCACATTGCTTGATATAAACGAGTCAAAGCTGTTCAGAAGCCTTGAAACTATTCCAGATGGCATGCTACTGTGCCAAAGACCAAGGAACAAGATGAGGAAGAGAAAGACAAGATGAAGATAAAGGGTCATCATCAGGAATGGTGTCTAAGGTAGGACGAGGGAGATCTGATGGGATGGATGGTTTTGGGAAGTGGGAGAAACAGATGTTGTAATGTTAGATATAATAGTATAAAACTATAGCACCTCTCTAACTCGGTGTGTGTACTGTGGAAACGATTCCTACACACCCAGGATGCTGTAAATAAAGACTGGCTTTGCTTTCTAATACTCAAAAAGGAGTGGCAGAGGGTTCTTTCCAGCCATTTAAGGCATCAGCATCCTGGAACATATCAGGAATAGTGTGGCCAGCAGGACTAGGGCACTGGTTGTCCCCCTGTACTCGGCCCTGGTGAGGCCACACCTCGAGCGCTGTGACCAGTTCTGGGCCCCTCACTACAAGAAAAACACTGAGGTGCTGGAGCAAGGCCAGAGAAGGGCAACAGAGCTGATGAAGGATTTGGAGCACAAGTCCTATAAGGAGCTGAGGGAAGTGGAGTTGTTCAGCCTGGAGAAAAGGAGGCTCAGAGAAGACCTCATCACTCTCTATGACTACCTGAAACGAAGCTGTAGCCAGGTGGGGGTAAGTTCCTTTTTCCCTAGTAAAAACTCACAGGACAAGAGGAAATGGCCTCAAATTGCACCAGAAGACATTTCGTTTGGATATCAGGAAACATTTCTGCACCAAAAGGGTTGTCAGGTACTGGAACAGACTGCCAGGTTGAATCATCATCCCTGTGGAGGCATTTAAAGGTTGTGTAGATGTGGCACTTACGGACATGGTTTAGTGGTGAACTTGGCAGTGTTAGGCTAACAGTTGGATCTTTAGGGTCTTTTCCAACTTAAATGACTCTGATTCTAATTCCACTGGCCTGAGGTTTGTTGGAATATCACAACTGATGTCTATAGTCATACTGCACAAACAGATATGGGGAATATAGAAATATTGTGCTTGTAGTTTAACAGTGAGCTCATTTAACAAGTTTTTCTGTTCATCAGCATTTTTAACCATTAATTGACTACTGAAAAGTATTTCCCTCCCATTTTAAGACTTGGTTCAATTAATGTATTTCAAATAGATCTGTCTGTATAATTTAAGAGGGAGAAAAAAAACAAAGGCTACCGTAACAAACACTTCTACAGCAACAGTAAAGGTCAATGCAATTTACAGGAAAGTTAAGCAAGTATGGGCTTAGATATTTCCCAGGAATGGTTTCTCATGTTTGCAAACAAAGAAACAAAAAAATTTTATATACCATAATTTAATACTTAGGGGCTCATATCCCTAAACACTTAAGTCGTAGACTCAGAAAATAAATTCAGGAATTTTTGTCTTGGAAATCTGTGACCTTAATTTCAAGATAAATACTGTATTGTTTTAATTTAAGTTCTACAGCTCAAAACTCATCTCCAAAGGAATAAGGAAGAACTCTCAACAGTTCCTGGTCAGATACCTGCCAGATGGAGACTGGCTCAATACAACTGAACTTTTAGATAGGAGTTCGTTTCCTTAAGGGCCTGTGAAGTTTAAGAGGCACTTTAATTTACAATCATTACATTAAAAAACGTTCCCAGAATTTTCCAAAGTTGTTTACTATGCTTGCTGAGACCACAAAAACCGGTCACACCTTTCCAACATAGACTGAATCAGCGCTCTGCAATTAAAACAAAGGAGAAAAAGAAAGGTTAAACAGTAAAAAAAGCTAACAACGGTTAGCTAACAACGGTTTTGGTTTGCTTTTTAAAGAAAAGTTTGTAAAAAATGTGACTGCATTTCAGAAGTAGCAACCTGATCACTTTGCATGCCTTCTCTGGAAGGAATAGGTGAGATCAGAGTCTGTGCAGGACTCAGCAGGACACATCTCCTTCAGAGAATCTCCTTTACATATTCTTTAATGTATGATTTCCTGTTTCCTTATTTTCAATTTTAAAATGCCTACACTGCAAAACACACAATTCTTAAATAATAGGAAAGCTTTCACCTCAGCCTAAAATCCAAGGTAAAGATGTGAAGCACTTCATGTTCTTGTTAACTGAAAAGAAAGTTTAAAGCACAGAGGAGATCCAAAACAAATAGTGTGGATCTTCTGCTGACACATCTCTTACCTCTGCCTCTTCTCAGCAATTCTCAGTATCTCACAGACACCAGTAAATCTCTCAGACAACTCAGGTGTCAAGCCACACTCCTGCAAGAGAGGCAAAGCATGGTTGGGGCCGATGGCCCTGGCCAGCAGTAGAGCCACATTTTCCACAGTGATGCAGTCTGGGCAGCTCGTGCCACCATTGCTGACGGCATTCCCGTTCTGTTGGCCATGGTGGTGCAAGGCTGTGCTGTGGTTTTGTGCAAGATGCAGAAGAAACTTCCACTCTTCTATGGTCTCTGGAATGCAACCTAGATGTAAAATGAGTTTGTTATGTTATTTGTAAACCAAGGATTACTCTAAGCCTGCTATTTTAACTATATCTGTTGTAAAAGGGAGGCTAAATATTCTGGTTTACTCTGGGAAGATTTAAGAAAACCAAACATTATCAACAAGCAAATTGTGCACAGATATGTACTGCTTTGACTGACCCAGTGTAAAGATTTAGTGGTGAACACACTAAGCTTCACAATAATTCAGTATTTAAGGCTTTGGATTAAGTCAAGAGTCAAAGTTTTGTCCATCTTAGGGGTACAGGAATTTTCTTCTAAGTTCTGCCCTGTAATGCAATGCTTTGCTCACCCTAACTTTGGGTGGGTGCACATGTAGTGTGGGAGTTTTGTGCTGTGCAGGAAGGCTTGCTATTCTTCTATCTACAACAACAAGTTTACCTTTTACTCCCAATTGATACACAACTCTACATTCTTGAATTTATAAGCATTTTCTAGCACAACTGATTTCACAAAGCACAGTGACTGTGCTTTGTGAATACAGGACTGTAACACCCATTCAAATATGCTGCACTGTACACAGTTAGGGCTACCTAAACAAAAAAAATACAATTTCAACTCAGCTTTGTGGGCAAATCATTATACACAGGCAGTTCCTATATTACATGTATATTTACACAGCTTAAGAATCACTAACCATCTTCTCCATTCAACAGGCTTAAATCATCCAAATGAGCAATATTAGTAAAGGCTTCTATTCTTCTATCCAGCTCCAGACAGAGAAAAAGATATCCAGGCCAAAATCTTGAATAAGAGAGTAAAGATTTCCAGGAATCAAATACTCAGTTTAAACCAAAGTCAAGAACAACTACATGCTCATTTAAGTAAAGACAGGAGCAACTACATTTCTTGAATGCCAGAAATAGAGTGGGGACATGGTGAATACCTCTCAACCAGAAGGGGTGTTTAGTACATTAAACTGGACACTCAATATTCATTCTCAAAAAATGAAAGGTTTTTAAATAAAGACTGTCCAATTAAGAAGCAGACGGGTCATTTTCATTTGTATCTTTTTGGAGTCAGAATACCAACTTACCAAGCCTCAAGAATAACCAAGTCTTCTCCTTACCCGTGTGACTTACAGATGTGAGCCATCTTCTCTTTTGTAGCAAAATCAGCTGGGAGTTTAATCAAAAGCAGAATGAGCTGGCTGTAGCCCCAAGTAAACAAATGTGATCGTGGCCTAGAAGATGAGAAATTCAGTTTTAAAGCATTATTGATTTTCTTCAGAACATTGTGGCAGGTATATGAAAAGAGAGGAGGAAAAATGAATGAAACACCGTGTGCAGTCACTCTGAAAAGCTTATAGATAAGTTATTCAACCCTCTGGTTGTCTCCTCTGCTGAAATCTGCAACATGCTCCAAGGAGACAGTGACATCCGAACTGTCATACAAAATCTAAGCCAAAAGACTGCAAATCTCTTAAAGCTTTCTGTTGCACTCAGGACCTTGGGTGAAACCCACCTTACCTGGGATTTCCTTCTGCATCCACAGTATTTGCTCTTTGTGGAGCATCATGAGAAACTGCCAAGCACAACCAATCCAACCGCAGAGATTCGGGCTGCAGAAGAGATCTAAGGAGAGACGGCCTAGAAAAAGCACACAGAAAAAGTCCTACCAGTTTTAAATATACCAGATATGGAGAAGCAGAGTGTGTATGGACAAACAACAACAACAAAAAAGATGTAAAATGAAATACAGAGAGGCATAAAATGGTTTATGTTTCTGCAAACTGAGGGGACCACAAAAAACCATCAAGTTTTTTTTTTTTTTAAATGGTGTCTAACATTGGTATATTAAACTGCAGACAGGAACAAAAAGTCAGTTTCATTAAAAGTATTGCTTAGGAAAATCCTTTTAAAACTAGAATCTAATCTAACAAAAACTCCAATCTGATACCAACTAAAACTGGCAAATTAACTCAAACCTAATGCTAAAGAACACCAAGTAGACAGATAAAGAAGCACTAAAAAAAACCCCAACAGCCAAAACCAAAAAACCCCACACAATTACATGATGAAGAGAGCAGACAACAAAAAAGATTCTGTATTCCCTTTACCTTTTATCCTCTGGCTTTGATTTCACCAGACTATCTAAATATGCTAAGAAGTGAGCTGGATCATTCCTGCAAAGCTGTTTAATATCAGAAGGCAAAATAGAGGGGTAGAATTTGATCAAGGGCCGAAGAGCCGTTTCCCCAAATTTTTCATAAAGCCTGGAAAGAGAGGATAAAAACTATTTTCAGAACCAAACAGCAAAATGATCACTTTTCCAAGATGTCTTGCAAGTTCAAGACAGTACTGAAAGGTGATCTCTCTTAGAGATTCCCAGAAATCTTCATGAAATGTTAAGTGAACCGATTCCTGCTTGCAAGTTAACCACTCTGAGGAAGAGAAAAGGAAGATTTGGGTACAAACCTTTTAGCATGTACCAGTAACAGCGGGCTGTCATCCCACGGCCCCAGGTCATGTAGCAGCTTCAGTATTTTCAACATATCTTCACCCTCCATTGCTAAAGCCACTGGACTGTGACAAGTTAGTTCTGAAATAAATCAGTGCACAAGTTACAAGATATGGGCAAGGGTTTTTTTCCTTAACACATACACCCCCCCCCTTTTTGTCCTTACACTGAACAACAGCTATCATTGCCTTCATGGAACTCTCCAACTAACAGTAGTAACAAGTGAGCAGATCCTACTTGTTCATTTACAGAAATCAACATCACTAATCTGTGCTTGCAACAAATTACAGTTATAAAGCAATTTGGTAATTCTTGATACAATTAAGGCATGGAATAACACTCTTGATGTATTTTCCTCTTCTTTAGACTTCTGAGGAGGTAATTTTTCTCTCATGTGAGAAAAGATAGCCCACAGCAGGATGGATGTCTTGCTGAATACAATACAGATCTGCATCAGTTCTCACATATTACAATTTTCTCCTATTAATAAATAAAAACTGCAGCTTGAACACTGACTTAATAGAACACAGAATTCAACACAAACCTCAATCCCGATGAAATGCAGATATTAATCTACAGGCACAAGTGCAGTCCAACTAAGGACAACTGGGAATGCATACATTACTTTCACTTCTAAGACTCTCAGAATCCAAACAGTGAAGAGATTCCCAGAAACCCGAATACCAAGATACCAACCCTCAAAGCAAGATTCTGTTGTTTAAATACTCCCTGTTGGAGTCAAATCAATACCAAGACTTTAATGCACTCTTAAATATATACAGCAGAGGCTGAATGCAGAGAACAGAAAAGTTCTGGTTTCCAATATAATCATGAAGCTCTGGTTCAATAAGATTAAACAGGCATCAAAAAGATCAGAAAGTATTTCTGTGGAACAAGGAAGTCTGAAGTGATCACAAGCCACTCATTTGCATGAAACCATTCACTCCATTCAGTTTTGTTTCACATTAACCACATTCCTCTACAAGTTGAATCTTTCAGTGCAAATGATGAAGCCCCTCCCCTCACTTTTGCCTTGTTTTTACAGACATGATTCTAATTAAGATGCTTTTGCTCTTTGAAGCAGGTATATTTGTTTGTAAATAGATCTAGGCTGTGATCACTCCAGAGTTCAATCAACAAGCTCCATGCAAACTAAAAATTTCAAAATTGCAAAGTAGGAGCAGAGGAGAACAGCCTCTCCAAGGAGCCAGCAGTTCTTCCTAAATTAGTCTTGGGGGGAAAAACAATCAACCAAACAACCCAAAACCAGAACAAATACTCCCACACACCAACCATCCTCCCCCTCCCACACTACACACCCACCTTCTGCACACCTGCAGGAGTATTTGCAGACACAAATTTGGGTGTCTTCAAGCTTTTTTTGTTTTTTCTCCTAGTCTTACTTTCAGATTAAGAAGTAATACAATTTTCATTAGTTACCTTTCAATCCTGCAATGTACGTTTCCCATACATTAGGACTGGTTGCATATGTGGTTATAATACACTGCTTTACTCTTTTTAAATCCAAAAGAAAGAAGTATCTTCGCATAAATCTACAAGCCAAGGTCCACACGGCTGCCAGTGGCAGACTTCCATCAGAGCCCTCCTCAGCATCACCACTTCCACAAAGAAAGACACGCAGCTCAAAACACAGTGTTGTCAAGTCCACGAGATCTTTCTGAACATCCGGTTCTAGGACACACGGGGGAGACACTTGAAAGCCGCAGTCCAAAGGTCCCCTCCAATCAGTACTATTTTCACACATGGTTTTGCTTACACAAGTTTCATCAGTATTTTCCTTTTCAATGCAGCCTTTCACAATACTGCTCTGTTCCTTGTCCACTGGGTCTCCGTCAGCTGGACCCAGGCGCAGGTTTTCCTCCACGACTGCCTTATGTTCTTCAGCACACACAGCCTTGCTTTTCTTAGAAGACAAAGCAGAATGGTCTTTGCTGCTGAATTTTTCTTCCAGATAGACAAGCCATTCCTGTAAAACCCTTCTCATACACTGAGGTTCTAATAAAATCTGGGGATCCTGGAGTTTGGCTCTGCAGCATAAAAAAAGAGGTTTTCCAAGTTTAACAGCAGTAAAATGCCACAAGTGAAGCATCATAAGTACTCCGTGTAACCCAAAGTATACTCCTGCACTTGATTAGTGTCAGTGGTTGCTATTTTTGGGTTTTGAGCGCATCAAACAGAATTTAGGTTACTTATTGCTGTCTGCGTTTGATCTCAGTACATTTTGAGTTCCCTAAGACTTCCTTCAGAATGGATTTTTGTTTGTTGGGTGGCTTTGATTTTTTTAAACTGTGCTTGTAGTTAGGACAAAAGAATAATAATGCTAGAGTACCTAAATAAGCTTTTAGTGGGTTTTGCTTAGTTTTAAAAAGAAGAATCAAATAATTCATCATATTAGATCCTTCCAGGTTATGTTAATAGACATTTAGAGCATTACTCTTACATGCATGTAATGAATGAAAAAATCCAGAATTTTAAAAAAATGGTAATTTTTTCTACCAAAGCCTAATATATCTATACTCTAAAAAGTTTCCCTGCTTACAAAGCTTCTGCTGTTGCAGCCTTGAGATCTCTTAGACGGTCCTCCTCAGGAAGCGGGCAGCTCTGTGGTTCTAACCTAGAAAAACACAATCATTTCAGTCTTATCTGAAGAATTATCTTTAATAATTTAAGTGAGGACTTCCTCACAAATTTCCTCATTATTTCCACATTAATTCCTCTATTAAATACAAAGCTTTAATTTCTAAAGAAGGAACAGCTCAACAGAAATTATGGATAAAGTAAGCATGAAGAACAACAGACAATACTATTTTTATGGCCTTCTGTAATGGCTTCTACTCCAACTACAGTAGATTTCTGCAGGTACCAAATAAAAACCAGTGCCATATCACTATATGAAAGTTAGTCTGAAATGGTAAATTAGCACTGGAATATGAAGTAACTTAACTCTGTATTAAAAACAAATAAATGAACCCAAATAAACACAACCCACACAAACCAAAAGCGAAATATGCTTTCAGAGAGCTAAAAGTGCTTACTCGCCACTCAGAAAGGACAGGAAACGAACTGGTGGACTCATGTCCAACGAGCATCACAGATCTGTTCTATGAGAATACACTATGTTCATGTTCTTGAGTCATTGCAGCACTGTGCAGACTGCATGATTCAACACTCAGCAGCGTTCACTGACTCATCAACTTCTAGGAAAAGAGTCAGGGAGAACCAGTGAAACCCACCATAGTAATGAAGGCAGCTCAAAAAATCTAATGCTGAGTTCCTCATCCTGCTTGAAATAGTAGTTTTTCCCTAGGTTGCTATCCTCAGGACATTCAGCAAATGCAATTGCTAAGAAAACGCGATTTTGCACTCACTCTTTCTCTTCCTGGGGAGATGCTACCAGATTAGCAGTCAGCTCTGGCAGCTGCTCATCATCCTTGGCTTCTTGTCTTCCTTTAGTGTCAGGACTTATATGAAGTGTGCCTATCTTCTCCGTAGTTTTGCGTACAAAGCTGGAAACACTGGGAATCAGAAGTTCAAACATTTAAAACTGAAAGTTCAAAGGCGAACAAACCAAGCACTTTCTTTTCATTCAAACCATCATTTCAGAAAACTTTATAATATGAAGAACTCTTGAAAAAAGGATGAAAGCAGTGATGTCCAATAGGAATAAATCTCATTAAGAATCTGCTCAAAATTCATATTTTAGTCATGATCCATGCTTTCAGCTCTGAAGTATTCAGCACTTGGTATTTTTTCAGCTGGAGAAACAGGATCATGTACTAAGATTAGTGTATACATTTTGACATGTATTTGTATGTCAATAAATGCAGACTGACTGCACTGAACTTTAAAGCTTATAAACAGAAAGCACCATTAGGAAATTATGTCCCTCTTGGCGGTAAGAAACTATTTTACAATGCTTAAAATTAATTCTTCAGATTACAAAGCTCATAAAAAATGTCCTTTTCACATCATCAAGTCCCAGCCCTTCAGGTATTTTATTGAAGAAAAAGCTCAATGAACATACCAGAACACAATTATTTCTACCACTGCCATGAAGAGAACTATGTCATCAAGATTTGAACACAAAAATTAGCTTCCTGCTTTCTGGTCCAGAACTAGTTTAAGAGCATCAAGAAAAAAAAAAAGGCATCTTTTACTATAACAAGGTATAGCAAAAGCCAAAGGTTGCTGCAGAAGACAGAAAGGATTCAAAGGTAGCAAAACAACTGGACTTTAAATGTCTAAAAGGATTAAAGGTGAATTTTTAAAAATTAAAAATGTAAATATGTAAATATGATTGTATTTTATTTAATTATAAATTGAATGCAGTGAATACTTGAAAACTTAGCTCTCATTATAAGTAGAAACACTAATTACTAGTGAAGTCCTAAAAACCGTTTATGGTTTGGAAAGAATTCAAAACATTGCATGTATTTGTGACAGTTATTCTGAAATCTTCACACTGTTGATATCAGCTACAAATTTTTGTTTCAGGACACAATTCACATACCAAAGTGATCAAGAGAGGACTATGCAATTTTTCAGATCACCACTGTGGGCCAGAGACATTTTAACTCAGTAATTAACATACACCAATTTGATCAAAATTATGTATTTAACACCATGTCCTTTATATATGTACAGACCTCCCATTTTTGTAAGTGAGTTTTAACATAGCAAATTGATTTCTGCATGAAAGGGACACTACCAGATTTACTTGTAGCAGGTATAATCTACCATTATCCCTTAAATATCTGGGGAATTGATTAGATTCACTGAAGAGTGCGTGGGAGAAATTATAGACTACTTTGCAAGTGTGTTTTAGCAATATCTAACTGATTTGAATATTTTAATGTTTGCCCACAAGCAACATAGGAAGTCTTCACTCATTCTTTAGAAATCTAATCCCAGGAAAGCAAGATCCCAAAAAGAAGTATTCAGGAATTTTCCTTTGAATACAAACCACAGCCACAGTTTACAGGACAATGTAAAACATTCTTAGATATTTAACAATTATTAACTACTTAAAAAACAAGGTTTAAATCTTGGCTCCACTGAAGTCAACAGCAGCACTGTGAATCTTCATTAGAGCCAAGATCCAAGATTTAAATTGCCTGGCAAATCTGACTGCAAGTCCAGTGTTCCAATTCAAGTGTTACGTGTTTGCACAACAGAACATGAACTAAACCACAAAATGCTAAAAATTCAGAGGACAGAAAAGGGAAAGATGCAATGGATGAATGAACCTGCTGCATGCTTTACCTTTCTTTGACAGCTTGGACGAGAGGAGATGGGGAACGAAATGACAAAGGAATACTGAATGGGAGAAATGTCTCATTCCGGTCAGCCTCAACCACCACTGATGCATGACATACGTTGTCTAACAAATGGAATTGAAATAAAAAGTCATGAAACAGTGGCCTAGCAAAAAATGGAACAGTGAAATGAACTGCAAGGCACTAATTCATTAATGGATAATCTGCATGCAATACTTTTCTACTTTATATTCCAGATTGTGGGGAGCCAGGTTTCAAGGGCCATTTTACTGCTGACTTTGAACCTAGTAAGTCTGCTTTATTAAGATTGTTTTGGCTCTGAAGCAAGACAAATTATGATCAACGACTGTGTGAAAAATATCTTCTAAAAGTAGACTTACAGTCCATTTAAGGGAAAAATCTTGATGTAATCTATTGACATTTATACATCTAGGAAAATTAAGTATTGTGGCATACATCAATTCACGTTGCATGATTTCCAAAATCTAAATCACATATGAACAGAGAGAGACACATATGCCATGGTTAAGGCATAAATCACCCTCTTATTTGAATGGACTTAAAAATATAAAGTGAGTCCACAGCTCTCTGCCTTTTGATAAGAATCAGAGGAAATACAGAACCACTATTTCCTCTTCACTCTTATATCCCTAACAGCATCTACGATGTGTTTTTTAATCATTTCCTGGTACAAACACACACTGTATCTCAGTGGTGTAAATAAAAAAAAAAAATGACCATTTTAAGCAAGGATGACACTGCATTTTGCAACAGTCAGCAGTAACCACGGTGTTGAGAGGAAAAGACACTGTGCTGTTACGGAAATTCTACCATCAGAATCCACAGTCCCTCTTGACAGTGGCTAAAGGTCAAAACTGATTTTACAATTGCTTGCAAATAAAGCTGCTTTTGTTCTTTATGCAGACTAGAAACCTAAAAACTTATGACATCTTGCGTCAATGCGAGCGGGGAAACACTAAGTCCATTTCTTTAAAATACCAAATCAAGTACACGTGTTTTAATAAGCATCTAAAACATCTCTACTTGGAAATCATCCACAATTTGTTATCTCTTGTGGAACACACAGAACTTTTCTATCTTCTGCCAGTCAAAAACTAAGTCCCTTCATTTGCAAGTTTTAATATTGGAAATTATACATTCCCAGGTTTTCTCACTTGTTTGTCTGGTGATGTAGGTAAAGAGGCACATGTAAACGTAAGTGCTACAAACTGTGTAGCTTAGTCAGCAGGAGAACACTAATGACAAGTAGGGGAATAAATACCAATTTCTATATTCTCCCTACCCGCTGTGTATTTTTGCCACAAAACATCCAAATTCTCTCCATCCTCCACTGCCATCTACTCTCTCCAAAAGCTAAAAAGCAGCCTTTTAATTGGAAAGTCTGCCTACCATATGTGGAACTAAGCCAGCTCCTCATCATCCTAAATTTCTGCACCCCCTCCCAATCCCAGTCAGAAGAGAGAACTCTTTACTCTCACTCCAGCTTTAGTCCAGTGACAGACATTTGTAGGAAATAAAAAAAGCTCCCTGGATGGGTTACACTAATGTTTGCATGTGTAAGAGATGATCCCCTGTACAAACGAAACCCTGCAAGCAAGTTAAGAACACTTATCAGAAGCCTATTGCTTTCCCTGAAGAAATATAAAGCCAGAGTCAAGATTAAGAAATTCTTTCCTGGGACAAATATTATGGAAGGATATCAGCTGCAAACAAATCTTCTTTGAAGCTCAATTAACACTAGCATAGACAGCTGAAGGAATCTTAGCATTAATGCTGAATTACACATGGAAGGGGGGGAAGCTGGAGTGAATTCCTAGCCTGGTAAAAGTCCTCTGGACCTTCTGCTTTGTTTGCTTTTAAGCTTGGATTTCCGTGGAGTCAGCTTTTCAGCCCAATGTTTCAAGAAGGATTTTGACTGGAAGGTGGGGTGACTGTTCCCATTGGTCAAATTAGAGGACTTAATAATGAATAACTTGATAGTGGAAAATAAGAGCACAGAGCCAACCCAATTGAATTCTCATAGAACAAATAAAAATCACATCCAAACCCCATATTTTCATTAAGAAACAGTACCAAGGTCTACTTGCTCATCTTCCTGGTGTGCAGGAAATTCTTTAAGTCTCTCATCTTCTGAGAACGTTTGACTGTGGAGAGAACATGAATCTTCATCTGACTGACTGCCTCTCCGACTGATGACACGGTATATTCCGGAGTCCAAGACACTGAAGCTTTCCTGTCAGACAAGGCAGAGGAGTTAAGACACTGTGTGAGTTGTACTTCCGTGTTAACATCTTGCAGTGAACTTATCCAACCATACCCACACAAGTAGCATCACAGCACTTCATGATTCAGTGTCTGCAAAATCCCTAACAATGTATTTTTTACTTATCCAGAATGGAAAAGGACACAGATGCCAAGAAGAGTGCAGTTCAGTGACTTGGAAAAAATGTGGATGCTGCAATTGCTTTTAGGAAGGCAGCCTGTGAAACAACTGGTGTGCTCAGTACAAGGCAAAAACCATCTCAGCTTTAGTCCTGCAGCTGAGACAGTCACTTCACCCCTTCTTGCCTGCATGCCCAAGAGTCCGTGTTCTTTTTGCTGGTTAGCCACACCCAGACAGCACAATTACAGACCCTGCAGAACTGTTCAGTTCCAGGACACACTCAGATTCTTTTGCTCATGGTCAGTCTACGGAATTTACTTTCCCATCAGCTAATTTAAAAATATCACACCAAGATGGTATTTACGTTACTTGGCTTTCTAAACTTCACTTTTTAAACATGTTTAAAGCAAAAGCAGCAGCTGATACTGTATTAACTATGAAGTATTTCCCTTTTCTTGAAAAGCTGCTGGGAAGCCAAGACAGTACAAAGCAGCTGTACATGTAAACGAATATTACAAATACGCTGTGTAAGAGTACTAGAAATATGTTTTGACTTTTTTCCTTAGAACTTTCTGCTTAAGCTTCATAAAGTAAGATAATTTTTTCAACAGGGCTAAGATAGTTCTAAGTATTCAGACATTCAGTTTTCCCCACATAAAACTACAGTTACAATCAAGATGATCTTCACTGAAGCATGTTAAGACACTAAACTCAGCTGTGGAGAAAGCCCCCTTCATATCAATCTTTTTTTGCATCTCAACCACTAGCCCCAAAATAATACTGAAAAGAGGCAGATGTCTGAGAGCTTACAGAATGCAAGTAATGGTATTTCACACCTAATTTTAGAAGGTAGCACTATAAGCTCTAGTAGACATGGTAAAAATGAAAGCCTCATCTTCAAAGAGAACAACAAGGTGATTTTAAGCCATAAAGATAAAACCTGTAGACAACATTTTTAGCTCTACCAATACACATACATGAGATGAAATACTGCTTCTTCTACTGCTGCATGCGGAATCTAGAGGTTCCAACTTGGAAATCAGTTCTTCCAGTTGCATAGTGAGATCTTGCTGGGTTGAGGCATCCAGCTGAGACTTCAAGTGCTCTAGCTTGTCTAGAGGCAAATTTTTTCTTGCCTAGAAGTACACAGTGAAACAGAAGCATTATTATTTCTAATGCACATATGAAAAAGTAAAAAGTGCCATATGTGCAGGCTAATATTCATCCTAAAAGCATAATATTTAGATGACTTTTTAAAAACTCCAACAAAATGATTCTCCGTAACCCATGAAACTTAATGGAAGGGGGACAGAAAGACAGTGAAGCTGCACTGAACATTTACATAGAGATGTTTACTTACTCTACAAGAAATAATTGAATTTTGGAAGAGACAAGAGACCCTGGCAGCAAGGGTCCAGAACCCTCTTCTCATCAGACGCTCTACGCAGCGGTCGACCAGCAGAAGGGAGAGGTGCACAACTTTTCCATTTGTATGCAGACAGAACAACTCACTCTTGTAAACTGCAATATCCTGAATATCTGCAAAACCAGATGCACAGAAATATCTAAACGACTGAAATTGTTAGCCTACATTCCTTTCTGTTCCTGAAAGGTGAAAGTGTATTTTTCATCTGACTGCAAATGAGTGCAAAAGCCTAATACACCATAGCACAAGTGGCATGGGGAAAACAAACAATGAACAGTGCTGACCTAGCATCCAAAGTATCAAAACTTTCCAGAGTTGCATTTCTAGAAAACATTCAAAAAATACACTGAAGTTACCAAAAAGTTTCCTTTTGCTCAGATGGGAGGCAAAAAACTAAAGCTTGATAAAGATGAGAAATACATCATTGTTAGCTTTGAAACACAAGGAAAACATCCATTGGTAGAAAAACACTTTGGCCTTTGAGCACTTTTCAAATGCAATAGTTATGCTGTATGCAAACACTCCAGGACAAAGGCATTGGAGACTTAACACCAAAACGGAGGGAGAGACGGGGAAGGAAAAGACTGACTGACTGCTGTAGGACTGTGCTTATAACCATATACACAACCATTTATGAAGGTTCACTCATTTGCCAAATAAATATATTCCCTGGATGCAATTTAGACAGGTGTTAATAAAAAACAGGTTTTAAGCTTTCAGCGGTCAGATTATCCTTCACGGGACACCTGACAATGAATCTGAATAAAGAGAAAAGAGGAAAAGATACTGGAAGTTAATCACCTGTATTTCAATTACTGTATTTTAAGATTCACTCTACATCACATTTTGTTTCTCAACAAGCATGTTCTCAGAAATACGGAGGGAGGGGTTGGCTGGAATAGGCAGGGAAAGGGTTAATATTCAAGGATATACCTGAGATAACAAGGAAAGTTTTCTGATAAATGTTCTGCAATCCAGCTGCAGAAAGTGAGCTTGAAAAGGCTCCACGTTAGGCAAGGACTTCAAAAGTGACTAGTGTAACAGACAATATTACAGAGCAGTTTTGTAACATTTACCTTTCACTTCACTCCAAAGTAAGACTTGAACGCTTTGGGGAAGAAAAATATAAATGCCTCTTTCTGTCCAGGTCACCACACAGTGCTCACTGCAAGGAAAGCAGATGTTAATGGAGCAAGTTGATTGTGGTAAAATTAAAAAAAAAATAAAATATGCAGGGACGGCATTGGCTTAAGTACAGCAAGCAAAAAGTGAGACAGTTGTTTAGCACGGGACTTGGAAAATTCTCACACAAGAAGCCAAAACCAGAAATATAAATTAGGAAATTATACAATTTTTTAAAGTCTACTTTATCATAGGAAGTTATGCTGTCAAATACTCACGTCAAATACAGCAGCTTGGGGAAAGATAAAGATTGTGGAGAGCAGCTGGAACCAGTGTAATGAGGATCCTGCCTGTAAAGTAAAATCATTATTCATTACAAGCATAACTACAATAACATCAGTTCCTTTGTACAATATTCTTAACCCTGTAAATACATGGCTGGTTTAAACAAATACACTCTTATGACAGCAGCATTCACAGGGGTCACACAGACACACCTGCAGAATCAATGTTTTGGCATTTTTGATAACTCACCTACTGGCTTCAGTTATTAAAGAAGAATGTATTAAGATGACAAGTAGGATTAACATTTGACTGCAGTAGGACTTTAATTTTCTCAGCATTAATGCAGTTCTTTCCAGCTCGTCTGGAAGTCCCAAGCAAGTTTATCTGTGATAACACTCATGTTTCTACCTGAGAGTAACCACAGGAAGAGGTGGTGATGAGAGCAGCTGCTTGAACTGATGTGTGCTTTGCACTTCCCCATCAAAGTTCACCTCCCACATCCTTGAGCCAGGTCGAGCACAATATATTAATGGCTGATGATTCCCACTGTTTTTTCCAACAGGGAAGAAACACGCTCCAAATTCTCCATCTCTCTCTTTATTGCCAATTTTCCAAAACTTCTCTCTAGTGGAAAAACAACATGCTTGTTAAGGCAGCATTAAAAAAGGTTCTAATTAATTTTATGTTTTTCTTCAAGAGCAAAAATACTAAGTCCCAGGTGTTGAATTGCTTTTGGTGCTTAAAAAAAAATAAATATCTGTAATGACTATTATAAAGTCTGCATGAAGTCTATACAAGACAGGGTGCAGAAATATTCATTAGTTTAAATGAATGCTTAGACTACAAAGGTGGGGTTTTTTCAGCAGAACCAGTCAGTCAACCTGGTGATGGGAAAGTAATGGTGCAGATGTTCCCAGAAACCATTTCCAATGACATGAAAGATAAGATGGTGATTATGAATAGTCAGCATGAATTTATAAAAGGGAAATCATGTTAATAGCCCTGTAAAACAGAACAACTGGCTTGACAGATTAGAGGAGAGCAGTGGATATTGTTCATCTTTACTTGACTAAGGCTTTTGACACTGCCCCTGCCAACATCTCCACAAACTGAGGGAGCATGGGCTAGGTAAACAGACATCAAGGAATGCAATGTCCTGCCCTTGGGAAGGAATAACCCTAGACACCAGTAGAGGCCAGCTGGCTCACCAGTACAAGAGACAGCAATGCACTGGAGCAAGCCCAGCAATGGGCCACAAAGCCAACTAAGGGACTGCAGCACCTGCCTTGTAAGAGGCTGGGAGAGCTGGGCTGGTCAGCCTGGAACAGAGGAGGCTCAGAGGGAACTCATCTGATCCCATATGTACAAATACCTGATGTGGAACTAAAGAAGACAGAGCCAGACTGCTCTCAGTGATGCCCAGTGAACGGACAACAGGCAACAGGCAAAAATGGAAATCCAGGAAATCCCATTTCAGCGTAAGAGGATTCTCTTTTTTTCCCATTCTCTGTTATTGTGAGGGTGGTGAAATGCTGGCAAAGGTTGCCCACGGAGCTTGTGCAGTTTCCAACCTCAAAACCTAACCGGATATAGTCCCGCAAAATCCACCCTACCTGACTCTGCTTTGAGCAGGAAAACTGGTGGATAATTTCCAGATGTCATTTCAGAAATTGTATGTGACTCAGTAAAGTCCAGTATTTCACAAATAAAATACAACTTGCCTCTCAGTATCACACAAATAAGTGCGTGTAAGTGAAGATATGAGCAGTCTGCCATCCAAATAATCAAGCTGAACAACCCGAGAATCTACAGTGGTTATAATCTGAACAGGAAACATGACAAAAGTAGCAGCAGCCTAGTTAGAGAGAAAAAAAAAGAAAGAACACATACTGGTCTTCAGTTCAAAGTAAACACTATTTCATTCAGTTAAAATTGCAGAATTCAGAAAAGAATCATGTACACTACGAATACACAGCATAAGCACTTCCTTTCTTCTCTGTCCTTTACAAAACAAGGCTTCAATACTCAGAAGCACAAAACTCTAAATCCTCCTTTTCCCAAAACCTTTACTGAAGATTTAAGAAAAAAAAAATCATATTCCTGTAGCATCCTGACATTTCTTTATAGTGGTTTTTTTCTGTAACATTAGGAGAGATTTTTTTTATTCTTGCTATTCTAGGCTTTGTGCTTTTTCTCCAATTCTTCCCACATGTACTTCGAGCCAGCAAACAGTTTTATGGAAACAGACCTGAGGGCTTAATTGATACAAAAAAACCAACTTCTATTGGATTTAGGTTGTTTATATAAACTTGCCTTCTATATTACTCGGCAGCAAATTACCCCAATACTATTTATCACACAACTGTCTCAGTTTGCATGGGTGGTAAACACTCTCAGACTTCTTACAAATAAGAAACTACTGGGAACTGCACTCAAGTTTTCTAGAAGCCATTTGCCATTTTTGCCAGCTGAAAGTTGTTGTCCTTGATAGGAATGTGACAAAGTGAATTACAGGAGAGAACCAACAATGCCATTCCTTTAACAGGCATGACCAGACACATTTCTGTGGGCCTTGCCCTTCTCTCCTCTCCCCTTCTCTCTTTTCACAGCTGATTTTTTTTCCCTTTTTCTGTAAATACAATGAACAGTATTGCTACTTTTAAGTCAATTTTCTATCAAAATCTTCCACGAGGGCTAGAAAGGACCTGGAAGAGCACAATGATTTCCAGGTTCTGCTCCTCTTTACAGACTAAAAGGAGAAGGAAAGGACCCAGTAGTGGTAAAACCTAAAGAACACTCAAGGGCTAGAAATCAGGCTGCTATCATTAACATGTTTGCCCTTTGCACAAAATGTAATGGATGTAGGCTTGATGTCCACCCACCGTTTGTTTTATCTAATCCATATCTTTAAGAATGAGAGTATCCAGACAAAGCCAAGCAAAATCAGAGTCTGGGACTGCCCTTTCTCAGACCAACAGCTGAGCTGAGGACTAAAATAAACAGCTGAACCTGTAGCTGGACTCTAAGGAATCCAACAGGCTCAGAAACACCAAGACTTGGATACTTCTAAGTTACAAGAAGAAGCAGCTCATCCAGTTTTTAATTCTGAACACTTGAAAGCATTTTCCTGTTGCATTACTAAAATAGGAGAGTGGGGCAAGTTCACGGGTCAGGATTTCTACAGTTGTCTCAAGAGACTAGTTCTTCATCCCAATAGTTAAAGCTACCAGAACATCAGCTGGCAAGTCCTGCCCAGTTCTACTTTACTAAAATAAACAAAAAGATTCCACACATCACATCCTGTGGATTAATCTCAGTCAAAGTATGCAACATTTTACCTTCCCTTGCTTCGATGTGTTAATCTTGATGGCTGATACTTTTCCCACATGATCTCCTACAAAAACTCGAAGGGCAGCAGTATCCCAACACAGAGCTGTGACTTTTCTGCCCTTATGCTCAGAGGAAACATAAATCCGTTCTGGCTTCCCACGACGTTCCTGATTCAGCTCCCAGACTACTACAAGACCTTGGCTACAACAATTTAAAAAAAAATGTGCAATTTGAGAATAAGTCTTCTAATGTCTTATCAGTGATAAAGTTGCATTTTTCCAAAGAAACAGAAAACCCAAGGGAAGCAGCACACCTCAGGGCTGGTTCAGTTGGAGGCTGCATGCTTTCAAGAAGCGTCTCACACTTAATTCTGAAGAAGAAGTGTCCTTCATTGCATTACAATGCTTCAGCAGCTTTGGAAGGCTAATCTCACATTTACTAGAATTGCCAGTGAGGATGAGAAAAAATACTTAAGTTTAAATGGATTTTAAGCAATGTAAGTGGCATTAACTACCAATGTCTCTCTGCCAAGTTAACGAAGATGCTTCTTTGATGCTGAAAGGTCTCAGAGAGACATTTATCATCATAACTTCACATGTATGAGCTCTCCCATAAATGTTCTGTTACAGAAATAATACTTATTCTGGAACAATTATTCCAGGAAAAAAAAAATTAAGTAGAGAATCATTCTGTAGGGCCCTCTACCAGTTAATTCCCTGGCCCCTCCAAGTTCTCAGCAGGCATCCAAGTCTGAAACTCAGAAGCTACTTAAAAATATTTATCCAGCACTCAAGTTTGTAGGTGCATCACTCACCTGGTGGCAACAGCAACATAGTCTTCATCATGCAAACAACAGGCCACCCGGGAAATGGCACCTTCCTGAAAGGAGGTATTGGAGTGAGCACAGGTAAAAGTTGCTCCTATACTGCCTTTACCGCTATGCAACTTAATTATCTTTAAGACATAAACCAGAATCATGTCAGCAGATGCCACCACTTTCTTGTGATGTGGTTGGGTTTTTTTGGTCTGGGTTTTGTTTGCAAGCACTGAGCTTACTCCAAAAGGATGCAGCTGCCAACAACATGAGAACATCAAGTGCAATGACTGCAGTGCATTCTCCAATTTGTAAAACACAGAAGCATCAGTCTCCTGTCCTTGCACCTTTGGGATTTGTTTTGCCAGAACTGAGATGCTCCCAACCTTAAAAAAATGTCTGCATTCATGTTACACTGGAAGCACCAGTGGCTCCCAGGAAAAACAGCATCTACTGTAGAAGCAGCAATCCCTGTTCCATCATCTCTTCCAGCAAAAGCAAGTCAGCCTATCTTTTCTTCACTTATCCCGGTATATCGTGGTTTGGACATTCAAACACTGGGAGTTATCTATACGTGAGTTTTTCTGGTTTCATGTTCAAAGTTTTCTTCTGATTCTTAAGTATTCAGGTGACTTTGTTGCTGCTATTAAAAATAAGCATTTGAAAAACAAATGTCTTAGGTAATTTCTTTCACACCTAATGAAATCTATTACACCACACACTCTGGGAATACACTCCAGAACTGCAGCCTATTTTAAACACAGCTGTCCAAAACTTCACCTTATTTGGACAATTAGCAAGCTGAAGATTCCTCTTAATAAAGATTAACTTGAAATAATGTCTCTTTCCCAGCCCCATTTTCATAAATCTTCATTTAGCATTCTTTACTCTTACCTTATGAGTGAGAAAGAGTCTTTGCTTCCAACCATCTTTCTGGATAAGGTTCAGTCCTCCTCCTGAACTACCCAGAGCCAGCCATCTCTTCGACACATCTATACACGTGCACTGAAGGAATAAAAATCATAATGCACAACCTGGCTGCTGCTAAGTTCTAATCACAGCATTATTTTTCTTGCATTATTATTTTTTTAAAGGCTTCATTGTTTGCCAGCTGTGCGCACCCCTCCTGAAACACTGGCAGCAGAGATATTAGAACAGCACACTCTGCAACTGGAGCAAACAGTGTAAGGCAGCAACCATGTCAGGCTGTGTTATGTACCCCACAGCTGCATCAGAAAACACACAGAGTAACAGGATCCTTTGTCTTCACTCTTTCTTAGGAAGTGTTCCCTCCCATAAGCTAGAATGCACACCCCGAAAAACAATGAGATGAATCCTATGGTTTAATCAAATAATTAACAAAATAAGGTTATTATTTGAATTAAAAAATTCAACCCAAACAAAACAGCAAACACCACAAACTCACCTTCAGACGACTGGAATCCAGCCTGAGTGCAGAAAGCAATGGATCTAAACATTCCAACTCTGCCAACACATGGTTGTAAGAGTCTGGAATTACTGGCACAGAGGCCATTGATATACACGACTAGTGCTGCTCACTCATGAGTATGTTACAACTTCAGTTTTTAGCTGTACCTGCCAAAAATTAAGTTCTTGATTAGTTAATTTTTATAGTATTATATCTGGTTTTCTGTATTTAAAGAAATACAATGTTTTCCCACTCAAAAATCATCAGGTTTCAGTTTGCCAAAAAGGCCCAAGGGCTGCAAAATTAGATTTCTGCTTCATTTATGAGAAGTTTTTGTTCATTTCAGATACCCATCTTCAAAACACTGAAATTGTATTTATATCCACCAGTGAAACAAGTTCTGCCTAACTATGGAAAAAGCCGTGTTTTATAGAAAAACACACTTCCCCTCACAGCATGCACCCTTGATTTGAAACTAATTTTCTCAAAGAAAACATTCAGCATTTGCGTTTTACACCTACATCATCTTCTCCCTCAAAACTAAATTTAATAAGTATTATCCTCAAGTAATACCAAATTTAGAATTACCTGCATTTGTGCATTCTGATACAACTATAAACTATTCTCTCCATGGTCCCTCTTTTCCATCACACAGGAGAGGTAACGCAGAGTGAAAACTGGTGACTAAATACCTATCAAACCTGCAACGTCATATATTTTTTATAAAGGGCACATACTTTAAAAGAATCTCTTGTTGAGCTTTTAAGTTGTGCGTTGCTTAACAAAACCCCAAACTTGTTACACCGCATACTCAAGCCCCTGAATTTCTAAGTAGCGTTTAGTGTGCAGTCCCACAAATTAAGTAACTCCCTCCCAGAAAAGCCGGTCATGTGGAACCTTATGTTTCCTTACAAGAAAAGTGAACGTTCTCACTAGGAACTAGGAAAAGGGAACAGACGAATTTAGCCAGAGAAACTGAAAGTTACTTCTTCAAAATTCTCAAGACGTCTTAAAAGCCTTAATTGTCACCTTTACCCTCCCGATTATCTCCCCTACTCCGCTGCTGGGGAGGGCTGAGTGGCCACGAGTTGCCGGCTGGAGCTGAACCACGACACGGCGTCACTTTCTCTCCGACACACGGAGCGAGGCGAAGCACCGCAAAAGCTGAGAGGGAACCCCCCAGCTCCTCCCGGAACCGCAGGCAGGGCAGGGGTGGGAGCCGAGAGCCCCGACGGGGCCGCGGCACAGACCCCCTGACCCTTTAACGCGCGGGGCGGCGCCGGCCCGGGGAGACGTTCAGCCAGGAAGCACCGCTCGCCCCTGGTCCGGTCCCTCACCCGCGGTCCCCTCTGTCCCGGTCCCGCACCGCTCTCTCTCTCCCTCTCCAGTTCCCTCTCCCGGTGCCGCTCCCGCCGCCACCTCCAGACTCCGCAGTCACGTGACACGCGGGAGGGCGGGGCAGGGGCGCGCGCCCGCCCGGCGCTGCGTCACCCGGAGCGCGCGGGAGGAGGAGGAGGGGGAGGAGGAGGAAGCCGCGTCAGGCGCGCGCCCG